>NC_091985.1:143605969-143966866 GCF_044704955.1 Pristiophorus japonicus
GCAATGTCACTGCAGCCATAGCTGCTCAGGGCCTCTGCCAGCCTGTACAGGAATATGATGACCTCACCCAATAATGTGAGAGAAGTTCATCTGAATATTTTTCTGATGCTCTTAGAACATATTGGGAGCACCAAAGGTGTGGGTGGCGATGGCAGTGGGGGTGAGGGTGGGGGGGGGGGGGGGAACAACCCAGAATTTCAAGCACCAGCAGTTAGTCAAGAGCTGCTGGCTGTCCATAGAGTGCCAGCATGATTAATTGGCACTGGTGGGGAGCTGTACAAGGTAGGGTGACGAGGACAGGGGTAGCAAGGGTAGCAGAAATGGCACTAGGTAGAGGATTTTTAAAAATAATGATTTAATTGAGGCCTACCATTCAAAGCTTGTGTTAAATGGGTGCTTTTCAGCTGAAATACAATTCAAGTGCTCCAGTTGCACTATAGGGATGCCCTCTCATTAAAAAAATTCAGGGCATTAATGAGTCTTGTGCACAGACTCCCAGTGCTCTTTGCACTGAATGGCTTCATCGAGGTGAAACTACCAGCAAGACCACAGTTAATTATGGTCGTCTTGGTTTAAAATCAAGTCTCTTATTTAAGTTATTAAATACATAAATAATTTATAAATATTTTTCAGATTAATAATTGGTACAATTACCAGATGCATACAGATAAAAGCAATGTGCACACTATCTTGCTAAAAAGAAACTATATATGCATCACAAATACAAGTTTGCATGAACTCATGAGCATATCTGTTGAATGTTACTATTGCCTGGGAGTTTAGAGAAAATTCTTCAAAAATTGCCAGAGAAGGTTCATTTGCCTGAAATGGTTGCTGAAGACCTTTAACTAATTTCTCTGAATACCCAGCAAGTTGAAGTGCTCTTTACATTTTAGCATTATTACATAGAGAAATGCAGTAAACTGCAATGGTTTGGGTGTAAAATTCATTACAAATAGTGTAAAATCAGCTTGGAAATATGTCTTCACTACTTTTTTCCCCACTTTCACATCATGCAAAATGTATGACATCTCCCAATGTTATAATAATGCATCCCATTTTAGATTATCGATAAATGTCTCAAAATTGAGAGCAACATTCATTGAGGCTGAAATTGCCCCCAGCTCCAAACGCGGCGCACCTTCCGCTTTAAAAAATTTTTTTCCATTGCAACCCACGGGGCAGAGATGCCAGAGAAATTCAGCTGATACAAGTTTTTCTTCTTCGGAGCGCAAGTGCCCTTGCAGCGAGTTGGCCGCCCCGACCAGTCATCAGTGGCGCCCAACAGGTGGTACCAGGCTGCCTGTTAGCGGCCAGGCCGAACCTGGGAGTCGGCCAACAAAAGTAAATATAATGGAGTTGCCAGCAGCGCGACCTCCCCGCCGGGAAAAGCTGTCAGTGGCACCAACCAGCGGCGCCGCCGGACGGTAAGGAGCCGGCATGTGACTGACACAGCGGGAAAACGGGCGGAGCGGAAACCCGTTCCCGTTGCTTCCGGCTGGGGTGCGATTTCAGATAGGTCGGCCCATCCATCTGCCCCCATCAGTAAAGCATCTCCGCTCCATTTCTGTCTTTTAGAGGCGGTAATGGAGCTTATGGAGGGGGGCAATTTCGGCCTTTTTTTAACTGGACACCCGTGTCGCCCTTGGCTTAATTTCTCCAACACTATAAAATTATGTCAAAATTATGCACAAGCTGCATGATGATAACTTTTTAATACTTAGTTTCTCCAACAGAAGACCTGCATCTACCTCTTCATCAGTAAAGTAAGGGTTCAGAGTAACAGAGGTTAATTTTCATTGACAGTAGGACAGGCATTTTTGAATATTGTAAAAAAAGAAAATTGTGCTATAGTTTTAGAACTACAGCTGTTTTTTTAGCCTCAAGAGGTTATATGTTGAATTAATACTTCACAGTATCGCAGATATTTAAAAAAATGTTTACTGTATCATTATTGAAAAGAATGAATGTGCAAATAACAACCAGAAAATTGTATGGCCAGTGTAAAGTGTACAGGGGATACAGTTTGGAGGTTAGTCATTTGTGGAAAATAAATCACAGAATAATGCCACTAGCAACTGGTAGACTATATACTGCCCATCCAAAGCATGTGTTTTCTTTATACACTGTGGATCAATAAAACAAAAAAAAGTTATTTTTTCCCCATCTTTTCAGCCAGACTTGCTGTGGCTGTATTTTAACTGCTAGAATGATTCTGGCTGGAAACCACACTGGCAAGTTAATTTCCTATCTGCTATGAGGCAGAATGAGCCTCATTTAAATCCCTCCGGCCAACATCAGTGTGTGAAGTTGGCAGGACATGGCAGAAAATCGCATGGCCTAGAGGCCATCTGGCAACAGCATGCAAGTGGCGTCATTGGTTGCCAGATGACCTGCAGGGGGGTCGAGATCGCAGTAGTGGTGGCCTAAACTTTCCTTCCTGCACTCCTACTCCTCCTGGCCACACTCGGAAAAACTTCCCTTTTTGGGCCTCGATCGTCTTCAGCACTGGGCTAGCCTGGCGGGAGACTCATCACTGCTTCCCACTCAGGCCCCCCAGTAAAAATTGCAGTAAGGTGCCAAAGATGTCACTGGGAGCTGATACGCATATGTTGAAAAGAACGTTGCTAGCTTTCAGTGGGTGGGGAAAATTAGAACCTCTCAGTTCTTGGCAGATCCTGGGCGATTAAGTAACTTGGGTGATTATAACTGCCCACCCGCCCAATTTCTGCCAGGCAGGTAGGATTAACTTGCGCTTTTTATGACAATAGTGAAGAACATCCCATGGGATCTCATAGAACATCCTGAGAACAGCAACAAAACAAATAAAGCAATTATTTATTTTCTGTTCTGTTGCTAGAGTGAGAGCAAACAATGAACAACTGTGATATTGGACATGTAACCCAGTTGGACTGGGAATGTAGAAACATAAAAAAGATTTTTAAAAATAGGAGAAAAAAGAAAAAGAAGTAGAGGGAAAAAGCAAATGATAAAAGAAGATAGGCAAAGGAAGATAAGGTACATACAAATAAATCCCATGCAGTATAAACTTGGCTGCATTTTCGCAACGATGTAAACAGGAGCCAGATTTTCACTACCTGTTCAGTGTTGGAAAGTTAGATAATGCAGATAGCATTCAAACACATGCAAGGAGTGCAGCTCACTGTCCCATTTCCCCCACCACTCATGTGATTTTGATGATATAAAATAGCTGACATGATAGCCGGTTCTTTGTAATCATCAGAATGTGGATGGTATTACTGCAGGCTACTAAAATTTGCTTTAACTTTTAGGGCATGGCTTTGCATCAGTTGTTTTTATAGTATAGCCAATACTTATCCTCCCTGTAGGAGGCCACTTCTTCCAGGTGATTTAGTTGGTGATTATCTAGAACTCGTCCTTTCTGCAGTTACTCGGAGATGAGATTCCTTTGCTCTGATAACTAAGAAGTATCAGTGACTTAGAGATGCCACATCAGCGATAATAGGAGAGTCAACTTGGCTTAAAGTACAGACAGGCCAGCAACCCATGTGATTGAATCAGTAGGCTGCTGTTAACCACATTTACGTCTTTACTGCAAACCAATATCTCAGGTATGCATTTGACTTGTGACCGAAAATCTCACACCTATAATTTGCTAAAATCACACAGCAAATTTTTTTTTTAATGGAAAGCATTTAAGAAGGAAATCCCCGATGGCTGAATAGATTAACCCTATCTAAGGATTTGGCAGCAGTCTTGTGGTATCCTCACACTCTCCTACCACACTCCAAGATTAGCAATCTCCAAAATGTAAGAGCTATAGTTTGAATCTTGTGGTATTTCCCCTAATTTCTCTGGCTGGCAAATGAGAGAAAGCAGAGGTGAGCCTATCGCAGTTTTTATAGTGTTAGGGCTGGAAATTGCCCTTCGACCCGAATGGAGGCGGTAACCTTCCATGGCCAGGACTTCTTCTGCCCAGCCCAGAAGTCCCGTCTCCAATGCAGAATTGGGTTGTATGCTCATCAAAGGAATTGGAGCGCTGTCTCTAGCGCAGAAGAGGCTAGCGCTAAGTGGTCCACATAGCGCTGATGTGTTACAACACCCCCCCTCCCCATCCATTAAATGGGAGGGCTGCTGTGCACTCTGCAGGGCCTGTGGTAGCCACCACTGGGCCACCAGGGACACGAACAACCAGGCCAACAGCCCAGCACCCAAAATGGAGTGCCGGGCTGCACGATGATGACCCGGTCGATGCGAGGGCCGCCATTGTCGGGCCGACGCATGAGTCAGCCGACAAATAAAGATGGTGGTTCGGGACGTTAAAGGCCTCCACTTTTAGGGTTGCCCCGGTGGCAGATGTCTGCCAGCTTCTCAACCCATTGAAGAGATCGCAAAGTCTCTGTTTAAAGAATGGACTCAGTCGAGAATATTTTGTGGACTTTATGGGTTTTTTTTCTCTGAGGGTACTTTCCCTGTGATGGGGTCACCCTGTGCAGATACGTGAAAAGGCTGGTTTGTTAAAACTCCAGAGACCGCATGGCTGTTGGCTGTGACAAAGGACTGTCAATCATCCAGAATGTACGGGTTCGCCCTAGCAAAAGGAAAGGGGCTCAGATATCTGAGGCATGCATAAACTATTGGAAAACCATTCTAATATGCAAAGGCACTTCTCACCTCCATCTCAGAAGAGAAGCAGAACAATGGGCCCACTAGACTGGCCAGACCAAGAGGGGCCAGTTCTGCCCTACACAAAAGCTAAGAGATGTCCCAGACCCAGGGCCATCAGTACAATACACGAGTCTGATGGCCCATCACCGACTAAGCACCGGAGTACTTAGAAGGAAAAGAATTTCAAAGATTGGCAGGAGAGATAAGGGCAGCAGGACTCCTTTAAAGATAGACTCTTTTCCACCATTCTCTAGCGTTCTGGAGAGTTCTCCAGCGTTCGAGCGTCCCCCCCCCCCCCCCTCTATCGCTCCACCAAGACCGACGTAACAAGAAGAAGGATCAGCTGAGCAATTGAGACCAACTGGTGAGCATGGTCGTGAGTGTCCCAAGCCGGTAAACAGAGCGCCAGGCGAGCTGTGTGAGTTGTAAAGGGCTCAGAGTTTTCTTGGACGTGAAGCTTTTTCGAGCTATTCTGGGGAGGGAGCTTCATGCGACTGGGTAATTCGCTGGTAGGGGGGAGTTAGACTCCACCATAGCAACAAGGAAATTACTGCATGTCACCGGTCCCCAGTGTTGTACTGTATGTTGGTTTAACCTGGATCTTATTCTCCACAGAGACAATGATTTTGTTTAGTAGTGCATGTTTTAGCCAGTGCATGTTAGACCAAATAAATAAGTGCGATTTTTCACCAAAGCATTCCTGACCGTGACTTATTCCATTTACACTCTGAATAATAATCCCCGGGTATAGAATTCTCGTAAGGCGGGGGCGATTTGAACTGTCCATCTAGCCATTGGGCTAGGATCAAAACCGCTTACACTATGAAGCTGGCATTGACATCCGCCCATGCCAGCCTCACGGCTCGTGGAGCAGTCTCCCCTGTGGGGCGTAAAGGAGTCACTTCCCTAAAGTCTTCTATTAAAACTACATACTGTAGTTTTAATAAAAGTTTCCAATGTTTCGATGAATGCTAGGATAATTATAACACCATAAGTGTCTGTTAGGGCTTTCTCTCAGTCTCCAACCAGTAAAAGCAGAAGAAAATACTTGAAAATCCAACAAGATGGGTTGTGAAAAGAAGAAGAGAAAAAGACTAAATGGGATAAGAAACAGGAATGAAGAAGAATTAATTAATATCACCTTCCCATTCCATGCAGCCATATTTATGCTTTTATCATGAATTGGTATCACATGACTGAACATTTTACAGAGTTGTCTAATGTTGATAGCTCTGGGCACTAAGTCAGACAGACCACAGGACCCGGGTGCAGGTCAGTGTGCGCTTAGTTAACTGTTCTCAGGGGTAGTGGTTGGAGGTGTACAATGGTCTCAGCTGGCTTGGCTAAAGGAGTGGGGGAAGAAATTGTCTGGCAAGTTTTTATCACTGATCACTATCTAGTGCTGCAGGTGCACAAACAGGATCAGACTCAACATGATGCTGTTCAAAGTCAACAAATATGGCAACACCCATTGGGCCTGAAATCGTGGCCTCTGCGGGTGTGTACAATGTGCGCACATGGCCGTAGATGCCCCGCAAGTTCCAGGTTTAGCGTGCACTGTGCATGCGCCTAAACCCGGAACTTGCGATCTGTCAAAATTTGGCGGAGAGTGCCAAAATTATGACGGCAACGCAATCCATGGCGTTGCATGTCGGCGCACCTCTCCCTGGCAGTACGTGGAAGCGACGCTGCAAAAAGGTGCCCGAAGATTCCGCCGACCGAGTTTTCGCCGCGGAGGGTCATATCGTGGTGTGAAAACCCGGTCGCAAAGTCGGTGAAATTCTAGCCCTAAGAGTTTAAAAAGATAGAAAAATAAAATGTTATCAATAATTTTTATATTAAAAACCCTGTCGATTAAGGTAAGTTTATTTTTTACCCCTATTAAAACATATAAAAAAATGTTTAATACATTTTTGTCTAAAACATTTAATTAAATTCAATTTCAATTAATTTTAAATATGTGAAGTGTTTTTCTTATTGATTTTAAATGTTTTGTGTTTTTGGGGGTATCCCCATTCATAGAACTCACCATTACTATGAATGGGGATACGCCAGTTTCATTGGTTGGTCCGGCCCACGTGATCCCAGAATGCACATACACTCCTGGAATACGTGGACCTCTGCACTGGGCTGTGCATCGAGGCCTCGGAGCAGAAGTCTTTGTTCCTCCGGGACCACCAGGTCCATTTGTAAATATTTTTGTGGTCGGAGGCATCCGACCGCAATTTCAGGGCCATTATCTAGAGCCATAGATGAAGAATGGTCACTTGACTGAGGTATTGGAGAGCTGACACCACCCCTGGAATTGTAACCCAGCAAAAGTTAGTACGTTCAAGAAAAGAAGAAAGAAAAGGTATAAAAATTGAAAATAACTAAAATGCCTGCAAGTGAGAGTAAGGGAAAAATTTAATGAAAAGGTTCAACTAGTATTCAAGCTATGTTCTTGCAGTTTTAGGCTTTATTACAATAGTAGATTTCTACCATTATTATCCAATGTACAATTATCACAACCGGAACAAATGCAGAATTATATTACCAGAAAACCAATGTTTCTAAGAAGGAGATCGCAACCTCCGATGAACCAATCACCACAATTCGTGAATTGATGGTCACTTTTGGCTCCAGGGTCAACTTTCGGTTTATGTGGTTTAGAGCGTAATTTGGCTGAAAGGAAATGCACAAAGATCATTAGTAGTGCATCATTTTATCTCTAGTTCCCTCTCATCTTCTCCTGAAACTGCCGATTCTTTCTGTGATATGGTTCATTGGGTACTTGGTCCAACTGGTTATTCAGAACTCGTGAGCCTGGAAACTGAGTATCGTCAGACTTCTCGAGTATTGACAGTATCCGAATCAAACACAATCTTGTCCTTACATGATGTTTCGCAAACACACATGCTTTCCAGTAGAGGTCACAGCAACCTTACCTTCTTATCCCAGAAGCACCAAGGCTAATCAGAGCAAACTGCTGTCCCCACTGACATCATGGGGCCAAGTTTCGGCCTGAGTTGCTCCTGTTTTTTTGGAGTAACTGGTTTAGAATGGAGTATCTTAGAAATTGCAATTCTCGGCATTTAGTTTGCTCGAGTTCTAGTCAGTTAGAACAGTTTCAGTTTGGAACAGATTTTTTTTTCAAAAGGGGGCGTGTCCAGCCACTTACGCCCGTTTTGAAAGTTCAGGCAGTGAAAACATACTCCAAACTAACTTAGAATGGAGTAAATGTAGATTTTTGTACGCTCAGAAAAACCTTGTCTACACTTAGAAAATCAAGCGTAGGTTACAAATCAGGTGTATGGAATGGGGTGGGTGGGGGGGTTTAAAGGGAAGTTTACAAACATTAAACACTTCAGTTTTACAAATAAAAAGCCATCATCAATAATAAATGATAAATACATCATTAAATCAACCAATAAATCAATCAAAAAAAATTAATAATAAAAAAATTCAAAAATCAATAAATAAAACATTTTCTACTTACCGACTGCAGCACCGGGAGTCCTCCAACAGCGCGATGGGTCGGCCCCCCCAGTGTGTCTCTGTCAGTGTCTCTATCTCTCTGTCTGTCTGTGTGTGTGTCTCTCACTCACTGTCTGTCAGTGTCTGTGTTTCTGACAGCGAGGGGAGAGGGGTGGGGGAGGGGGAGAAGGGGGTGGGGGGGGAGAGGGGGAGGAAGGAGGAGGGAGGTAGAGGGGGGTGGAGGGGGAGGTGGGGGGTGGGCGGGGAGGGGGGTGGGAGGAGGGGCGGGAGGAGAGGAGAAGAGGAGAGGGGAGGGGGAGGAGGAGGAAGAGAAGGGAGGGGAGAGGAGAAGGTGGGGGGGAGGAGAGGAGGAGGAGGAGAAGAGGAGAGGGGAGGGGGAGGAGGAGGAGGAGGAGGAGAAGGGAGGGGGGGAGGAGAAGGGGGGAGGGGGGGAGGGGAGGGGAGGGAAGGAGAGGGGAGGGAGGGAAGGAGAGGGGAGGGAGGGAAGGCGAGGGAGGGAGAGAAGGAGGCTGAATGGCCAGGCCCAAGACTTCGGACTGGATTTACAGGTAGGTGGCGTCGGGTCCCGGGTCCGGGGGGGATCACGGAGGTGGGGGGGTGGGGGATGTCGGGGGGGGTCGCGGAGGTCGGGGGGGAGGGGGAGAGTCGCCGAGGTCGGGGGGGGGGGGGGAAGAGTTGCGGAGGGCGGGGGGAGAGAGTCGTGGAGGTCGGGGGTGGGGGGGGAGTCGCGGAGGTCGGGGGGAGGGGGAGTCGCGGAGGTCGGGGGGAGGGGGAGTCGCGGAGGTCGGGGGGAGAGAGTCGCAGAGGTGGGGGGGGAGCGTTGCGGGGGGGAGAGTCGCAGAGGTCGGGGGGGAGAGTCGCGGAGGTTGGGGGGGAGAGTCGCGGAGGTCGGGAGGGGTGGATAGAGTCGCGGATGTCTGGGGGGAGAGAGTCGCGGAGGTCGGAGGGGGGAGAGTCGCGGAGGTCAGGGGGGGAAGAGAGTCGTGGAGGTTGGGGGGGAGAGAGAGTCGCGGAGGACGGGGGGGAGAGTCGCGGAGGTCGGGGGGGGTTGAATAGAGTCGCGGAGGTCGGGGGGGGAGTCGCGGAGGTTGGGGGGAGGAGTCGCGGAGGTCATGGGGAGAGTCGCGGAGGTCGGGGGGGGAGTCGCGGAGGTCGGGTTGCCGGGGGGAGGGGGGGCGGGGAGTCGCAGAGGTCGGGGAGGGAAGTCGGGTTGCCAGGTGGGGGGGGGAGGAGTGCGGAGGTCGGGTCGGGGGGGGGAGCGGAGGTTGGGTCACCGG
The DNA here is from genome assembly GCF_044704955.1 of Pristiophorus japonicus. NCBI lineage: Eukaryota > Metazoa > Chordata > Chondrichthyes > Pristiophoridae > Pristiophorus > Pristiophorus japonicus. The sequence continues at coordinate 143,615,374 of NC_091985.1, forward strand.
GGGGGGGGGCAGTGGAGGTCGGTTCGCCGGGGGGGAGCGGAGGTCGGGTCGCCGGGGGAGGGAGTGGAGGTCGGGGCGCCGGGGGAGCGGAGGTCGGGTCGCCGGGGCGGGGGAGAGCAGGGGTCCGGTCTGGTCCAGGGAGCAAGGGAGCAGGAGTCAAGTCGGGTCCAGTCCCGTCAGGTGGGAGGTGAGCATTATCCACGCAGCCCCAGTGAAGCCATTCAGTCAGGGATAGGGGCTGTGTGTTCTGGGCCCTTCCCACAGGTTTGGGCACATGGAGTTACTGCACATGCGCGCCCACTGTAGCATGTGCAGAGGTCCCGGCACTGTTTTCAGCGCAGGGACCTGGCTCTGCCCCCCACAGCTCATGCTGCGCCGCACCCAGCTCCAGAGGACCTGCAGGGAGCCGGAGAATAGGTGAGTTTTTTTTAGGCGCACTTTGTGGCGTGAAAAACAAGCGTCCAGGTCCGGGCTGCGCCGTTTTAGGCGCGGGCCGAAACTTGGGCCCCATATAACTCAGCACAGACTAGTGATGCAGTCTGGAAATTTCTGACCTGTACAGCTTAGTACCAACCACCCAGCGTGGTTGCCTGCTAAGCGATTATGGAGCAAAACTATATTATTTTAAATACAGTAATGGATATCCTGTGGTGTTGTGTAGTCAAGTCTAATTATATGCTGTTTTATAACAGCAGGAGTATTATAAAATGTAATGCACAATCAATTATTCTGTTCTTTTATATGGAACTGAGATTAACTTTCTATTTTAACGCTACCAAATCTAATTACGGGGTCAATTAGAGGTAACTTACATAGAAACATAGAAAATAGGTGCAGGAGTAGGCCATTCAGCCCTTCGAGCCTGCACCGCAATTCAATGAGTTTATGGTTGAACATGCAACTTCAGTACCCCATTCCTGCTTTCTCGCCATAACCCTTGATCCCCCTAGTAGTAAGGACTACATCTAACTCCTTTTTGAATATATTTAGTGAATTGGCCTCAACAACTTTCTGTGGTAGAGAATTCCACAGGTTCACCACTCTCTGGGTGAAGAAGTTTCTCCTCATCTCGGTCCTAAATGGCTTACCCCTTATCCTTAGACTGTGACCCCTGGTTCTGGACTTCCCCAACATTGGGAACATTCTTCCTGCATCTAACTTGTCTAAACCCATCAGAATTGTTGTTGCTGAGGGAATTTGGAGGTGCTTGCAAACTTGCAACTTTGTAGTTTGAGAGCTGCTCGCTAATTTCCAGTTCTAGGTCAGCAGGAAATTACTGCCTTACTTCCTTTTTTATTATACTTAAGACAATTTGAAATTTCACAGATGTGCATTAGATATAAAACTAAAATTATGTTGTTCATTCTTTAAACCAAAATCATAAATCCATCTACAAGTACAGATTATAATTTCACTATAAATAGCGAATCATGGCATCACGAGAGACAGAAAAGACTGAGTTTCATGCAACTTAGTTTTATGAAAGAGAAATCATGTTTGACAAATTTGCTGGAGTTCTTCGAGGGTGTAACGAGCAGGGTGGATAAGGGGGAACCAGTGGATGCGGAGTATTTGGATTTCCAGAAGGCATTTGATAAGGTGCTACATAAGAGGTTACTGCACAAGATAAAAACTCACAGGGTTGGGGGTAATATATTAGCATGGATAGAGGATTGGCTAACTAACAGAAAACAGAGAGTCGGGATAAATGGGTCTTTTTCCGGTTGGTAAATGGTGACTAGTGGGGTGCCGCAGGGATTGGTGCTGGGTTCTCAACTATTTACAATCTATATTAATGACTTGGATGAAGGGACCGAGTGTAATGTAGCCAAGTTTGCTGATGATGCAAAGATGGGTGAGGAGGACACAAAAAATCTGCAAAGGGATATAGACAGGCTAAGTGAGTGGGCAAAAATTTGGCAGATGGAGTTTTGGGCCCAAGTTTCCACAAGAAAAAAAACGGGCGCCCCTCTGAGCTGGGCGCCCGTTTTTCGCGCCTAAAACGGCGCCTAAAAACATCCTCGGTAGTCTCCACCGACTTACAGGTCCTGTGGCACTCGGCGCAGCCGGCACGAGCTGTGGGGGGGGCGGAGCCAGGTCCCTGCGCTGAAAACAGTGCCGGGACCTCTGCACATGCGCGCTACAGTCGGCACGCAAGTGCAGTAGCTCCAGGCGCCGAACTGTGGGAGGGGCCCGAAGCACGCAGCCCCTAGCCCTGGCTGAATGGCCTCACTGGGGCTGCGTGAATGAGGCTCCTCCCACGGCCAGCTCCTGCTCCCCGCCCGACCAGACCCGACACTCGCCCCCCCCCCCCCGACCAGACCCGACCCGACACCCGCTCACCCCCCCCCCCCCCGCCGACCAGACCCGACCCGACACCCGCTCCCCCCCCGCCCTGACCGAGACCCGACACCCGCTCCCCCCCGCCCGCCCCGACCCGACACCCGCTCTCCCCCCCCCGGCCCCGACCCGAGACCCGCTCCCCCCCCGCCCCGACCCGACACCCGCTCTCCCCCCCCCCGCCCCGACCCGACCCGAGACCCGCTCCCCCCCCGCCCCGACCCGACACCCGAGACCCGCTCCCCCCACCCCGACAGAGACCCGAGACCCGCTCTCCCCCCCGCCCCGACCCGAGTCCCGCTCCCCGACCCGAGGCCCGCTCCCCCCCCGACCCGACACCCGCTCCCCCCCCCCGACCCGACACCCGCTCCCCCGACACCCCCCCTCTCTCCCCCCCTCCCTCTCTCTCCCCCCCTCCCTCTCTCTCCCCCCCCTCCCTCTCTCTCCCCCCCCCTCCCTCTCTCTCCCCCCCTCTCTCTCCCTCCCTCCCCTCTCTCCCTCTCTCTCTCCCACCCTCTCTCGCTCAGCGGCACGAACAGCTGCAGAATTCTCCCTGGCTGTAGCACTTTCACACAGGTAGGAAGATGGTTTATTTAATCTTTTCTTGGCTTATAAATGTTTATTCAGGTTGGATTTATTTGTATAATATTTGTAGAAGTATAAATAAGGATTTATTGTCAAATTTAATGAGTTCCCTTCCCCCCCCACCTCGTTCTGGGCGCCTAATTTGTAACCTGCGCCTGATTTTTTAATATGTAGAACAGGTTTTTTCAGTTCTACAAAAATCTTCACTGGCGCCATTCTACTTTAGTTTGGAGTACATTTTCATTGTGGAAACTTTCAAATCAGGAGTCAGTGGCCGGACACGCCCCCTTTTGAAGAAAAAATTCTGTTCTAAACTAGAACTGTTCTACCTGACTAGAACTGCAGAAAAAAAAATGTGGAGAATTGCGATTTCTAAAATAGTCTGTTCTCCACCAGTTGCTCCTAAAAATCAGGCGCGAATCATGTGGAAACTTGGGCCCATAATGTGGGAAAATGTGAGGTTATCCACTTTGGCAGAAATAATAGAAAAGCAAATTATAATTTAAATGGAGAAAAATTGCAAAGTGCTGCAGTACAGAGAGACCTGGGGGTCCTTGTGCATGAAACACAAAAAGTTAGTATGCAAGTACAGCAAATAATCAGGAAGGAAAATGGAATGTTGGTCTTTATTGCAAGGGGGATAGAGTATAAAAGCAGAGAAGTCCTGCTACAACTGTACAGGGTATTGGTGAGGCCACACCTGGAGTACTGTGTATAGTTTTGGTCTCCGTATTTAAGGAAGGATATACTTGCATTGGAGGCTGTTCAGAGAAGGTTCACTAAGTTGATTCCGGAGATGAGGGGGTTGACTTATGAGGGTAGGTTGAGTAGGTTGTGCCTATACACATTGGAGTTCAGAAGAATGAGAGGTGATCTTATTGAAACTTATAAGATAATGAGGGGGCTCGACAAGGTGGATGCAGAGAGGATATTTCCACTCATAGGGGAAACTAAAACTAGGGGACATCGTCATAGAGTAAGGGACCGCCCATTTAAAACTGAGGAGAAATTTCTTCTCTCAGAGGGTTGTAAATCTATGGAATTCTCCAAAGAACTGTGGAGGCTGGGTCAGTGAATATATTTAAGGCGGAGATAGACAGATTTTTGAGCGACAAGGGAGTAAAGGGTTATGGGGAGCGGGCAGGGAAGTGGAGCTGAGTCCATGATCAGATCAGCCATGATCTTAATGAATGGCGGAGAAGGCTCGAGGGACCAAATGGCCTTCTCCTGCTCCTATTTCTTATGCTCTTATGTTCTTATATTTGTTTCATGGTATAGATCAGTGAATAACTGCCTGTTGTCCAGCAGAATGCACACAGTGTTCCACATGATCATATATCACCAACAATACTAATATAGCCCAACTAGCATTTTGAAATATTAACGGAAAAGGCTAGAGGGAAAAATAAATAACCAACATTTTGACTGTCAATTTAAAACGCGCTTCATTTTGATAAACATAAAAGCGATCATAAGCGACTCATTGATAAACTGAAAACTAAATTCGGAATGGAACTGCAATTTCTGAAAGCTCTATCTGAAAATTCAGGTTCAACTTCTGCATCAACTTTACATTACACAACTGACATACTCATACTCCAGCTGTGCTGAACTAATTTCTCTAAATGTTGCAAATACAGAAAACAGATGCTATGTTATTCTGGAAGCACAGTCCAACTACATTGACTCATCTAAAATATTTGCATATTTTACGGTATACATGCAAGCTACCATTCGTCACACAACACTGTAATGCCATGAGTAATATGCTTCACAAAGTGGCTTGCATTTAAGCAGCAGCCAGATAAACTGGGTTAACTTGCTCCAATTTTGACAAGTTTGGAAACAAACCATAAAGATTATGGGGCCAAAATTGAGGGTCTCAGAGAGACCTGTTACTGCCCGTTTGCGGCGCCCATTTTCGACCTGGACGCCATACCGCCCGATTATGATGACCACCGAAAGCGAGTCATCAGTTAGTGCACCACCGTTTTTAAATAAAAGAAAAACTTACCGATCGATATTCAACTGAACTCGTCGATCCCCCGCCGCATGGTTTTTCTGTTGGTGCACCCTCTGAAGAGTGAGCGCGGCCCGGCAGCGCAGCGGCCCTTAAAGGGGAGGGCCCACTGCCGCAGCCACCATCTAATAATTCTTGCCCGGTTGAAACTCTCCCTGGTGGCCCAGTGGCTGAAGATTAAAAATGACAAAATCTCTCCCCTTTAACATGCGCTGTGACGTCACCACTACTTCACCACTGATCGACAGCGGCGGAGTCTCTGTCCGACCTATTTTCAGCCACTCAGCCTGACTTTTAGCTTATGGCCCCATTATGACTCATTTCCTCTGGAACTTAGAAAAATCCTCAAAATGGCTCTTCCGACAACATCAGCAACACAGCAGTAAGTGCCACTAAAAAATCATAGGTGCGCCAGCTTTCTTGCGCACCTGCATTTTGGCCTTATGTTGAATTTTGGAAATGGGAATTCAGCCAATTTTGAAACTTTGTATGCAAGTTGTTGTTGTTACTCCATGCCACCGATACAGTGCTACAGTGGACTTCAATTTCACTGCAAAAACTTTGGTTCAGAACAGTAACTCTATACTGTATCAGATAGACTATTTCATTTCGCACACGTCCTTCCGTGCAATATTATCACCTATTAGCACCATACTTAGTGACTATTTTGTGTTATCAATTAATTTTGACTGTTTCAATTCATGCAATTTTAGTACCTTTAAGAGCCATCAGATCAAGCAGACAATAATTACCTCAAGAGGTATTTGTATCTAGGTCTTAACAGCTGTGCGGTCTAGCCTTCTCACTTAGATTCTTATAATATTAAATCTCAGTATGGTCCTCCTATACCGGGGCATTCAAACCATTTGTCTTCAGGAGCTTCAGCAGCGTGTACCATGTAGCCTCAGGAACTGTATATAAAATCAATGTTCCTATTAATTTGCATATATCTGAAGTTGCTGGATATGAACAGATCTTGGGCTTGATTTAGAATGTATTCACCAGTGAGGCAACAGCACCAAGAAGAACACTTCTCCACCTACCAATTTCACTAAATGCAAACAGGACAAACTGGCAAATAAGAAATATAACTGCAAATAGAACCGAGTTACCTGGGCTTGGCTGAAACTTAGTGCAGTACTGAGGAAGGGCTGCTTCTGATTGAAGTGCCTTCTTTCGGATCAGATGTTAAACGAGGCCCTGTATCCCCTCTTAAAAGGACATAAAATATTCCACGGCACTATTCGAAGAAGAACATGGGAGTTATCTCCCAGTGTCCTGGCCAATAATTTATCCCTCAACCAACATCACTAAAGAAGATTATCTCTCTCATTATTGTTTGCGAGACCTTGCTGTGTACAAATTGGTTGCAGTATTTCCCTGCGTTATATTACATTGTCAGGCAGACATAAAAGATTCTCTCCACAGATGCTGCTTGACCCGCTGAGATTTCCAGCATTTTCTGTTCTTATTTCAGATTCCAGCATCTGCAGTATTTTTCTTTTGGAAAAGATTCTGTGGCATTTTTCAAAGACAGCAAGGGACTTCTCCCATTGTCTTGGCCAGCATTTAACCAACACTACCAAACTAGTCATTATGTGCACAGCAAGTTTCCACAAACAGCACTCCCATAAATTTTTGTCTAAATTACAACAGTGACTACTTCAAATGCACTTCATTGGCTATGAAGCGCTTTAAATGCAAGTTTCTTCTTTTTTTACCTACTTCTTAAAATATTTTTAAAAAGCTTATCACGTTGGCATCAGAAACTTTACATAAACACTGGATAAAACACCCTCGTGGCCACCCGTATGTGTTGTTAGTTGATATGATTGCACTAGGATGAGGGTGAGCATGAGGGATGGCTAGTGAGATGGGGATGTGATCAGTTAGATAGAGGGGAATGGCTGGAGGTGCAAGATATGTTGGTGTGAGTAAGGGTGTGCAGGAGTAGAGTTGGGAAGGCAGAGCGATGGGGATGTGACGAGAGGTACAGTAGGATGCAACTGAGTGCGGCTTTGTACTAATGTTTCCTGATCCAATGAGATCATTGAAACGGTTGCGGCACGGCACCCAGGTCCTCCTACCCGAATCCTTGCTTGAGACCTTCTCTGCCATCTGCAACCAGGCTGTCTTGGTCTCCTGGGGAGGTCTCTTCTGCCCATCGGAAGGGAAGAGGACCTCCCTGTCTGCTGAGATTCCCTCCATAAGCATATGGAGGGAGACATCGGAGAACCTAGATGCAGCCCTCTGCCTCTGCGCAGTCATTGTTAGTGTTTGCAGCACTCCCATGCTGTAGTGCATTGACAGCACTATGTTAGATTACACTTAAAATCTAATGTGGCCATGGTCCCTTTAAGGATCCCGGCTGAAAATGCATCATGAAGACGTCACCAGACCCGCTCCATCTAATTGGGCCGGGTAACGCAATGGGCGGGCTTAATAGACCAAATTAAGGTAAGTTCACTTTCAACAGTGGGATGGAACCAGCAACGGGGCTGCAACTCGTCATGGACACCGCCCATACCGGATCCACCCAGGTAGGCAAAATCCCGGCCTATGTGTATATGCGTGGAGACAGCGCAGGAATATTTATTTCTACAATTTATCAGCTGATTTGAATAAACTATTGGTCTGGATTTTGCGGTAGGAAAAACGGTGAGGCTAACGGAGTAAATTGGACAGCAATTTCTGGCGTCTGCAAATGTGCAGCTAAATTTGCAAATGCGGAAGTTGCTGTCAGAGAAACTCCGCTCCTCCACAGGATGCGCTGTAACAGTCCTTGTTGATAGACTCGGCACAGAAATCAATGCAATGGTGTGAACTCGTGGTACTTACCCACTAGTTCCCCACTAAAGATGCTAGAAAAAGTTAGCACTGATGCATTCAGGAGTAAGTGAATTTTTAATGACGTGATAAGTGATAATTACTGCCAAATGAACTCTCTTGGCCCTGAAAATTGAATTTCACAAGTGTGGAGTCTCATTCCTTCAGAAGTGAAATCATTTGGAGATTTAAAAAAATGTAATTTTTAAAAAACTTTTCCTATCTGTCTCTTTTATTTCTCTCTCTTAATCCTGTGTCTTTCCCAATTTTACTTTGCTTTCTGTACATGATTTAAGTCTATTTTATACTTCCTATTTCATACTTCCCGGTTTAGACTCTGCCTGTCTCAGTGAGGATTCTTCAATCCGATTGGTTGAAGAGTCTTGCTTTTTCTTGCCCGACTCACAGGTGCCATAGATGCCCTGTACAGGGCGCTGCACTGGATTAGACACCGGACTAGAGTAAGTCAAAAGCCCGAGAAAACTTTTTGTGCAGCTGTCAGCAAGGTGAACAGCGGGTGTTGTTCCTAATATGTCTCTACTTATCTGTAGAATAACTCCACGAAGCCTAGTGCTGTGCTTGAACTGCTGTGACCTTAGTCTCTTTATTGTAACTGCAGTGAGGCAGCAATGTGGTGACCAGCCTTTTATACAGCTCCTGCCTGGGCCTCCCACAGTTGCACCCTCTAGTGGTACCAGCATAGTATATACACAGTGTATACATATATGACAGTTCCTTCGCCTCTGACCGCAAAATCCGGGCCATTATTTTATCATTTCTGTGTCACGTTGTTTTTTTCCTTCTGCCAGTCCTTTCACTTTGGATTCCAGCTAGTGGTTCCCTCCAAAATGACCTCCGTTAGGATTCTCTAAGATGTGGCACCTTTTGACCTTTTACATCTCACAGATGGATGTAGCGGCATTGTCCCATACTGAGATATACATTATGTTTTACACAAAAATGTATGAATGCTAAAATTCCTTTAGTGTTCAATTAGAATTCAAATATTTTTAGTTTGATACTGACAAAAACCAGCAATGTTGCTAATATGCATTAGTAATGTTTGATGATGTGTGGTAATGCATCAATAATGTACATATATTGTGCATTGGGAATTCTACTATATGACAAAACCAGCAAGATACATTAGCCTGGTTTAAGTGTCACCTAGACCATGCATAATTTAAACTCTTACTAATATTGGAACATGACAGATTCACTTAAATTGACTGGATCCACCCACTAATACTGAGTTAAGCCCACATCAGAAAGTGTGACTCAGCACTAATACTCCTAAATGAATAGTAATGTCAAAGCAACTTTTTTCTACTTGATGGTATTGCAATATACAATATTATCAATAATCAGAAAACAGCACCAAATCGCTCTCTGGTGCTAATAATACAATTTTAGCTTTGTGCTTTATTTTTTCAGTTTTGGGTCCATCTTGGTGCCCTCAATGGTTCTTGGGGAAATCCAGTTTTCTTGTTGCATAATGTTTACATATGGATATCAACAACTGAAGTATTATCACACTAATTTTATTGAAATAAATTTTATGTTCACTATATAATATAAAATGTCTTTGCACTTTAGAATGTTGACATGCTGCAGGAATCTCATGATATTTATCAAAGGTATCATAATTTGTAATTTTAATATGTTGTTGCTCCTGAATAAAAATAGAAAGTGGCACTTCATCATTTCTTCCCCCCATGGATGACTTAAACACAACACAATAGATTGAGGAACAGAACATGATGCTTTCAAGCACATTACACAACTCCCTGAAGACTACAGCTGTCATGCTTCAGTAATCACTGCTCCTCGGAGTTGAGCAAGGCATACACTAATTGGCCTCAGAGAGTATAGGATTAGGTGGATTGGTCCCAGAACACACCTTATTTCAAAGACCCATTACAACAATGTACTGAATATGGCACTCAAAGGAGTGATCAAACCTGATCGCTGACGACTTCAGAGCGATGTTATATTTCTTTGGTTTTATAAGACTGTTTCTCTTTATCCCCTTTTATGTGCACCATTCAATTTACTCATCTGTTCTTTAGTTTTTTTTAAAGCACTTATATCATTTCATTTTCATTCCTTCCTTTGACTAATTCCACCTGACTGAATGATATGTTCCTCATAAAATTGTATTTAAATATAATTATAAGCTCCTCATAAAACTGTATTTAAAAGTTCAAAATATTTAAGATGCTCTATTATTTAAGAGATTATGTTCCAAGAACAAATATGTTCCTCATAAAATTGTATTTAAATATAATTATAAGATCCTCATAAAACTATTTAAAAGTCTGAAATATTTAAGATGTACTATTATTTAAGAGATTGTATTCTATGGAAAAATATGTAATATGACACCACAATGAGAAGAGTTGCAGGCCTAGAAATTGGGTTGCATAGCGCCCATTTTTCAGGCGCTACATGGCCATCTAAGGTCCCAAAATGGCAGGCAAGCGACCAGAACTGTGCCACCCAGCATATTGGGTAAGGACAACCAAGAAGCATCCTTTACACATGCCTGAAGCAGTCAAGGACGAACAAGACTGGGGGGAGGAGGTCAACGGTTGGCGAACAAATGGGGTTAGTAGGGGGTGAGGTCAATGATCGTCAAGGGGGAGAAAGAGGTTGCGATCAGAAGGGGGGGGGAAGAGATGCCGTGATCAGCAGGAAAGAAAAGAAAGCACATTTCACGACCACCGGATGTTCCAAAGCACTTTACAACTAATGGACTACTTTTTCAAATTTAGTCACTGTTGTAATGTAGGAAACGCAGCAGCCAATTTGTGCACAGCAAGCTCCCACAAACAGCAAGTGATAATGACCAGATGATCTGTTGTTTTTAGTGATGTTGATTGAGGGATAAACATTGGCCATGACAGCGGGGATATTTTCCCTGCTCTTGTTTGAAATAGTGCCATGGATCTTTTACGGCAGACGGGGCCTCGATTTAACATCTCATCTGAAGGACGGGGAGAATGAGGGACCGCGATTGGCAAGGGGTAGAGAGAGGCTGGGATTGGCATGGGTGGGGGCGGAGGGGAAAGAGAGAGGCCGGGGTCGGCATGGGTGGGGGGGGGAGGAGCGCGGACGGGGTAGCGTAAAAGTTTGCGCCTGAAACTGCTTCGCGCCTTCGACTGGAAGTTTTGCAAAAAAGTCATCTGGAGGAACATTGGCGTTGCACGACTGACTTTGTGCGCCCGAACCAAAACTTTTGGCGTTGAAGACCATTTTGCGCATGCACAGTGTATTTTTTATCATCTTTTCCAGTCGCAAACGCTAATGCAGGGCGTGGCAGCTTCCTGCGTGCATGCGCATATAAACCACACGCGTGAGCCACTTCTGCTGAGATGGAGGAACAGGAGGGTAGGCAGCGTGCCAAGCGCTTCAGCCTTGAGGCAAGTAAGGCCTTAGTTTACGTAGTGGAGAGGAGGCAGGCCTCACTCCATCTTGCTGGGGGAGCCAGACAACTCCCTCCTGTGTTTAAGCGAATATGGAGGAAGATAGAGCAGGAGATGTCTGCTGCAGACACTGTGCCCAGGACTGGCACACAGAGTCGAAAAAAGTTCAACGACTTTACGACGGGCATCTGGGTGAGTACCATTTGCATCTATGTATGCCTCCATGACTTCTAACATTAATATCATACAATGTGAAGTTTGTCATGCATATGGTCCCTCTCAACACTCTGTGGGGTGGCTTTCACAATGCATAATGAAGCTGAAGGTTTACTTTGGCTTACTTTTAATGATCCATGCACATTAATTCTATCATTTATATCAACCCTTGCAATATAGCTGCTGCTGTGCCTTTCTGAAAGATCCCTTACAGCCCCCATGTTAGATGCCTCAAAACTGCGAATAAATATTGACGAAGCACATGCAACATCCAAACAGATTGAACGGAAGCAACAATAACATTCACACAGTATCACCTATTGTACTTTGGTAGGCATATGTGCCACAACAGCAGAGAAACCCTGTCCGAACCCTTCCTATTTTTCTCTTTGCAGTCCAAACACTCCCATAATACAAGGGAGCAGCTGCAGATAGGCGGGGGTCCGCCTCAACCAATCCCGTTGACGGATGTGGAGGAACGAGACTCGGCCCTTATTTGAGTCCCAGTTTGGGCAGTTGATGGGGGCGATGCTGAGCCCCTTTCGGGTAGTGTGGGTATGTACATGGATGGTGCGACTCAAGATACTGCATTGAGAGATATTATAGAGTTTCGGCGGCCCTTCAAGTGAACATGTGCAATGCCATCTTCCTTATGTCACCCTGCCCCCTCCTCTGCTGCTAACCACTCCTCTGTTGTTTTCAACTTCCTGATGACCAACCATAGGCACAGTATCCCTCGAGGGAGGCCTCCACGTTAGGCCATGGTGGAGATGACGAGTTAGGGGAGGAGATTGCTCCGGCAGAGCATCACAACCCACTAGTTTCCCCATCGGGACTAAGTTCATCTGGGGATGACTTGACTTCCTGGGGTTTGAGGAGTCGGAGACTCCTGGCCCTAGTGGCACACAGCAATGCAGTGCCAGGGTGGAATCTCGCAGGCCAGCGGAGGGAACGGAGGGTGGGCGGAAAGCCATTTGCGAAAAATCCAGCCAGGCGCTAAATCCTGACCTCCCCCTTTCATGCCCAGAAACAGTATTTACCACCCCGCTTGGGCGCGAAACAAGGTATAAAAGAGCAGAAAACCCAGCCCTCAAGACTTCCTTGAGGGATGGGAGGAGCTGAGAAAGGCACTTATCTTGTGAAGCCGGCAGATCCCGCCTCTCTTTCACTGCTGGGTTTCCCGACTGCTGGAAAAGCCGTGCAGCAGCAGTGAATTTTAAATAAGGCTCCCAATTTAAGGGAGCTCTATTTAAATATGTTAAATATGTTAGTTAAGTGTCCTGCCCTGTCATGGTAGGACACTTGGATGCCCTGATGAAAAAGTTGGTGGTCCCGCGCGCAATTCTTGAACCCGCCGTCCTTCCCGACCCTCTCCTACCTGTCATGGTGGGATTAATATCAAGGCCATGATGACTGTCACTCAGTAACTGCTGCAGGGGGCATAGAGCACAATTCACCTGCAAATCAGCTTCCAGACCCTGGTGGCTAGGATGGAGGCTGCGACCCCTCTGGATCTGATGGCTGCCCCACTAATCAGTAGGGATATAGTTCCAGGGTCCAGTGGAATGGCGACAGCAGTAGTCTACCTGACTGATGCTGTCACCTCTTCAGTCTTCCCCTTCAGAGCTCTACATAGGATGGAACACTAGGCTGTGCAGGAACAAGTTCTACAGATTCAGCCAGCAACGGCTTCCTCCCAGGAGCAAGTTGCCATCAGAGGAATGCTACCTCAGTCCTGTTACCCTTTTGCAGAACATGAGCAGCCAACCACCTCTCACAATACTGGCCCTCAGATTACTCCCAGGAGAAGCACTAGAATAGGACAAAGAAAGGCATATTTTGCACGCAGGGGAAGCACAGTTTCAGGAAAGACTAAGTTTTCATATTTATTGATGTATTTATCATTTATTATTGATGATGGCTCTTTATTTGTAAAACTGAAGTGTTTAATGTTTGTAACCTTCCCTTTAAACCGCCCCCCCCCATTCCCTACGCCTGATTTGTAACCTACGCCTGATTTTCTGAAGTGTAGACAAGGTTTTTTCGAGCGTACAAAAATCTTCACTTACTCCATTCTAAGTTGGTTTGGAGTAAGTTTTCACTGACGAAACTTTGAAAACAGTTTGAAAAAAAATTCTGTTCCAAAGTGAAACTGTTCTAACTGACTAGAACTGGAGCAAACTAAATGACGAGAATTCCGATTTCTAAGATACTCCGTTCTACACCAGTTGCTCCTAAAAATCAGGAGCAAATCATGTGGAAACTTGGGGCCTAGGATCCTGAACTTAAGGAAAGGTAACTTCAATGGTATGAGACATGAATTGGCTAGAGTAGACTGGCGAATGATACTTAAAGGGTTGACGGTGGATAGACAATGGCAAACATTTAAAGATCACATGGATGGACTTTAACAATTGTACACCCCTGCCTGGAGTAATAATGAAATGGGGAAGGTGGCTCAACCGTGGCTGACAAGGGAACTTAAGAATAGTGTTAAATCCAAGGAAGAGGCATATAAATTGGCCAGAAAAAGCAGCAAACCTGAGGACTGGGAGAAATTTAGAATTCAGCATAGGAGGATGAAGGGTTTAATTAAGAGGGGGAAAATAAGTATGAGAGGAAGCTTGCTGGGAACATAAAAACTCACTGCAAAAGCTTCTATAGATATGTGAAGAGAAAAAGATTAGTGAAGACAAACGTAGGTCCCTTGCAGTCAGAATCAGGTGAATTTATAATGGGGAACAAAGAAATGGCAGACCAGTTGAACAAATACTTTGGTTCTGTTTTCACGAAGGAAGACACAAATAACCTTCCGGAAATACTAGGGGAGCGAGGGTCTAGCGAGAAGGAGGAACTGAAGGAAATCCTTATTGGTCGGGAAATTGTGTTAGGGAAATCGATGGGATTGAAGGCCGATAAATCCCCGGGGCCTGATAGTCTTAAGGAAGTGGCCCTAGAAATAGTGGATGCATCAGTGATCATTTTCCAACAGTCTATTGACTCTGGATCAGTTCCTATGGACTGGAGGGTAGCAAATGTAACACCACTTTTTAAAAAAGGAGGGAGAGAGAAAACGGGTAATTATAGAGTGGTTAGCCTAACATCAGTAGTGGGGAAAATGTTGGAATCAATTATTAAAGATGAAATAGCAGCGCATTTGAAAAGCAATGACAGGATCGATCCAAGTCAGCATGGATTTATGAAAGGGAAATCATGCTTGACAAATCTTCTAAAATTTTTTGAGGATGTAACTAGTAGAGTGGACAAGGGAGAACCAGTGGATGTGGTGTAGTTGGACTTTCAAAAGGCTTTTGACAAGGTCCCACACAAGAGATTGGTGTGCAAAATTAAAGCACATGAAATGGGGGTAATATACTGACGTGAATAGAGAACTGGTTGGCAGACAGGAAGCAGAGAGTCGGGATAAATGGGTCCATTTCAGAATGGCAGGCAGTGACTAGTGGGGTGCCACAGGACTCAGTGCTGGCACCCCAGCTATTTACAATATACATTGATGATTTAGATGAAGGAATTGAGTGTAATATCTCCAAGTTTGCAGATGACACTAAGCTGGGTGGCGGTGTGAGCTGTGAGGAGGATGCTAAGAGAATGCAAGATGACTTGAACAGGTGAGGTGAGTGGACAAATGCATGGCATATGCAGTATAATGTGGATAAATGTGAGGTTATCCACTTTAGTGGCAAAAACACAAAGGCAGAATATTATCTGAATGGCGGCAGATTAGGAAAAGGGGAGGTGCAACGAAACCTGGGTGTCATGGTACATCAGTCATTGAAAGTTGGCATGCAGGTACAGCAGGCGGTGAAGATGGCAAATGGTATGTTGGCCTTAATAGCTAGGGGATTCGAATATAGGAGCAGGGAGGTCTTACTGCAGTTGTACAGGACCTTGGTGAGGCCTCACCTGGAATATTGTGTTCAGTTTTGGTCTCCTAATCTGAGGAAGGACGTTCTTGCTATTGAGGGAGTGCAGCGAAGGTTCACCAGACTGATTCCTGGGATGGCAGGACTGACATATGAGGAGAGACTGGATCGACTGGGTCTGTATTCACTGGAGTTTAGAAGGATGAGAGGGGATCTCATGGAAACATACAAAATTCTCACGGGACGGGACAGGTTAGATGCAGGAAGAAGGTTCCCAATGTTGGTGAAGTCCTGAACCAGGGGACACAGTCTAAGGATAAGGGGTAGGTCATTTAGGACTGAGATGAGGAGAAACTTCTTCACTCAGAGGGTTGTTAACCTGTGGAATTCTCTACCGCAGAGAGTTGTTGATGCCAGTTCGTTGGATATATTCAAGAGGGAGTTAGATATGGCCCTTACAGCTAAAGGGATCAAGAGGTATGGAGAGAAAGCAGGAAAAGGGTACTGAGGTGAATGATCAGCCATGATCTTATTGATGGTGGTGCAGGCTCGAAGGCCTACTCCTGCACCTATTTTCTATGTTTTTGTGTTCTATGTTTCTATGTTGCACGACTGAGGGCTATAAGCTGTATAGTCACACCTATTACATCTGTCAGTTGGCGCACATCCTCGGAGACTAACTTCAGAGCCCGCATCCTTCTTTTCAGACAAGTACAAGGTTCTGTGCCCTATGACTCTAAAGCCATGGGCATTCTTCACCTCAGCCTCTGTTGGGAATGTGGCACATCCTCACCAAGTCCACATCCTCACTAACACTATCTAATTCTTAGCTAGTACATTGGAATCAGCTCACAGCTTGCTCCATGTAGGAGGTGAACACTTTAAATTCAGGAATGCACTCATGCACATTATGCGCAAGGTTTTCCTACAACACGTTTTAGTGAATTAGGTAAAGGCTAAAATTCATGAGTGTCTATCAGGTGGTACAGGGGCAGCTGAAATAAGAGTGTTAAAGTGGAGGAAGAGGTTTTTATTATGTCTGTGATGTGCCTATGAATGATTCCACGAGGCAATGTGTTGTACTCAAACTATAGTGACCTTGGTCCTTTATTCGTAACTCCAGAGTGATGCAGCCACATGGTGGCTCCCCTTTTATACAGCTCCTGCCACCAGGGCAGGAAACCCCGGTCTCCACCAGTTGCACCCTCTAGTGGTGCCACACAGTGTAAATCTTATTGATAGTACATCAGGTAAACAAGTCTCCATCTTATACAACTATACCGTGACTACACAGAAAATATATCTATAGTCTGCATATATAACATCACTCTCCCCCAAGTCCTTTGTGCCAATTATCTTTAATGTGCTCTGTCTTAGCTCTACCCAGACTTAAATGCCAATAGCCTTGCACCTTGGCTGTGTTTTGGCTTGGCTCTCTCCCTGCTAACCCCCAAGTCCTTTTGCCACAACGTTGAGTAGTGGTTACCAATTTGGATGATTCGATGATGCAGTGGTGGTTCCAGTGGGCTTTGGGTGTGATCCATGTCTGTTCCCCCCCCCCACAGCGAGATCATGCAGCTGGCCCGTTACATTAACATACAGGATCAGACACATTGCAAGTACAAAGAAAGGAAGAAAGGAAGAAAAAAACAATTTTTTTTACAGTTTGTATCATGACACCTTGGTTCAGTGACTTACATTCGTTACATTTTACGGACGTGCGCCAGGATTGGGTAGATTGCATTCATGGTTCAGTCATGGTCAGTACTGAGGTAGCAGTACAGGTATGCTAGGACGCTAATACCAGAGCAACCGGATGGGGTCCTAGTCATCTGATGGCGGTGCTGCACCCCCTGCTAGCGGGGTGGGCTTGGTTCGCTCACCTTGCCAGGACTCAGGGCCTTTGCCACTGCCTAGTGGTGGGCAGAGCCACAGATGTGTGTGGCCTCATTGTCCTTCTTTGAGGGCTGCATAATCTTCCGCTTGCTCTGTAACGGTGTTGGGAACCTGGCTGTTCCAGGTCCCGTTTGGGGAGCTCGTTGGTTCTGACCTTTCGCTCCCAGACATGGCCGAGGTAGTGACTGGGTCTGGGGATGGCGCCATCTCCACCCGGGTAGTGGGCAACGGCGGCCGACTGAGCGTATTGGCGCCGTTTTCGTTTCCAGGTCCGTGGCGAATAGTACCATTGGATGCCTGCAGCGTGGGATAGACCTAGGGCAGGGTATCAGGATCAGCGCTTTTACCCTCCCGAATTTGCTCGCTTGCTACATTTGGGGACATTCTATTCCCGACATCTCGCAACAACATTTTGTTCTTTACATTCTTAATTGGTTCGTTACATTGATTGCCATGCATACAATGTCTCTAAGTTCAGTTGGTTGTAGGTCTCCTTTAAGAGAACCCTGCCACACCACGCTGCACCTTGCTACAGCAGGGACGCCATCTTGCCTCTGTCCTCGAGGTCAACTGCCTTGATCCTTCTCTCCCGCGATTCTGCCACAAAAACTGGAAGAATGCCTGTGAATTCGATCTTCCTCCCCAGGAGTCCTGCCACTGGAGCCGGGAAGGTACCTTTAGGTTATTCCGGTCGGATCATTGCCACGCAGTCATGATGGACGGTCTGTGCCTCAGGTGCTGCGCTGGTCTATTCTCTGGTGCCTGGCCCAAGTGAAGTTGAAGTTTTGCTCTGCCTCTGAGCATGGGGGACATCGATTGCTGGAGTGAAGAGGTCTTCCCATTTCCACTGGGATCTTCCCCATCCACCTTCTTCCTATTAGCGTTGGACCATCACCTGCAACAATCCACAGAGGTAACTTGTGCATCATGCCATTATGGATTACACTTACATCCGCATTACCAAGGACTGGGATCAGCTCCTTGGTATAGGTGCGCAACTTTTCCTGTGCTGGAACCAGCTCAGGTCGTTTTTCGTTCCATAGCCTCTCAAAGGCATCCTGGCTCATCACTGACTGGCTCACTCCTGTGTCCACTTCCATGAAGACTGGAACGCCGCTTATCTTGACTTCCATCGCCACTGCAGGACAATAAGTGGTGCAGATATATACTCCATACACTTCTTCTTGGGGCTGAGCTGCCTCTCTGGTCAAATCATCATAATCCCCGCTGGATTCAAAGTCATCTACCGACTCCTCTGCTCGGTGGTGAGTCGTATTTCTTTTACATAGGTGACCTTTCATGTTACAGGCTTTGTATACGTATACGTATACGTACTCAGCAAACCGATACTGGTGAGCCCTATGATTTCCTCCGCAACGCCAGCATGGTGCTACTTGATTAGCACCCCTCGGCTGACTCTGAGTTCTGGAACCCTGAGGTCTGTGCTCTCTGCCCTGGGCAGAGCCACATTCTACAGTCTTGCCTGTGAAAGACACCATTCTGTGTACAGTACTTGCCGGGTTTGAGTCCACACGATGAATCATTTGCTTGGTGCTGCAGGTCAAGGTCATGAACGCCTGACTGATGCTGGTGGCCTTCTGCAGGTTGACTGTGGTGTCGGCAGATAATAGCTTGTGAAGGAGGCCCTCGTGACCAATTCCTATAACAAAGATGTCTCGTAACGCTTCGTTGAGGTGCATGCCAAAATCACACAGTGCCGCAAGTCTCCTGAGGTCGGCAGCATATTTTGCAATCTCCTGACCCTCAGGTCTGCGATGAATGTAGAATCTGTGCCTGACCGTGAGGATGCTCTGTTTTGGTTTTAGTTGGTCGCGAATTAGTTCAGTCAGCTCATCGTATGTCTTAGTCTTGGCCTTCGTGGGTGCCAGCAAGTCTCTGATGAGGCGGTAGACCTCGGGCCCACAACTGGTCAGCAGTATAGCCTTGCGCTTCTCCGCCGACGCGTGCGTCACCCCTGCCAGGTCATTTGCCACGAAATATAGCTCGAGCCTTTCCGTGAAAGCATCCCAATCATCACCCTCTGCATTATCTTTTAGTGTGCCAAAGGTAGCCATAATCGCAAGAAAGTCCGTATTCTCGTCGCCAGTTATTATGTCTGTGATGTGCCTATGAATGACTCCACGAGGCAATGTGTTGTACTCAAACTGTAGTGACCTTGGTCCTTTATTCCTAACTCCAGAGTGAGGCAGCCGCATGGTGGCTCCCCTTTTATACAGCCCCTGCCACCAGGGCAGGAAACCCTGGTCTCCACCAGTTGCACCCTCTAGTGGTGCCAGCATGTATATACACAGTGTAAATCTTATTCATAGTACATCAGGTAAACAAGTCTCCATCTTATGCAATTATACAGTGACCATACAGAGATTATATCTATAGTCTGCATATATAACAGTTTTAATGCTGTTCATGGAAGGGGAGATAGTGACACAATACTGTAAAATCCCAAGTTAGTGCTTCCCTTAACTAGTGGTAAGGATTATTTGCACAATGTTACTTTTAGATTGTGAGGGTGCCCAGGGTTCTGAAGTAGGCAAAGGGAGAGTGGGAATTGGTTACCTTGCCTTCTCTGGTCTGATCACTAAACTTCTTGCGGCACTGGTCTGCAGTCGTGGGGAAGGATGATAAAGATGGCATTCAGTGTCACCTCCCTCCACATGGCATGAGAATCCATTTTTGGAAGTTTTCTTCCATGGAGACCCAGCAGTTTATCTTTCCTCTGCTCTTTTTTATTGAGAAAGGTATGCAGGCGGACTCATTGAAACTGTAAGCTCTTCTTTTATACCTCTTTTATGCCACTTATCCCTTCTTCGACATGTTCCAGTGGTAAGAGATTTTTGAAAAGTGACACAAAAATACTCATGAGACGTCCAGTCACACTACCTGGGAATCAACTCAGTGAAACAATGTCCATTGCTACTTACCTGCCGATCTGCTGCTACAATCTTCAGCCAGTATTGGCTTTTTCAAAATTACAATATAATTTCCAAGCATTCCAGCAAATTACTCCCATTTTACATGGATATGCAAATGAACTAACTCTTGAAACTCAACTTGCAAATACAGCAAAACTCATCACCTGGAAATTTAGAGGCATGGCTTTGAAACATAAAATAGCTGTCATTAAACCTTACTCCTTCCCCCATCTAAAATACCAATGAAAATATTCTTCGAACTTTTGCTGGTAAGATTTTTTTGTTTGATTTACTTATTGAAAGGGTCGGCAGCCACATTTGTTAAATTATATCAGACTGGTGCCATGTCTGTGCCAGAAGACATGAAAGGGTTATGATTGGCTGGAGTTGGTGTAGGTATTACAGCCTTGAATGCACGTTGATTTTTGAAGAATATCATTAACCATGATAAATTTTTGTCTGAATGTACACAAAGCAAATCGCCTAACATTTAACTAATTGCATGTCTAAAAAATGCAGCAGCTGTTAATATGATGTCATAGTAAATGGTAAGATTAAAGAGAAATATAATTCATAAAAAGGGGGTTTTTGCTCTTCCAGACGAGAACCTCTAAGAAACCTGTGATTTGGAAATTTTCTTCAACAAAGTTTGGGCAGGAGCAAATTCAAAGTATTTTGATAGACTAGTTCCATTTTGCTGTGCCAGTTTCTTTCATTCTAAAAGTCTCTGATGGAGAACAGCTACGAATGCAATTAACTCCAATAGATGCTCAGTACATTAGGCTGGATTTTTGAGAGGTTTGTGACCGGTTTTCGCCGCGATTTGACCCTCCGCGGCGCAAATCTGGTCGCAAAGCCCGGGCAGGATCCTCAGTTACCGGTTTGTGGTGGCGATGGAAAGTACCGCCAGGGAGAGCTGCACCAGACATGTAACAACGCGGATTGCATTACCATCTGAGTTTTGGCACTCTCCCCACCCGTACGCCTTGCCCAGAACAGCAACAGATCAAACTTAGTGGTGCAGCCCTGCCAACAGCAGTAAGTTAGAAAACCTGCAAAAAAGGTAAGTTAAAGTTTTAATTTTTAATTTTTTTTGCAGCGATTAGTTAGTTAACGGTCTTGATAATATTTTTGGAATGTTTTTTTGAATTATTTTTTCCCCCCTCCCAAGGCCTCTCTCGCAGCACAAATGACCCCGCACTAAAGTTGGCGAAACTTGTGTTTTGCACCGAGAATAATTGTGCAACGTCTCCCTTTGCGATGCGCCCCTGGCACAGACCCCAAAGGCCGAAAGTTCGGCCTAAAATCGCTAGCGCAGTGAAAACGGTAATTTTCACCCAAAAACCCCAAAATCTTAAAATCCAGCCATTCATATATATATATGAATATTACCTTGTGTAGACACAAACAAATTGCAGCTTTTACTTTGATGGACAATAATGCATTTAAGCTTACATTCCTTTTTTTAAAGAATGCATCCATGAATAAAATTTATGTGGACTTTTTAGCTTTTCCAAGAGACACAACATTTAAAAGGATTACAGCAGCATAATTATAGTAGCCTAAATTTGATCTGTCATAATGCTTCAAGTTGTAATGCTGTAGTAATATTAGCCTGTACAAATGTTTTGATCTATGTTTTCACATTCCATCTACCAAGGAGGTTGAGAAGGTAATCTATGTAAAGTACAGTGTGCTTGGGGTAATTTTTAGCTCTGGGTAAAGCTTCTGGATCACCCAGAAACCACTGTGAAACCACTAAAATTGAAAACGGTACTTTAAAAAACCTGAGTTCTAACAGCCAGGCATAACCAGCTGTTTCTGTCGTTTGTAATGGAGATCTAAACAATTGTATTTATGTAGTGTTGGAGTTGACATCCATTACATTTCTGCTCTGTCAACTGGCTGCTGCTAGAAAACAAGAGGGGGGAGAAATTCCCCAGCGGCCCGATTGTGGGCGGTAACCGACTCGGGGCGGGACTTGCTGCGTCCGGCGCGGAAGTCCTGCCCCGGCCGTGAAATTGCAGTTACCGTTCCTCACAGGAAGTGGAGCGCAATCTCCATGGTTCCAGGACACTACTGGGGCGCGTTGGTCAACGCTATGTGGTTGCACCATGTAGTGCTGACACGTTTCAATGCCCCTCCCCTTCGGTTAAAGGGGAGGGCCGCTCCGCACTTTGCTAGGCCTCTGATGGCCTCCAAGGGGCCACCAGGGTGGTATGATGCCGAGGCCACAGCCCGGCACCCAAAACAGAGTGCCAGACTGCACAATGGTGGCCCGGACCTTGCAATGGAAAGTAAGTCAGCCAAACTGGCAAGATGGCGGCGTGGGGTGCTTCCCACCTCCCCATTAACTTTGGCCCCGTGACGTGGATAACGACCCAGTTCATGACCCATGAGGCTGGCGCTGACACTGCTCATGGCAGCCTTGCGGGACGCTGGGCAATTTCTGCTGTGGGGCGGAAAGGGGTCAGCATGCGGCGCTAACGGATTGCTGCGCACGGGAATGACGTCATCGGCAATTGCACGGCGGCCCGGGGCGCTACCGTGGCAGTGCCTCTGTTAACTCCCATGAAACTTTGAGTAAGCTGGTAGTGCCCCCTTACGGCGAAAACTGTTAGCCTGGAGGCGTTAGTGGGTGACGCAAAACAGAGCAATTTCGACCCCAGGTTTTATCAAAATTAGCTTTCTCTTCATAACCTCGAGTGCCTCCTTAATATAAACTCAGGTTGAGTCCATTGGTAATCTGGGCTTGATTGAAGTTAGTCCAGAGATGGGTAGTCTTTCTTCCTCAATGAATCTGCCCACCAGCTATATGTACACTACCTCCTCTGCCTAACTTGCTGTGGTCCCATCTGTTAGAATGTTTGTTAGTTTCGAGGTCTTCATTAACTGCTGAACAAGGGAACTTGTAGAGAGGCTATAAACAAAGAAAAGGGGAGAGTAATTCGTGCTAGCCAGCAAAATTTCCAGTGCCACCGGTAACTGGAGTTGACGGCTGCTGAAAATGACCACAACGCTAAGGGAACAAAATTCGTCTGGGGTGGAATGGAGATTGTTTGCGCAGCACTTACCTATCATGCAATACTGTCTTGGTGGCATTGCTGGAGACTTCCGAGACGATGTTCCTGTGCAGGTGCGGGGTTCAAGCCTCGCACAGCCTCTGGGGAATTTTGGGAAATGAAAAGGTCTCAGATTTAAAGGGGCCATGCACACTGAAGCAATACAAAATAAAATGAAGTGAAACAATGCAGTTTTCAGTCCTACAAAAGCAAAATACTGTGGATGCTAGAATCGGAAATAAAAACAGAAAATGCTGGAAATCTCGAAGGGTCATTGACTTGAAACGTTAAATCTGTTTTTCTCTTCACAGATGCTGCCTGGCCCACTGAGATTTCCAGCATTTTCTGTTTTTATTTCAGTTTTCAGTCCTTGCTGCCTTTTAAAAAATATTTATCATTAAAAAGAAGTCCCAAATATGAATATTCAACTCTTAAAGATAAATTACCTTCCTAACCTCAAAAAATGAGAAAAATGCCTCAGCACGAACACAAATGGCTCAGCAAGCCAGGGAAGGGGCACCCAGGGTCTCGCACTCCAGCTTTGTGCAGGTGGTCAACACTGCAAGAGCGGCCCGCTACCCACAGGGGACAGGAGGCCCTCCAGAAAGAATGATGTGGGGGTACATCACCGAGGCAGTCACTGGCAACGGTGTTGCACCATCATCTGGCTCCAGTGCCCAAAGAAGCTTCATTACCTCAGACCACTGGTCAAGGTCAGTGAATGCATCTTCAAAAGCCA
This sequence comes from Pristiophorus japonicus, assembly GCF_044704955.1. Lineage (NCBI taxonomy): Eukaryota > Metazoa > Chordata > Chondrichthyes > Pristiophoridae > Pristiophorus > Pristiophorus japonicus. The sequence goes on from NC_091985.1 coordinate 143,639,300, forward strand.
TCTCCTACTAAGTGCACCACTAGCTTCACACACTGCTCAATGCACAAACCCCAATCACACATCTACCAACAATCTGCACCAATGACGAGGCACATCTCCCATTCTTAGCCTCACCTCACACCCTTGGAAGAGACGATGCAGGCCATTCTTGGCAGGGGCATGACTGAGCCCTTGGCCAGTGGCGGGGCTGAAAGGATACAAAGTGCGGGTATCCTCATACTTTATCCTCCTTCTGGCATGCAGCTCTTGTTTTCCTGCCCTTCCGTCAGCACAACTCCATCCTTGCGCCTTGCTCGTTTCACACACCCAAGAAATGCATCCTGCCGAGCCAGTGGGTGACCAAGAGAAAACCTGCCCAGCCAGTGTGGGACCACAGACAGATGATTCCATCCTGGATATCCCGGCCACAAAAGGGCTGTCTGAGATGCAGCCTTCCGTCCGATTCCTCTTCTTTGGCTTCCTCCTCTTCTGCGTCTTCCTCTTCCCTCTGCAAGTGGATGCTGTAAACGTGAAATGGCAGCATAAAATGCTGGAAATACTCAGTTGGTCAGGTAGCATGTCGACCAGAGACGTGAACGCTGTTTCTCTCTCCACGGATGCTGCGTGGCCTGCTGAGTATTCGCAGCATGTTGTGTCCAGCAGCACACTTAAACTTTTCAGATCTATTGCAGCAAGTCACCACTTCAATAAAATTAAAAAATCCTAGTCCCAACCCTTAAATTCAAACTTACCTGAATGATGTGTGTGTCCCTTTAAGAGCTGCAGACATCGCCACAGTCAGCCTGCTTGCACGCCAGGTTAACCTGCCATGTTTAGGACCAAGCTAGGGGGAAGTTCACGTTGGTGATGCAATAGACGTCACCACTCCACCATTTTTTCCCCCAGGGCGCCGCCAGCTCCTCTCCCCCTTTGCACTGCCAGTTACCGGCAGTGCAAATGGGGAGAGGAATATGGCGGCCGTCACGTGACCCACCACCAGCTGCCGAAAGAGCGACGGCCGCCATTTTATCACCATTTCATGGGGCTACGGAATGTTGGTAAGTAGATAAATTTTGAAGTCTAAGTTCCAGCACTGAATCCAACACAAGTTGCAATCTACTAGAGGACAAGTTCGAATCAGCACTTTATATTCTAGTAAAAACAGATATATTGAAAAGAGACAGGAATGAATAAAAAAAGACTTGCAATTATATAGCGCCTTTCACCACCACTGGACATCTCAAAGCGCTTTGCAGCCAATGAAACACTTTTGGAGTGTAGTCACTATTGTAATGTGGGAAACGCGGCAGCCAATGTGCGCCCAAGCAAGCTTCCGCAATGACCAGATAATCTGTTTTGTTATGCTGATTGAGGGATAAATATTGGCCAGGACACCGGGATAACTCCCCTACTCTTCTTCGAAATAGTGCCATGGGATCTTTTATGTCCACCTGAGAGAACTAAGTTGAGTGTCTCCCTCAGCACTGCACTGGAACGTCAACCTAGATTTAATTAAGGAAGCAGTAGTAAGATATTTGGAAAATCATCATGTAGTCCAGCAGAGTCAGCATGGTTTTATGAAAGGAAATCATGTTTGACAAGTTTGCTGGAGTTCTTTGAGGATGTAACAAGCAGGGTGGATAAGGGGGAAATCAGTGGATGTGGTGTATTTAGATTTCCAGAAGGCATTCAATAAGGTGCCACATAAAAGGTTACTGCACAAGATAAGAGGTTGGGGGTAATAAATTAGCATGGATAGAGGATTGGCTAACTAACAGAAAACAGAGTCGGGATAAATGGGTCATTTTCCGTTGGCAAAGGGTAACCAGTGGGGTGCCACAGGGATCGGTGCTGGGGCTTCAACTATTTACAATCTATATTAATGACTTGGATGAAGGGACCGAGTGTAATGCAGCCAAGTTTGCTGATGAAGCAAAGATGGGTGGGAAAGCAATGTGAGGAGGACACAAATAATCTGCAAAGGGATATAGCCAGGCTAAGTGAGTGGGCAAAAATTTGGCAGATGGAGTATAATGTGGGAAAGTGTGAGGTTATCCACTTTGGCAGGAAAAATAAAAAAGCAAATTATTATTTAAATAAAGAGAGTTCACAAAATTCTGCAGTACAGAGGGACCTGGGGATCCTTGTGCATAAAACACAAAACGTTAGTATGCAGATACAACAAGTAATCAGAAAGGCAAATTAAATGTTGGCCTTTATTGCAAGGAGGACGGAGTTTAAAAGCAGGGAAGTCCTGCTACAACTGTACAGGGTATTGGTGAGACCACACCTGGAGTACTGCATACAGTTTTTGTCTCCTTATTTAAGGAAGGATATACTTGTATTGAAGGCTGTTCAGAGAAGGTTCACTCAGCAGATTCCTGAGATGAAGGGGTTGACTTATGAAGAAAGGTTGAGCAGGTTGGGCCTGTACTCTTTGGAGTTTAGAAGAATGTGAGGTGATCTTATCAAAACATATAAGATACTGAGGGGGCTCGACAAGGTGGATGCAGAGAGGATGTTTCCACTTGTGGATAATCTATAATTTACTATCCCACTCCTCAGTGAGTGCAGTCAACTCTTGCTTCTTAGTGGTTTGGAGTTAGGGTACTTTCTTTCAGTTTTTTTGCATGTTTTAAATACAATTTGTCAGATTATATACACAAAAATCAGATTTGCGTCTCACATGCACTGACGCTGAGTCAGAAGTGACATGCTGAATTCAATAACCCTACCCATTTAAACTATCTACACGCACCATCTACAACTCCGCACATTTAAAGAAGAGACTGGTGGTGTACTGATCATATACCAACCACCCTTCAAGTGATTATGTGGCCTTCCAGGCAAGTTAACTGGGTCATGATAATATAATTTGGAACCTTATTTTCAAATATTTGTTTGAGTAATGTAGTACCTGTACAATGGTGATGCTCCAAATGTTGTAAAAGGCCTTGTATTCTTGATATTTCAGTGGGAGTGTTCAGGATCTCCAGTTAAACCTGTTATTTAATATTCCTACTGCTCTCTTATTGTTATGCTATCATGTATGTTATGATTATGTCCCCTGTTCTGTTCTATAAATTATCTAAGTAATTTTTTTTAAAAAACAGGTTAATCATTTGGACAGTAACTCAATAAGGCAACTCAGTTTATTGACCAAGTTAATTATAAATGTCTTTCTCATGAATGGAGTCTACTGTCTCAGAATTATGACTATGAATATGAGTAATCTTATCAGCCGAACAACAGTATGCATTTTAACAACCGTGATGCTTGAAAAAAGGTACAGCGAATCAAGCAATTGGCACTGAATTGCAAAAAGAGTGCCATGCTGTTAAAATAATACTGCTGTATTTTTTATTTCGGAAATAAATTTTTCCTGGAGTAAGAATGAGAATGTCAAATTGCGCTGAAATTGCCATTAAAAAAGGACAGAAATAATAACAGTGTAATAGGTTTTACTGACGGTAGCTCACTTGTAGCTCATCGAGACTAAGACTAATTGTTCACAAATTGGAGCTGATCTAATAGTAGTCTTGCTGTATTTAAAATGTACATATAGATTGCCTACATAACAATTTTCTGATCACGGCTATAGCTCTGAGCAAAGACTAGGCACACAGGAAGAGAGGAAAAATTGCAAGAAATTCATTCAATACTGCTCTGGAGACATGAAATTACACAAAAATGGAAACTTGCAACAAAATGTTCCACCTATTTATATTATAATAAATATAGTCACACTGGTCACTGATGCAACATTAGAAGTTAAATATAAAAATGTTTCTAGATGATTAAAGGATGAACATGGAGATCTGTATGCCATTTGTTTGCACTGTTGACTATACAAGTAGACAGATTCCTCAGGTTGTGAGGGGATGATAACAGGAATCTCTGGTTCTTTTTGCTAAACAGTAATTAGAAGCCAAATTCTCATGTGTATATACAGACAGCAAAACTGCCCCAATCTACGAAGTCCTAAAACTGGCTGGTACAGTGCCACCTCGCTGCTACAATTCCTGTCACCCACCTTCTCCTGCGTGATTCGCTTTGATGGGGCGTTAATGCCAAGTTGTTCCAATGGATAGATAATCTGTCGTCTCCGGCGCACAGGAACTAGGTAATGAAGGGCAGATGTCAGGGAATGAGCAAGTGGATTGTTAATCTGAAAGAAAAGGTTCACAGTTACTTCCGGGAAGTAATATAAAGATAATTCATTAGCTTCTCAATCAATAAATCTGAAATATATTGTGTAAAACTCAAGAAAATCTAAGCCAAAACAACTAAAATATCATCTGAAGTTAGGAATGAATCTCCCATTTTAGCTGGCATTAATGAGCCTAAATATGATGCATGAGTAATGATATTATAGTCTCTATGGAAATTGCAGAAAAACAAATGGTAAGCTTTATGGCACTAGCAATGTACGGCAGTTTCCAAATGGAAAAAAAATCACTATGCTAATTACAAATCAGTCATATTAAGTCTTAAAAAAAAATCAAAAGGACCTTTAGTTTAGGTAAATTTAATGCTGTACTAAGACAATGTTTTAGGCCATCATCAACTGTCTACATCTAGGTCTAAACTTGTGCATAATACCCCAGCCAATTCACAAAACTGTATTCTCCACTCTGCAGATAACAACTTCAGAACATGTAGATGGAAAATAAAAATAAACAGAAGTACATTTTTTTTTAAAGTAAGATATATAGGTAATTTAATTACAACTGGTATATTACAATATCTGTTAAACATTAGAACAGTTTTTTTTTGTTTTTACCTTAGTCCGTGATAAATTGGGGTAAACAGGGTAGTACAGGCATGTCTTAAAAGTGATCCGGAGTATCTCTTTGAGAAAATGTCTGGTAAAGTGATGGAAAATTGGGATCAAAGCAAAGTGATAGAGATGACCATGTTCTTCACGTTGGTGATGGTTGAAGTAAATAAAGTTTTCAATATTATAATGAGAACGGATATATTCAATATCCTGGAAGGAGAAAAAAATCACATTGAACAGGGGAAAAAATATCTACAGTTAGTGCAGTCAAAAATAGGAACATCTTTATCTTGAACTGTCACAAATTAATCTGTGGGGAAAAACATTGAAATTTAACTACTGTTGGATTTGTTGTATGCAATACATTACATATGTTGTGAGGTTTTGGTACCAGCACAGAGTCTCGCTCAATAGGAGCGCAGATCAAGAATAGATTGGAGAAAGTGCCAGCAGCAGAGCCTCACAAACTTTACCTTATGATTCACTCTCCCTCTCTGTAAAGGTTATTCCATACATCTAAACACACATTCACATAAAACAAGTACCAGAATTTCCTAATGCAAAATGGCACACAAAGAGTTACATAGAAGTACACAAAATTTACAGCAAAGAATCAGGCCATTTGGCCCAGCTGGTCTATGCTTTATTATGCTCCACTCGAGCCACTTCTCATCCATCTTCATCTAACACTATTAGCCTATCCTTCCATTCTTTACTCCCTCATGTACTTATCTAGCATCCCCTAAAATTCATCTTTGATATTTGCCTCAACGACACCCTGTGGTAGTGAATTCCAGATTCTTGCCATTCTTTGTGTAAAGAGGTTTCTCCTGAATTCTTTATTGGATTTACGATGACTATCATACATTTATGGCTCCTAGTTTTGATCTCGCCCACAAGTGGAAACATCTTCTGTACGTCGACCTCACCAAACCCTATCACCATTTTAAAGACCTCGGGTCAGATTTTATTCTTTTATGTTTTCGGAATGATAATGACGGCAGGGTAGGGAAGTTAGTGGCCGAGAATAGTTTCCGTCTTAGTTGTTAAGTTTGGGCATCTGAGCCCTGCATCAGGGGGCACAGCACTAAGGGAAACATTGTACACCTCTCTTGGCACTAGGAAGGGAAACTCTCGAGCTAAACAGCTGGCCTGAGAGCGCACGGAGAGAGGCCTGGCCTGGGCGGGGGAACGGACCTAAAAAGCACAAAAACATTTCCAAAACATTGCCCAAGTCACCGCAACACAAATCGCACAAAAATTTAAAAGAAAAAACAATTGCACTTACTTTTGGAGTACATGACCTTCCTTCCGGGCGGACGGATCGGGCAAGACTTAAAACTCGCGCCGGTGTCGCAACCAGGGGCATTACACAACGGGCGCAGCTCTTCCGGGCATTCCTGCTCAGCGCTGCTGAAAAACCCGTCCGGAGGATCGCTGCGGGGCGCTGGAGACCTCGGCTTTCACATTGCTCCGAGGCAAAACCTGGAGCGCAAAGGATCGGAAAATCCAGCCACTCTATTTGGTCAGCCCTCAGCCTTATCTTTTCTAAAGAAAAGAGCCTCAGTCTATTCAATCTTTCTAGATAGGTATAACCTTTCAGTTCCTCTAGCATTCTAATAAATCTTTTTTGCATCTTCCTCAGTGCCACTATATCCTTTTCATAACATGGAGACCAGAAATGTTCACAGTACTCCAAGGGAGCTGGAATTGATGGCCTTACTGCCCACTGCCGCCGAGATCCGCCAACATTCCTCTTCGGGTTCCGCCCTGTGCCAGTTTGCACTTGGACTGGAGTGGGCAGGAGGGGAGAACCGCTGGGAACCGCCCGCTGACATCAGCGGACGGCCAAGTGGCACAAGTGAGCTCCCGTCCGCCGAGATGCCAGATTGGTGCGAGCAGGAGTCGGCGGGATTCGGCGCCAGCAGTGGGAATGACTGCCGCGACGAGGCTGATCTAACCCCCAAGGTAAGTTTACAAAACTGAAAAAAAAGGTTATTGAACTTTGTAATAAATGTTTTTTCACAGCGACTTATCTTAATGGGTTCTCCTGAAGGTCTTCTGGGTAATTTTGTTTTCTTTCCAATCATTTTTATTTGAACGTCTTCGACCCTCCATGGGCCCGACTCCATCCTCAGCAGCACTTCAGCGGCAAGAGCCTTTGCCGCCGAGATTGGGAGCTCCTGCCCGCTCCCGCCCAGTTTGATGGCGTATGTCGCTCGTTTGCCGCCGGCCCAACTTTTAAATTATTTTTCTTCAATTTCCCGCCCAAAGTGCCACCCGATCTCTCGGCAGCCATCGGCAACTTTTTGGCCGGCACTTGGGCAGGACTTGGCCTTCACCAAGTTCGGCCCCCAAATGTGGTCTAATCAAGACTCTGTGCAAGTTTAATATAACTTCTCTGATTTTCAATTCTATCCCTCTAGAAATGAACACCAGTGCTTTGTTTGCATTTGATGGCCCATTAACCTGCTTCGCTATTTTTCGTGATTTGTGTATTTGTACCTCGAGATCCCTTTGCTCCTCTACACTATTTAGGGGGCAAAATTGCCCTGCACCCCAATGGGGAGCAGTAACCAGCTGGGGCTGGGAAGTCCCGTCCCCGTCGCTGAATTGGGCTTACCGTCCCTCAAAGTAAATGCGCGCTCCACTTCCTTTATGGGTGGATCCCGGGGTGCTACTGGGGCGAGGACTGCAGCACTACGCGGATGCTCTGCGTAGCGCTGAGACGCTTCAATGCCCCTCCCCTTTGCTTAAAGGGGAAGGCAGCTGTGCATACTGCAAGGCCTCTGATGGCCTCACGGAGTGCCGGGCTGCATGATGGTGTCCCAGACAACGCTAGGAAGCAGTCAGTGGAGCCGACCTGAGAGTGAGCAAACCACTTCAGAAGGTGGCGCGGGGTGCTGGAGACCTCCCCTTTAACTTCCGCCCTGCGAGCAGAGGTCGGCCAGCTTCGAGACCCGTGAAGCTGTTGTTGACATCCGCTCGTGCCAGCCTCGCGGGCCATGGGGCAATTTCCCCCGCAGGGCCGAAAGGGGTTGGTGCGTGGCGTTGAGGGGTCGCTGCGCATGGCAATGACTTAATCGGCAGTTGCGCAGTGGCCTGGAGTGCTACCAGCACAGTGCTTGCAATTACCAGACAATTTTCCAGGGGCCAGTAGCACCCGCCCCAACCCCACTCCCGGGCGAAAATTCTCTTCGACCTTGCTAGCACCCCGCTAGAGGCGCTCACTGGCCTCTAAAAAAGGGGCAAATTTGCCCCTTTAGACTCTTAGGGGCCAAAATTGCTCTCCACCCAGAATGGAGCACATCTACCAATTTTTAAGGGTTTCGTCCGCCCCAATGCATGGGGCGGACAATCCGTAGAAATTCAGGTCTTTGGGATTTTGTTGGAGTGGGACGGATGTGGTATCATCAGCAGGGCGGAAGTGCAGGCGGATTGGAACGGCCATCGTCATTAGGGTGGAAGTGCAGGCAGGTCGGAATGGCCGACTCTCCAAGTCATCAGCGCTGCTGATGACATCAGCGCGACGCGGACACACAACGTCCTTCCGCTTCAGTTATAGGGAAGGGCCGCTGCGAACTCTGCAGCCAATTTAGTGGCAAACACTGGGTCACCAGGGTGGATTTCGGCCAGGCCCGGCCCCCAACAGGAGATGTCAGGCTGCCTGTTGGCGGCCCGGCCGAACCCGTGGCCACCATTGGCGGGCTGACCTGGCAGTTGGCTGACAATTAAAATAAAATGGCAGCCGCGGCAGTGTGCCCTCCCGTTTAAGGGTGGACACGCCGCCAACCACAAGAAGGTTCCCGCCGAGAAAAGCTATCGGAGGCACCGAACGGCGGCCGATCCTCTCCCGCGGGGCAATTTCCCATGGGGCAATTTACCATGTGGGGCGAAAAGGGGATCGCCCGGTCGGTAAGGAGTCGGTGGGGTGGCAACATGGGCGCAGCAGAGACGTTCTCTGCCGGAAAAATCCAGGAGGACAATTTTGAAACTATCGGCCCCTCCACGCTGACCGAGCAATGAGTCCTTACCGACCCATGGCCGACTCTTTGAGGCGTCCACAGCTCTTATAGAAAGTGGCAATTTTGCCCCTTATTTTCCAAGCACAATGTGGCCTCCTTATTCTTCCTACCTCAAACTTATCTATATTGAAATTCATCTGCCAATTGCACGCCCATTCTGCAAGTTTATTAATGTCTTCTCAGCACATTGCACATGAAAATAATTGAGGTATATTTTGTGAAATTTTAATCATATTCAGATATAAGGAGTAATGTTAACTTTCAGTGGTGGTAAAGAGACAGTAGCGGATCGCCACAGTTATACACAATACCCGATTTTCCTTTCCACTGAGGTCAATGAAATGGAAACTAGGTGGGGTGCATAACTGGCCGCTGATCATCTATTGCCAGTATGCAGCCACCACTGAAAGTTAAAATCGGCCCTATAATTTGTACTTAGACTGTCGACTTAATCACCAATGTAAAATATTTGAAGTTGTAGATAAAAAATGAGGGAAATGAGTGCTGCTGTAGGTTAAACATTGGCTTTTCACCTCTGTGGCTCGAGATCAATCCATTTAAATGAATTTGGGCAGTCTCAATCCATTTGCCCCCATTTACTCCCAATGCCTTTAAAGTTTAATAATGACTGGGCTGCCATTAATGTACATGCTGCATTATGCAGCAGTGTTTGTTTTCCATAAACATTGTGCTACCCATTGGATTTTGGGACATTGTGCCAGCTCCAGTTGCCAGAGGCCCCGCTGATGACACCACAATTAGACCTTATGACTACTAAATTCCTGTCGCTCAGCAGTGACAATGGAGCCAAAATTACACATTAGATGGTTCAATAACGTTTCTCTTTAGGATACGGCTACTGCCAATGAAGTTGAAGTAGTTGCACTTGCGCAGTTTGTGTTTTTTGGTTGTTCGCTAACTGAAAAGAAAATATCGTCGCAATTACATAGAAAACGCTTCCAGAGAGAAAGGAGGTGAGGGGTGGTGAAAAGAGATCACTACTGCCGAACAGAGGAGCATCAGGAAAAGAAGATTTGCGGCAGCAAAACATAGTAAAATTACATTTTTATTAATTTTCCTATTTTTATTTATTTTCTTCTCCTTTCCCTTCACATAGAGCTTGCGCTCTGTACAAATAAACTCCGCAACTCTCCTCCCGTGAAAATATCATACATTATTATACCAACCCATAGCTCCATAGATTTAGTCATGCGATATGACTATTATCATACATTCATACTTAAACCAACACAGATTTATGCGCAGAACGCTTCTGTGCAGCTTCCAGTCAGTAGCCGCAGCCTCTGGTTCATTGGCAGCAGTCACTCCATTTTCTTTAAAACGTTACAGTAGCCATACATTTTTAAATTAATCAGTGTCAGTGAGAAGCAATATTAGCTCAAAAGATCAAGATGTTGAATCAGTTTGGGGGGAGATAAGGAATAATATGGGAGAAAAGTCGCTGGTGGGCGCAGTCTATAGTCCCCCTAACAGTAGCTACACTGTTGGAAGGAGTATAAATCAAGAAATAATGGAGGCTTGTATTAAAGGAACGACAATAATCATGGGCGATTTTAACCTTTATATTGATTAGACAAAGCAAATTGGCTAGGGTAGCCTTGAGGAAGAGTTCATAGAGCGTATCCTGGATAGTTTCCTTGAACAGTACATTGCGGAACCAACCAGGGAGAAGCCTATCTTAGATCTGGTACTGTGTAATGAGACAGGATTAATAAATGATCTCATCGTAAAGGATCCTCTCGGAATGAGTGACCATAACATGGTTGAATTTCAAATTCAGTTGGAGGGTGAGAAAGTTGCTTCTTAAACCATTGTCTTAAGCTTAAATAAAGGAGACTACAAAGGTCTGAGGCCAGAGTTGGCTAAAGTGGACTGGGAAAATAGATTAAAGTATGGGACGGTTGATGAGCAGTGGCAGACATTTAAGGAGATATTTCATAACTCGCAACAATAATATATATCAATGAGAAGGAAATACTGTAAGAGAAGGGATAACCATCCATGGCTAACTAAGGAAATAAAGGATGATATCAAATTGAAAACAAGGGCATACACAATGTGGCCAAGACTAGTGGGAGGCCAGAGAATTAGGAAACTTCTAAAAGCCAGCAAAGAACGACTAAAAAAATGATAAAGAGAGGGAAGATAGATTATGAAAGTAAACTAGCACGAAGTATAAAAACAGATAGTGAGAGTTTCTACAGGTACATTAAGAAGAAAAAAGTGGCTAAAGTAAATGTTGGTCTCCTAGAGGATGAGACTAGGGAATTAATAATGAGGAACAGGGAAATGGCAGAGACGTTGAACAAATATTTTATATCGGTCTTCACGGTAGAAGACACTAAAAACATCCCAATAATGGATAATCAAGAGGCTATAGGGAGGGAGGAACTTAATACAATCACTATCACTAATGAAATAGTACTCGGTAAAGTAATGGGATTAATAGCAGACAAGTCCCCTGGACCTGATGGCTTACAACCGAGGGTCTGCAGAGTGGCTGCAGAGATAATGGATGCATTGGTTGTAATCTACCAAAATTCCCTGGATTCTGGGGCGGTCTCAGCGGATTGGAAAACCGCAAATGTAACGTCCCTATTTTAAAAAAGAGGCAGTCAAAAAGCAGGAAACTATAGACCAGTTGGCCTAACACCTGTGGTTGGCAAAATGCTGGCATCCATTATTAAGGAAGCAGTAGCGGGACATTTGGAAAAGCATAATTCAATCAAGCAGAGTCAGCATGGTTTTATGAAAGGGAAATCATCTTTTACAAATTTGCTGGAGTTCTTTGAGGTTGTAACGAGCAGAGTGGATAAGGGGGAACCAATGGATGTGTGTATTTGGACATCCAGAAGGCATTCGATAAGGTGCCACTTAAAGGTTACTGCACAAGATAAAAGTTCACGGGATTGGGGGTAATATATTAGCATGGATAAAGGATTGGCTAACTAACAGAAAACAGAGAGTCGGGATAAATGGGTCATTTTCCGGTTGGCATACAGTGACCAGTGGGGTGCCGCAGGGATCGGTGCTGGGTCCTCAACTATTTACAATCTATATCAATGACTTGGATGAAGGGACCGAGTGTAAAGTAGCCAAGTTTGCTGAGTGGGTACAAAGATGGGTGGGAAAGCAAATTGTGAGGAGGACACAAAAAATCTGTAAAGGGATATAAACAGGCTAAGTGAGTGGGGAGAAATTTGGCAGATGGAGTATAATGTGGGAAAATGTGAGGTTATCCACTCTGGCAGAAAAAAATAGAAAAGCAAATTATAATTTAAATAGAGAAAAATTGCAAAGTGCTGCAGTACAGAGGGACCTGGGGGTCCTTGTGCATGAAACACAAAACATTAATATGCAGGTACAACAAGTAATCAGGAAGGCAAATGGAATGTTGGCCTTTATTGCAAGGGAGATAGAGTATAAAAGCAGAGAATTCCTGCTACAACTGTACAGGGATATTGGTGAGACCACACCTAGAGTACTGCGTACAGTTTTGGTCTCCGTATTTAAGGAAGGATATACTTGCATTGGAGACTGTCCAGAGAAGGTTCACTAGGTTGATTCTGGTGATGAGGAGGTTGACTTATGAAGATAGGTTGAGTAGGTTGGACCTATACACATTGGAGTTCAGAAGAATGAGAGGTGATCATATCGAAACATATAAGATAATGAGGGGGCTCGCCAAGGTGGATGCAGAGAGACTATTCCCACTCATAGAGGAAACTAAAACTAGGGCATATAGTCTCAGAATAAGGGGCCGCCCATTTAAAACTGAGATGGGGAGGAATTTCTTCTCTCAGAGGGTTGTAAATCTATGGAATTCTCTGCCCCAGAGAGCTGTGAAGGCTGGGTCATTGAATATAGTTAAGGCAGAGATAGACAGATTTTTGAGTGATACGGTAATAAAAGATTATGGTGAGCAGGCAGGGAAGTGGAGCTGAGTCCATGATCAGATTAGCCATGATCGTATTAAATGGTGGAGCAGGCTCGAGGGGCCAGGTGGCCTACTCCTGCTGCTATTTCTTATGTTCTTATATAATAGGTGCTTATATTCCCTCATTTAAAGTATAAACTTCAGCACATTTACTGATGAGTGACAGTTCAAACAGGCAGACAGCATGCAGGCCAGTGAATGTCTTGTATATTACAACCAAATTCCAGAAACTCCATTGGAATAAATGACAAGTTTGATATTTAACAAGACAAACGTTGACAGTGAAGAAGAGGTTGTGAAAATTACCACTCAAAAAGAGTAATAATGCCATCAACCTTTCCAAACTTATTCTTCAACCTCAAACTTTTCAAAGTTGCATGTACAGAAATGCTTAGATAATAATAGAATCTCTGGAGATCACACATATTGGGTTACTTATTTCTGCAGTTAACAGGTAGTTAGCATGCCTCCAGTGACATTCCTAAAGTATAAATTAGTTAATACCTCTTCATTCCTGATGATGGCAATCCCCACAATTTCCGTGAAAACTTCAGCAACAATTGCCTGAATTGGAGTTCCATCCTGACAAAATAAATAGCGGAATGTTAACATACCCATTACGAGTTAAACTGGAAAATCACTTTAAAGGTAAACAGAAAAAAATACAAACTTGGGGGCAACAAAATTCTCTGTAGCAAATTGGAAGCGACTTAAAACTAATTGATAAATCAGACATTGTCATTCTCATTAAAAGAAATGAAAGGTTGTCAAGCAACATGTCACTTATTAATTAATACTTAATTATACGGAATTTTATTTTCTGCCAGAAAGTATGGAATTATTTTTGGGTAAAAACACGGGTTGTACAACCAACTCACAAGTTCTCTGGTATAAAAGACTATGGTACATGACGCTGATAAATGATAAAGACATTAATAATTCCAGACAATGCATACGTGATCCTAGCATAGAATTCCAATCTGATAGATCAATTCACATTTATTTAAATTCCACCAGTAACGCATAAAGAGGCCAAAATTGCCCCTTTCTATAAGGCCCCTGGCCGCCTGAAAACGGCGGTCAGTTGTTGGTACGGAATGGCTGCCAAATCTCTGCGGAGTGGCCGCCATTTCAAAAATTGCCCTTCCTCAGGTTTGGAGCGGGTTAGAGGACCGCTCCACCCGTTTCCCCACCACGGCATGCATGCGCCGACCTCTTACTGACTGATGGCGACCCCTTCCCGAAATTGCCCTGTGGGAAATTGCCCCTTTCCCGGAATTCCCCCTTGGGAGCGACGTCTCAGCCATTGACAGCTGACACCGACATTCTCTGTGAAATGGCGGCACAGCGACGTCATGTTTTTTTTTTGTCGGCCGACTGCCAGGTCGGGCCGACAATTATGGCCGCGGGTTCGACTGGGCTGCCAACAGGCAGTCTGGCACCCCTTCTCGGGTGCCAGGCCGCTGGCTCGGCCAAAACCCTCCCTGATGGCCCAGTGTTTACCACGAAAATGGCTGCAGAGTTCGCAGCGGTCCTCCCCTTTAACTGATGCGGAGGGACGTTACGACGCGCCGGTGCTTTGACGTCATCAGCACGGCGCTGATGACTTCGGGTGTTGGCTACTACGACCCGCCCTCACTTCTGCCCCGCTAGTGACGGCTACTCCACTCCGATGATATGACCACTTCCGCCCCGCTCCAAAAAAAAAGCATGGAGTGCAGAATTTCTCCAGTTTGGCCGCCTGCATTGCGGAACACTTCGAGAACGGTAGGTGTGCCTCGTTTCGGGCAGTGGGCAATTTCGGCCCCAAAATGTATAATCTTGATCCAAAATAAAACAGTATTCAATAACTTAGGTTTCATTTGCTCATCACAGTGAACCCTCTTCTCAATCTTCCTCGCCGCCATGCTCCACGTCACAGTCAACAAGCTCCCTGCTGGAGTGGAACTAAACTACAGAACTAGTGGGAACCTGTTCAACCTTCGCCATCTCCAGGCCAGATCCAAGACCACCCCAACCTCTGTCATCTAGCTAAAGTACGCGGACGACGCCTGCGTCTGCGCACATACAGAGGCTGAACTCCAGGACATAGTTGACGTATTTACTGAGGCATACGAATGCATGGGCTTTACGCTAAACATCCGTAAGACAAAGGTCCTCCACCAGCCTGTCCTCGCCACACAGCACTGCCCCCCAGATATCAAGATCCACGGCGCGGCCCTGGACAACATGGGCCACTTCCCATATCTCGGGAGCCTCCTATCAACAAGAGCAGGCATTGACAACGAGATCCAAAACCGCCTCCGGTGTGCTAGTGCAGCCTTCGGCCGCCTGAGGAAAAGCGTGTTTGAAGACCAGGCCCTCAAAACTGGGCTGTAGTAATACCCGCCCTCCTGTATGGTTCAGAGATATGGACCATGTACAGTAGACACCTCAAGTCACTGGAGAAGTACCACCAACGATGTCTCCACAAGATCCTACAAATCGGCTGGGAGGACAGGTGCACCAATATTAGCGTCCTCATCCAGGCCAACATCCCCAGCATTGAAGTACTGACTACACTTGATCAGCACCGCTGGGCAAACCACATAGTTCGCATGCCAGACACAAGACTCCCAAAGCAAGTCCTCTACTCGGAACTCCTTCACAACAAATGAGCCAAAGGTGGGCAGCGGAAACGTTACAAGGACACCCTCAAAGCCTCACTGATAAAGTGCGACATCCCCACTGACACCTGGGAGTCCCTGGCCAAAGACCAACCTAAGTGGAGAAAGTGCCTCCGGGAGGGCGCTGAGCACCTCAAGTCTCATCGCCGAGAGCATGCAGAAACCAAGTGCAGGCAACGGAAAGAGCGTGCGGCAAACAAGTCCCACCCACCCCTTCCCTCAACGATTATCTGTCCCACCTGTGACAGAGTCTGTGGTTCTCGTATTGGACTGTTCAGCCACCGAAGAACTCACTTTAAGAGTGGAAGCAAGTCTTCCTCGATTCCGAGGGACTGCCTATGATGATGATGATGAGTGAAACAATTAGAAATTGAGCACATATAACTTCTTATAAAGGGATCACATTTTCTAAAACAATTTCAATTCAGTTGCAGCGGCAGTAATTAAAGATACAGTTGTAAGGTACAGATATCACATGCTTTTAATTTTTAAGCAAGTTACAGAAACCTTGGTGCTGT
Source organism: Pristiophorus japonicus (assembly GCF_044704955.1). Classification (NCBI taxonomy): domain Eukaryota; kingdom Metazoa; phylum Chordata; class Chondrichthyes; family Pristiophoridae; genus Pristiophorus; species Pristiophorus japonicus. The sequence continues at coordinate 143,655,226 of NC_091985.1, forward strand.
TTATTGGAAAACAGTTATGTGTTTACCAATATTCAACTTCACCAGTTCAAAATAAGCTAAAATAAATATCATGTCAAAGTAATGCGAAATATAGTATGATATTGGATGTTATATGCGAGTATGGACCTTATTTTAGGCTATACCACTCCGCAATCCTGAGAATCCTGAGAAAGGGAGTGCTTCCTATCATCTGACCTTTAGTAATAAGGGAGCCAGAAACAAAGCATGATCGCGGTCTATCAAATTACAATATGGGAGATGTGGGGAGAGTGAGATATCTACTGTATTTCAAGAAATTACTTTTCTTGTACAGTGAACTATTTTCAATTATTATGCTTAAGAAATGAATTGGTTTAAAATGCCAATATTTTGAATCACAATCCAAGGAAGCCTATGTCAGCTGTGTCACAGTTGGTAGCACCCTTGCCTTTGAAGCAGAAGATTGTGCGTTCAAGTCCCACTCCAGGGACTTGAGCACGTAAATCTAGGCTAAAACTCCAGTGCAGTACAGAGAGAGTGCTGCACTGTCGGAGGTGCTGTCTTTCAGATGAGACGTTAAACCAGGTGGATGTAAAAGATTCCATGGCATTGTAAGAAAGACTGCTATTAGAGATTTGAATATATATATGCAATTCGTAGTCATTGACCAAACTGATCTTACCCATGATTCTCTGTGGGCATGGGAATGTTAGAGGCTGCTCAATGTACGCAAAAAGCAGTTTTAACTAGGCTCAGATAACAAGCAGCCACAGGCTGCTAGTGAAGGTCAAATTGTTAAATAACATGCAAAGTAGAATCATAGAACCACAGAAATTAGAGTTCAATTAACATAATTAATTACAAAAATATTTAAACTATAGTTAGTATAAAGAAACATAACATTGGAGTTAAGGTACCCATCTGATAGATTAAAGTGAGATAGTCTGGGCACCATCCAAGACTAGAGATTCATCTGGGCAATTGCCTCCTTGCTGGATATTTTTTACGAATTTACCTGGTGGTCTACGAGGCGCCCTGATTTCCGATGGGGAGGCCTTCTCCTCCCGCGTTGCGAAGCGCGCTCCCGCCCAGAGGGTTCCCACGCAGAAGATGCAGTCATGTGTGACTGCTCAGCCAATCAGGTAATAGGAATCACCGGTTCCCATTATTAGCACTTAGACTCGCGTACCTACGAGTTCTCAGTGCTATTAATGGGGGAAAAAAACAAACACACACTAATAAAAAATAAAAAACAGACCTCACATTGTTATATATGTAAACCTGTAAATACCATGTTTGACCATCAGAGGGCTCATGTCTGGAGTCCCAAGGGATCCCACAATCCCTTGGGAGCAACTGTACAGAAGGAGGCCTCACAGGCTGGAGAGGCACTCTGACAGCTGTAATAAAGGGCTACGGTCACACCTTACTTTGAGCTTGCAGTATCTGGTCTGACTCTTTATTCAAGACATAACAACTGGCAATGCTGGACAGATGACGAACCCCACCGCAATAATGCAGAGAACCGTGGGCGTCCTGGAGAAATTTTCGGAGGGAGATGATTGGGAAACCTTCCTGGAGCGACTCGACCAATACGTCGTGGCCAACGAGATGGAAGGAGAAGCGAACGCTGCCAAACGAAGGGCGATCCTCCTCAACGTTTGCGAGGCACCAACGTATGACCAAAATCTGCTCGCTCTAGCGAAACCCACAGACAAGTCGTACGATGAGTTGTGCACACTGGTCCAGGAGCATCTAAACCCAAACGAAAGCGTTCTGATGGCGAGGTATCCATTCTACACGTACAAGAGGTCTGAAGGCCAAGAAGTGGCGAGCTACGTCGCCAAGCTAAGGCGCCTTGCAAGACATTGCGAATTTGAAGGACACTTGGAGCGCATGCTCAGGGACTTCTTTGTATTTGGCATTGGCCATGAAATGATACTTTGCAAACTTTTGACTGTAGAGACCCCAACCTTGAGTAAAGCCATAGCGATAGCCCAGGTGTTTATCGCTACCAGTGACAATACCAAACAAATCTCTCAGCACACGAGTGCTGCTGCAAGTATTAAAGTTGTTTTCGAATCGTAATGTACAGGGCAGGACCTACATGCCTGAAGTTGCAGGTCCGTAGGTGACTCAGAGCCCGCCATCAAGGTTGGTGAATGCAAGGCCATTAACACCTTGTTGGCGCTGCGGGGGTGATCATCGTTTCCATTCATGCCGCTTCAAAGGATATGTTTGCAAGGGCTGTGGAACAATGGGACACCTCCAGCGTATGTGCAGGCAAGCTGCAAACCCTGCAAATCCTGCAAACCACCATGTTGCAGAGGAGTACAGATCCACGGTGGATCATGACGAACCAGAGCCTCAGACTGAGGAGGCAGAGGTATATGGGGTGCACACATTTACCACAAAGTGTCCCCCGATAATGCTGAAAGTTGAATTAAATGGACTCCCGATGTCAATGGAATTGGACATGGGCGTGAGCCAGTCCATTATGAGCAAAAAGACTTTCGATAAATTGTGGTGCAGCAAGGCCTCAAGGTCAGTCTTGACCCCCATTCGTACTAAACTGAGAATGTACACAAAGGAACTGATTCCCATAATCGGCAGTGCTACCGTAAAGGTCTCCTACGATGGAGCAGTGCACAGTTTACCACTCTGGGTGGTACCGGGCGATGGTCCCATACTGTTCAGCAGGAGCTGGCTGGGGAAGATACGCTGGAACTGGGACAACGTCCGAGCGCTCTCGTTCGTCGACAACACTTCGTGTGCCCAGGTCCAAACAAGTTCCCCTCGCTGTTCGAACCGGACGTCGGGAAGTTCCAAGGAGGAAAAGTGCAGATCCACTTGATTTCGGGGGAGCGACCCATCCATCACAAGGCGAGAGTGGTACCATACATGATGAGAGAGAGGGTGGAGATCGAGCTGGACAGGCTGCAACGAGAGGGCATGATTTCGCCGATCGAATTCAACGAGTGGGCCAGTCCAATTGTTCCAGTCCTCAAGGAAGACGGCACTGTCAGAATCTGAATCGTGATTACAAAGTAACTATCAATCATTTCTCCCTGCAGGATCAATACCCGTTACCAAAGGCAGCTGACGTATTTGCGGCGCTGGCCGGAGGAAAAACATTCACGAAGCTGAACTTGACCTCGGCCTACATGACACAGGAGCTGGAGGAATCATCGAAAGGCCTCACCCGCATCAGTACGCACAAAGGTCCCTTCATTTACAACAGATGCCTGTTTGGGATCCGATCGGCCGCGGCAATATTCCAGAGGAACATGGAAAGCTTGCTGAAGTCGGTCCCTCGCACCGTGGTCTTCCAGGTCAGGACACCGTCGAGCACCTGCAGAACCTGGAGGAGGTTTTTAGTCGGCTTAATCGTGTGGGGCTCAGGTTAAAACGCTCGAAGTGCGTTTTCCTGGCACCTGAAGTGGAATTCCTGGGGAGAAGAATCGCGGCGGACCGCACCAGGCCCAACGATTCGAAGATGGTGGCAATCAAGAACGCACCGAGACCACCGAACGTGACGGAGCTGTGGTCGTTTCTAGGACTCCTGAACTACTTTGGTAACTTCTTACTGGGTCTTAGCACATTGTTAGAAACACTGCACTCTTTACTGCATAAAAGAGATGAATGGGTATGATGTAAAAGCCAAGAAAATACCTTTGAGAAAGCTAGGAAACTGTTATGCTCTAACAAATTGCTTGTGTTGTGCGATCCATGTAAGCATTTGGTATTCGCATGTGATGCGTCGTCATACGGGGCCCAAGTTTCCACACGTGCCTAGAACGGCGCAGTCCCGACCTGGACGCCCGTTTTTCGCGCCACAAAGTGTGCCTAAAAAAATCCGTGGTATTCTCCACCTCCCTGCAGGTCCTCTGGCCCTCGGCGCAGCGCAGCACGAGCTGTGGGGGGGCGGAGCCAGGTCCCTGCGCTGAAAACAGTGCCGGGACCTCTGCACATGCGCGCTACAGTGGGCAAGCAGTAGCTCCAGGCGCCCGAAACTGTGTGGGAGGGGCCCGAAGCACACAGCCCCTAGCCCTGGCCGAATGGCCTCACTGGGGCTGCGTGAATAAGGCTCCTCCCACGGCCAGCTCCTGCTTCACCCCCCCGCCCTCCCGGACTGGACCCGACCCGATTCCCGCTCCCGCTCCCCCCCCCCCCCCCCCCGGACCGGACCCAACCCGACCCGCGCTCCTGCTCCCGCCCCCCCCCCCCCCCCGACCGGACCCGGCCCGACTCGACTCCCGCTCCGCCCCTCCCCCGACTGGACCCGACCCGCGCTCCTGCTCCCGCTCCCCTCCCCCCCGCCCCGCCTGGACCTGACCCAACCCGACTTGACTCCCGCTCCCGCCCCCCCCGCCCCCGGACTGGATCCGACCTGACCTCCCCCTCCCCGACCTGACCTCCCCCTCCCTCCCCCCCTCTCCCTCCCTCCTCTCTCTCTCTCCCTCCCCCCTCTCTCTCTCTCCCTCCCTCCCCCCTCTCTCTCTCTCCCTCCTTCCCCCCCCCCTCTCTCTCTCTCCCTCCTTCCCCCCCCCCTCTCTCTCCCTCCTTCCGCCCCCCTCTCTCTCCCTCCCTCCCCCCCGACCCGAACCGAACCTCTCCGACCCGACCTAACATCACCTACCTGTAAATCTGGTGCTGGGGATGGGCCCTGCCCGAAGTCTCGGGCCGGCCCGTTCAGCCTTCGGTCCCGAAAGGCCTGCCTGAAGCACTTTCACACAGGTAGAAAGATGGTTTATTTAATCTTTTCTTTGCTTATAAATGTTTATTCAAGTTGGATTTATTTGTATACTATTTGTATAAGTATAAATAAGGATTTATTATAGAATTTAATGACTTCCCTTCCCTCCCCCTCCCCCCCCCCCACCTCGTTCTGGACGCCTAATTTGTAACCTGCGCCTGATTTTTTAATGTGTAGAACAGGTTTTTTCAGTTCTACAAAAATCTTCACTTGCTCCATTCTAAGTTAGTTTGGAGTATGGTTTCACTGTGGAAACTTTGAAATCAGGCGTCAGTGGCCGGACACGCCCCCTTTTGAATAAAAAATTCTGTTCCAAAGTGGAACTGTTCTACCTGACTAGAACTGCAGAAAAAAAAATGTGGAGAATTGCGATTTCTAAAATAGTCCGTTCTCCACCAGTTGCTCCTAAAAATCAGGCGCAAATCATGTGGAAACTTGGGCCCATTGTGCCGGGTGTGTATTGCAACAAGCTAATGAATTTAGGAAATTGCAACCGATTGCTTATGCATCCAGAAGTCTATCTAAGGCTGAGAGGGCCTACAGCATGATCGAAAAAGAAGCGTTAGCGTGTGTTTATGGGGTAAAGAAAGTGCATCAATATCTGTTTAGGCTTAAATTTGAATTAGAAACCGACCATAAGCCACTTATATTCCTCTTTTCGGAAAGTAAGGGGATAAATATGAATGCATCGGCCCACATCCAGAGATGGGCGCTCATGTTGTCCACATACAACCACGCTATCCGCCACAGGCCAGGCACAGAAAACTGTGCCGATGCTCTCAGTAGGCTGCCATTGCCCACCACAGGGGTGGAGATGGCACAGCTCGCAGATTTAGTTATGGTAATGGAAGCATTCGAGAGTGAGCAATCATCTGTTACTGCCCGAAAGATTAGAACCTGGACAAGCCAGGACCCCTTACTGTGTCCAGTGTCCCATTAGAGATGCAGGAAGAAATAAAGTCTTACCAGCGGCGCAGAAATGAAATGTCTATACAGGCAGACTGCCTCCTGTTGGGTAATCGGGTAGTGGTGCCAAAAAAGGGCAGGGACACCTTCATTAATGACCTCCACAGTACCCACCCACGCATCGTAATGATGAAAGCGATAGCCAGATCCCACGTGCGGTGGCCCGGTATCGATACGTATAGAGTCCTACTTGCACAAATGTAATACATGTTCACAGTTAAGCAATGCACCCAGGGAGGCGCCACTAAATTTATGGTCCTGGCCCTCCAAACTGTGGTCCAGGGTCCACGTCGACTATGCAGGCCCATTCTTGGGAAAAATGTTCCTAGTGGTTGTAGATGCGTATTCCAAATGGATTGAATGTGTGATAATGTCGGCAGGCACGTCCGCTGCCACCATTGAATGCCTGCGGGCCATGTTTGCCATGTACGGCCTGCCTGATGTCTTTGTGAGTGACAATGGGCCGTGCTTCACCAGTGCCGAGTTCAAAGAGTTCATGACCCGCAACGGGATCAAACATGTCACATCTGCCCCGTTTAAACCAACGGTCAGGCAGAGCGAGCAGTGCAAACAATCAAGCTTGAAGAGGGTACCTGAAGGTTCACTGCAGATTCGCCTATCCCGAGTCCTGCTTAGTTACCGCACAAGACCTCACTCGCTCACTGGGGTTCCCCCCGCTGAACTGCTCATGAAAAGGGCACTTGAGACAAGGCTCTTGTTAGTCCACCCTGATCTACACGAACAGGTAGAGAGCAGGCAGCTTCAACAGAATACATATCATGATAGTGCAAATGTGTCACGCAAAATCAAGATTAATGATCCTGTATTTGTGTTGAACTATGGACAAGGTCCCAAGTAGCTTCCCGGCACCGTCATGGCCAAAGAGGGGAATAGAGTGTTTCAGATCAAACTTTCAAATGGACTCACCTGCAGGAAACACTTGGATCAAACAAAACTCAGATTTACGGACTATCCAGAACAACCCACATTAGACCCTACCTTTTTCGACCCTCCAACACATACACAAGTGGCAACCGACCCAGCGGTTGACCACGAAGCAGAACCCATCAGCCGCAGCAGACCAGCAGGATTCATCACCCCCAACAGCCCAGCAAGGCCAGCTGCACAGCAGCCCAGCGAGGGCCCAACAAACGACTCACCAAAACCAGCATTTGCACCGAGACAATCAACCAGGGAAAGGAAGGCCCCAGATCGACTCACATTGTAAATAGTTACACTATTGACTTTGGGTGGGCGGGTATTGTTATGGATGTAAACCTGTAACTACCATGTCTAACCACCAGAGGGCTTATCCCCTGGAGTTCCAAGGGATCCTACAATTCCTTGGGAGCACCTGTATATAAGGATGCCTCACAGGCTGGAGAGGCACTATGAGATCGGAAATAAAGAATACGGTCACACCTTACTTTGAGCTTGCAGTCTGACTCTTTATTCAAGATACAACATTATTAATTTAAGTTTCTTAATTGTAAGTGAATGTTTTTCCCACGTGCCAGAAGGAAAATAAAATATAGCTGGGTATAAAGAATTTTTTAAAAACAGTGTAAATAACTTGGACCAAGTTAGAACGTTTGATCGATGTTTTGTATCTTTAATAGAAACATAGGGCACAAGTTTCCACACGATAAAAAACGGGCGCCCCTCCGAGCTGGGCGCCCGTTTTTCGTGCCTAAAACGGCTCCGGAAAAAAAACTCGCGATTCTGGAGAGCCCTGCAACTCCTTGTCTGTTTGGCGCGGCACCCAGGGGGGCGGAGCCTACACTCGCGCCGATTTTGTAAGTGGGAGGGGGCGGGTACTATTTAAATTAGTTTTTTTCCTGCCGGCAACGCTGCGCGTGCGCGTTGGAGCGTTCGCGCACGCACAGTATGAAGGAAACATTGGCACTCGGCCATTTTTGTGGTTCTTTGTAGCTGTTTAATTTTTGAACATTTTTTAATAAAACCACATTGCCATCAGCACATCAGCACTGAGGCTTCCTGCTTACTGCCCCTCCCTCCCTCCCGTTCGCGGGAACGACGCTGAGCTGACTGTAAGGCTTCCACCTCAAGTGGAAGGCTGCGTGCTGCCTGGTTACTGCCTGCCTGCCCCTCCCTCCCTCCCTCCCGCTCGCAGGAACATCGCTGAGCTGACTAAGGCTTCCACCTCAAGTGGAAGGCTGCTTGCTGCCTGGTTACTGCCTGCCTGCCCCTCCCTCCCCTCCCCTCCCTCCCTCCCTCCCTCCCCTCCCTCCCGTTCGCGGGAACATCGCTGAGCTGACTGTAAGGCTCCCACCTCAAGTGGAAGGCTGCTTGCTGCCTGGTTACTGCCTGCCTGTCCCTCCCTCCCCTCCCCTCCCTCCCTCCCTCCCTCCCTCCCTCCCCTCCCTCCCGTTCGCGGGAACATCGCTGAGCTGACTGTAAGGCTCCCACCTCAAGTGGAAGGCTGCTTGCTGCCTGGTTACTGCCTGCCTGCCCCTCCCTCCCTCCCGTTCGCGGGAACGACGCCACATCGCTGAGCTGACTGAAGCACTTTCACACAGGTAAGAAGATGGTTTATTTAATCTTTTCTTTGCTTATAAATGTTTATTCAGGTTGGATTTATTTGTATAATATTTGTAGAAGTATAAATAAGGATTTCTTGTAAAATTTAATGACTTCCCTTCCCCCCCACCTCCCCCCCCACCTCGTTCTGGACGCCTAATTTGTAACCTGCGCCTGATTTTTTAATGTGTAGAACAGGTTTTTTCAGTTCTACAAAAATCTTCACTTGCTCCATTCTAAGTTAGTTTGGAGTACGTTTTCACTGTGGAAACTTTGAAATCAGGCATCAGTGGCCAGACACGCCCCCTTTTGAAGAAAAAATTCTGTTCCAAAGTAGAACTGTTCTACCTGACTAGAACTGCAGAAAAAAAAATGTGGAGAATTGCGATTTCTAAGATAGTCCGTTCTCCACCAGTTGCTCCTAAAAATCAGGCGCAAATCATGTGGAAACTTGGGCCATAGTTTCTACGAGCATGATTTGCTCCTGATTTTTAGGAGCAACTGGTGTAGAACGGAGTATCTTAGAAATCGGAATTCTCCACATTTAAGTTCTAGTCAGTTAGAACAGTTTCACTTTGGAACAGAATTTTTTTTCAAAAGGGGGTGTGTCCGGCCACTAACGCCTGATTTCAAAGTTTCGTGAGTGAAAACTTACTCCAAACTAACTTAGAATGGAGTAAGTGAAGATTTTTGTACGCTCGAAAAAACCTTGTCTACACTTTAGAAAATCAGGCGTAGGTTACAAATTAGGCGTAGGGCACGAGGTGGGGGGGGAGGGGGGAGGGAAGGGAAGTCATTAAATTCTACAATCAATCCTTAGTTATACTTATACAAATATTATACAAATAAATCCAACCTGAATAAAAATTTATAAGCAAAGAAAAGATTAAATAAACCATGTTCCTACCTGTGTGAAAGTGCTTCACGCAGACCTTTCAGGTTGGAGACAGGCAGCGGTGTGGCGTCAGTGTCTCGACAGCAGCAGCAGCAAGCTTCGAGCTGAGCTGCAGTGCTTGAGGCAGGCCTTCATTCTCTTCGTGGCTGGCCGCGAAGAAGCAGCACCGGACGGACCCGAGGCCATTCGGCCATGAGATATCAGCGGCGTCAGTGGCTGGCCGGCAGCCGAAGAATCAGCGGACCGATGTGAGGCCATTCGGCCATGAGATAGCAGCGGCGTCAGTGGCTGGCCGGCAGCCGATGAATCAACACAGGACACACGCAGCTCATTAAGGTTCTTGAGGCCATTCGGCCATGCTTTTGGGGCAGCGTCAGTGGCTGGCCGGCAGCCAAAGAATCAGCAGCGGACGGACGTGAGGCTATTCGGCCATAGGATATCAGCGGCGTTAGTGGCTGGCTGGCAGCCGAAGATACAGCAGCAGCCTTCGAGCTGTGAGGGGGACTGAGGCCATTTGGACAGGGAGAGGCAGCCACATCGAAAGTTTTATATTTAAATTTGCAGAATGGGTGCTGCATTGTCAACACCACGTATTATTGCAAAGTTGAATTGGCACTCTTATTTCTCCAAACACACAGTCCTTAATTTGCATGCACCAATGCAGCACCGGTTCTGCAAGTTTAGCAGTGAAAAGCTGAACTCACTGATTTCAGCAGGTGATTTATTCAGCAGCGCTGCTAAAAGCACGCCCTCACACACAGAAATATCAATTAAATTACAAGCCTTTGCAGGGGTCCAAGAAACAAATCTTCACTTTTTCTGCAGTATTTTTAAAAATGGCCGAGTGCCAATGTTTGTGTGAGACTGCGCTTGCGCGCACGCTCCAACGCGCACGCGCAGGGTTGCCGGCACCACGAAGGCTAATTTAAATTGTACCCGCCCCCTGCTGCTTAGAAAATCGGCGAGTGTTAGGCTCCGCCCCCTGCTGCGAAGAGCGCGCCACGCCAAGCAGACATCGAGCTCCAAGGAGCTCGAGAATATCGGACTTTTTTAGGCGCAGTTTTCGGCGCGAAAAACAGGCGCCCAGTTCGGAGGTGCACCGTTTTCGCCGCGGCACGAAACTTGGGGCCATAGAAAATAGGTGCAGGAGTAGGCCATTCGGCCTTTCGAGCCTGCACCACCATGCAATAAGATCATGGCTGATGATTCGCCTCAGTACCCCTTTCCTGCTTTCTCTCCATACCCCTTGATCCCTTTAGCCATAAGGGCCATATCTAACTCCCTCTTGAATATATCCAATGAACTGGCGTCAACAACTCTCTGCGGTAGAGAATTCCACAGGTTAACAACTCTCTGAGTGAAGAAGTTTCTCCTCAGCTCAGTCATAAATGGCTTACCCCTTACCCTTAGACTGTGTACCCTGGTTCTGGACTTCCCCAATATCAGGAACATTCTTCCTGCATCTAACCTGTCCAGTCTTGTCAGAATTTTATATGTTTCTCTGAAATCCGCTCTCATCCTTCTAAACTCCAGTGAATACAGGCCCAGTTGATCCAGTCTCTCCTCATATGTCAGTCCTGCCATCTCGGGAATCGGTCTGGTGAACCTTCGCTGCACTCCCTCAATAGCAAGAACGTCCTTCCTCAGATTAGGAGACCAAAACTGAACACAATATTCCAGGTGAGGCCTCACCAAGGCCCTGTACAACTGCAGTAAGACCTCCCTGTTCCTATACTCAAATTTTCTAGCTATGAAGGCCAACATACTATTTGCCTTTTTCACCGCCTGCTGTACCTGCATGCCAACTTTCAATGACTGATGTACCATGACACCCAGGTCTCGTTGCACCTCCCCTTTTCCTAATCTGCCGCCATTCAGATAATATTCTGTCTCTGTGTTTATGCCCCCAAAGTGGATAACCTCACATTTATCCACATTATACTGCATCTGCCATGCATTTGCCCACTCACTTAACCTGTCCAAGTCACCCTGCAGCCTTTTAGCATCCTCCTCACAGCTCACACCGCCACCCAGCTTAGTGTCATCTGCAAACTTGGAGATATTACACTCAATTCCTTCATCTAAATCATTAATGTATATTGTAAAGAGCTGGGGTCCCAGCACTGAGCTCTGCAGCACCCCACTAGTCACTGCCTGCCATTCAGAAAAGGACCCGTTTATCCCGACTCTCTGCTTCCTGTCTGCCAACCAGTTCTCTATCCACGTCAGTACATTACTCCCAATACCATGTGCTTTGATTTTGCACACCAATCTCTTGTGTGGGACCTTGTCAAAAGCCTTTTGAAAGTCCAAATACACCACATCCACTGGTTCTCTCTTGTCCACTCTACTAGTTACATCCTCAAAAAATTCCAGAAAATTTGTCAAGCATGATTTCCCCTTCATAAATCCATGCCCACTTGGACAGATGCTGTCACTGCTTTCCAAATGCGCTGCTATTTCATCTTTAATAAATGATTCCAACATTTTCCCCACTACTGATGTCAGGCTAACCAGTCTATAATTACCCGTTTTCTCTCTCCCTCCTTTTTAAAAAAAGTGGTGTTACATTAGCTACCCTCCAGTCCATAGGAACTGATCCTGAGTCGATAGACTGTTGGAAAATGATCACCAATGCATCCACTATTTCTAGGGCCACTTCCTTAAGTACTCTGAGATGCAGACTATCAGGCCGCGGGGATTTATCGGCCTTTAATCCCATCAATTTCCCTAACATAATTTCCAGCCTAGTAAGGATTTCCTTCAGTTCCTCCTTCTCACTAGACCCTCGGTCCCCTAGTATTTCCAGAAGGTTATTTGTGTCTTCCTTCGTGAAGACAGAACCAAAGTATTTGTTCAGCTGGCCTGCCATTTCTTTGTTCCCCATTATAAATTCATCTGAATCTGATTGCAAGGAACCTACGTTTGTCTTCACTAATCTTTTTCTCTTCGCATATCTATAGAAGCTTTTGCAGTTGGTTTTTATGTTCCTGGCAAGCTTCCTCTCATACTCTATTTTCCCCTTCCTAATTAAACCCTTTGTCCTCCTCTGCTGAATTCTAAATTTCTCCCAGTCCTCAGGTTTGCTGCTTTTTCTGGCCAATTTATATGCCCATTCCATGGATTTAACACGATCCTTAATTTCCCTTGTTGAGCCACCTTCCCCGTTTTATTTTTACTCCAGACAGGGATGTAGAATTGTTGAAGTTCATCCATGTGATCTTTAAATGTTTGCCATTGCCTATCCACCATCAACGCTTTAAGTATTATTTGCCAGTCTATTCTAGCCAATTCACGTCTCATACCATCGAAGTTACCTTTCCTTAAGTTCAGGACCCTAGTCTCTGAATTAACTGTGTCACTCTCCATCTTAATAAAGAATTCTACCATATTATGGTCACTCTTCCCAAACGGGTCTCGCACAACAAGATTGCTAATTAGTCCTTTCTCATTACACATCACCCAGTCTAGAATGGCCAGCCCTCTAGTTGGTTCCTCGACATATTGGTCTAGAAAACCATCCCTAATACACTCCAGGAAATCCTCCTCCACCGCATTGCTACCAGTTTGGTTAGCCCAATCTATATGTAGATTAAAGTCGCCCATGATAACTGTTGTACTTTATTGCACGCATCCCTAATTTCTTGTTTGATGCTGTCCCCAACCTCACTACTACTGTTTGGTGGTCTGTACACAACTCCCACTAGCGTTTTCTATCCTTTGGTATTTCGCAGCTTCACCCATACCGATTCCACATCATCCAAGCTAATGTCCTTCCTTACTATTGGGTTAATTTCCACTTTAACCAGCAACGCTACCCCACTTCCTTTTCCTTTCTATCTTTCCTGAATGTTGAATACCCCTGGATGTTGAGTTCCCAACCTTGGTCACCCTGAAGCCATGTCTCCGTGATGCCAATTATATCATATTCATTCATTGCTGCCTGTGCAGTTAATTTGTCCACCTTTTTACGAATACTCCTCGCATTGAGGCACAGAGCCTTCAGGCTTGTCTTTGTAACACACTTTGCTCCTTTAGAATTTTGCTGTAATGTGACCCTTTTTGATTTTTGCCTTGGGTTTCTCTGCCCTCCACACTTACTTTTCTTCTTTCTATCTTTTGCTTCACCCCCATTCTACTTCCCTCTGTCTCCCTGCATAGGTTCCTATCCCTCTGCCATATTAGTTTAGCCTCTCCCCAACAGCACTAGCAAACACTCCCCCTAGGACATAGGTTCCAGTCCTGCCCAGGTGCAGACCGTCCGGTTTGTACTGGTCCCACCTCCCCCAGAACCGGTTCCAATGTCCCAGGAATTTGAATCCCTCCCTTCTGCACCACTCCTCAAGCCACGTATTCATCTGAGCTATCCTGCAATTCCTATTCTGACTAGCATGTGGCACTGGTAGCAATCCTGAGATTACTACCTTTGAGGTCCTATTATTTAATTTAACTCTTAGCTCCCTAAATTCAGCTCATAGGACCTCATCCTGTTTTTTACCTATATCGTTGGTACCTATATGCACCACGACAACTGGCTGTTCACCCTCCCCCTCCAAAATGTCCTGCAACCGCTCCGAGACATCCTTGACCCTTGCACCAGGGAGGCAACATGCCATCCTGGAGTCTCGATTGCGGCCGCAGAAGCGTCTATCTATTCCCCTTATAATAGAATCCCCAACACTATAGCTCTCCCACTCTTTTTCCTGCACTCCTGTGCAGCAGAGCCACCCACGGTGCCATGGACTTGGTTGCTGCTGCCTCTCCTAATGAGTCATCCACCCCAGCAGTACCCAAAACGGTGTATCTGTTTTGGAGGGGGATGACCACAGGGGACCTCTGCACTACCTTCCTTCCACTGCTCTTCCTGGTGGTTACCTATCCCCTATCTGTCTGTGTAGCCTTTACCTGCGGTATGACCAACTCACTAAATGTGCTATTCACGGCATCGCGGATGCTCCAGAATGAATCCACCCGCAGCTCCAGTGCTGCAATGCGGTCTGTCAGGAGCTGCAGCAGGATACACTTCCCGCACATGTAGTCATCAGGGACACTGGAAGCGTCCCTGAGTTCCCACATAGCACAGGAGGAGCATGACACGTGTCCGAGCTCTCCTGCCATGACTTAACCCCTAGATTAACTTAATTTGACAACAACAATGATAAAGGTTACCTACTGATAAAGGAAAAGAAAAAGAAAAGCTACTCACCAATCACCAGCCAATCACTTACCCCCTTGGTTGTGATGTCATCTTTCGATTTAATTTTACTTCTTTGTTTACCTCCTGCCCCTGCAACAGCTGGCCTCTCCGAACCTTGTGCCTTTTAGAGGCCTCCGACTCTCCGGACTCCCGCTGCTCGATCTCCCACCTCCTCCGACGTCGAGTCTTTTATAGGCCTCCGACTCCCCGGACTCCCGCTGCTCGAACTCCAGGCTCCTCCTCGACGAGCCTTTTATAGGCTTCCGACTCCCTGGACTCACGCTTTCTCCTCGACGAGCCTTTTATAGGCCTCCAACTCCCCCGACTCCCGCTGCTCGAACTCCCGCCTCCTCCTCGACGAGCCTTTTATAGGCCTCCGACTCCCTGGACTCCCACTGCTATTAGACAGTAAAGCTCCTCCAGGTGTCATGAATGAGATATGAATGGTAATTAATGGTAATTAATGGGGTGTGTAAAATGGAGAGAGGAAGTGAATGAGGGTATGAGATAGAAACAGGATAATTGAATTTTCCTAACATTCTAGTGAAAGTCAGCAAAGTGTAGTAAACCGATAGCTTTCTCTTGAAAACATTTGTGTCCTTGCCTACGTACCTTTTAAGGAAACTGCATTGATAGACTGGTCACTGCCCAAGACCTCAGGGACATGCAGTGGAAGATAAGCAAAGATCTGCAGATGATTACAATCTTTTGATAAGATCACCTGAAAGCCCAAGATGGCATCGAGATACCGGTGTAAGAGTGCAGACATGATTTGTAGTATATGAAGCAATTAACATGAGGAAATGCAACGTGAATTTGCACTGAGAAATGGATTTCAGACATGCTCAGTTACTTGACAACAGCAAGACATGAAACGGTTAATGTGACTCAGGAAGCGAGACAACTTTTAAGCATTGACACATACTCCATTAAGAAACTATCTCTTTAATGAAAAATCAGACACTAGTACCTGTTAGAGGGATTGAAATTGAAGTTGGTGTGGAGAGTTACATGGAATTTGGATTGGGAAAATTGAAGGTTCGGGAGAAATAAGTTTAGCAAGAATTATCCACAAGATGGATACGAGTACAAGTGAGATCTGGTGTATCTTTTAAGTCCATGACTGTTAAATTTCAGCTTTCTTTACAATGTCTGCTTTCTTTGTCTGCATCATAGTCACTCAAAATGTATGTGCTTAGTCGATGTACTAGTGATTGTGAGACTGAATTATAACTTTAACTGTAATTGTGTTTTGTAGGTAACAGAGCGCGGGAAATGCCAGTATGAATCCATATGAGGTGGCTTTGGTGGTGCCTCCTGTGTCACTACTACCGCAACTACCATGTTTTACGGGTCTAACAGGGCCTGTCTCAAAACCTATGTTCAAGTGAAACCAACAGTAAATGAGATATTAAGTATAAGCTGCACAATTATGTGGCACAATATTTCAGCACACCCTTACGTTCGTATTGTTTCACATGCTCTGGCAGTTCTCCAATTTGTAATGATACTGTATTTAATATATATACCCCAAGTAGCAAGACTTTGAAGCATAAGCCAGAATCAAACCAGAATTCAGAAAGGACGAAGATAATGTCATCAAGCATATGAATATCGGAGGTAATGAATTGATCTGGGTATACTGCTAATCAAGATTAACAGGACTAATCAATATCATGATAAAATGAGGAGTCAGAAAGAATTCCTCTGCCTCAAGTAAGCAACATAGAGGAGATGCCAGATGGGGTAAGATCAGGAAAGAACTCAAGAAACAGAAGAGACCCCAGGCAGGGCAGAATTGGAACACCGGAACAGTGAATTGAATTTGAGTAAAGGGTTAGAGGTTGCTCCTCTTCCCCCCCCCCCCCCCCCCAATGGAATGGACTATGATAGGGGGAAATCTTCATTGCTGAGTTTCTCTACTAACAATTCATAACTTAGATTTACAGCAATGCTTGTCAGAATGTAGATTAAGGTAGTTGAGGAATCAATGGTTAAAACATTTCATCCTCGAGGTGGGGATTGTAAGAAAGACTGGTATTAGAGATTCATATATATATTAAATTTGTCGTCATTGACCAAACTAATCTTACCTATGATTCTCTGTGGGCATGGGAGTCTTAGAGGTTGCTCAATGTACGCAGAAAGCAGTTTTGACTAAGCTCAGATAACAAGCAGCCACAGGCTGCTAGTGAAGGTCAAATTGTTAAATAACATGCAGAGTAAAATCATAGAAATTAGAGTTCATTTAACAAAACTAATTACAAAGATTAACCTATAGTTAGTATAAAGAAACATAACATTGGAGTTAAGGTACCAATCTGATAGATTAACGTGAGATAGTCTGGGCACAATCCAAGACTAGAGAGACAGTGTGAAATGGGCCCTTGGTACCAGACCGGGTACTGGTTGTTAGGAGTAAAAGAGAAAAGGTGATTTCCAGTGAAGCGAAAGAATATATAATATGGACAAAGTAGGGTTGATGGAAAATAACTCGAGATAGGAGTGGCCAAGATACTAGCTCTGGTTTGAGTGACAATGGTATTTTGACCATTAGAACTAATTAACATGGTGGTTTTGTAAAAGACCACATATGGATACTGGCAAAACAAACCTTTGATAAGAAATTGGTTAAAACATCGATACTCAAAGAATACCTTCACACAGAAACTGCTGGAATAGCAACGAACAGATTGAAGACGACATCGCCTGTGTCCTTAGGTTTCCAGAGACCTTGGACTGCGAGCTTTTGTTCAGTTATCGCCTTTTGTTAAGTATACTACTGCTATAGAACAAACAGGAAACTGTTCAACCTCCGTCGCCTTCAGTCCAGATCCAAAGTTGTGCCATCCTCTGTCATTGAATTACAATATGCAGATGATGTTTGCGTCTGTGCTCACTCGGAGGACGAACTCCAAACCATCGTCAACACGTTCAACGTAATGTACAAGAGCATGAGTCTTACACGAGACATCCGTAAAACAAAGATGCTCTATCAACCTGCCCCGCCACACAGCACTGCCCCCGCCGATTATCAAAATCCATAATGAAGTCTTGGACAACGTGGATCAGTTTCCATACCTCGAGAGCCCACTGTCAACAAAGGCAAACATCGATGATGAGGTCCAACACCGCCTTCAGTGTGCAAGCACAGTCTTTGGTCGCCTAAGGAATAGAGTGTTTGAAGACCAGAACCTTAAAGCCGGCACAAAGCTCATGCTCCTCATAGCAGTAGTGATACCTGCCCTCATATATGCTTCTGAGACATGGACTATATACAGCAGGCACATCAAAGCACTGGAGAAGTACCATCAACACTGCCTCAGGAAGATCCTGCAAATCCAATGGCAGGATAGGCACATCAATGCCAGTGCTCTTGTGCAGGCCAACATCCTCAGCATTGAAGCATTGACAATGCTCGATCAGCTCCGGTAGACGTGCCACATCGTCCGTATGCCCGATACGAGTCTCCCAAAGCAAGCGCTCTACTTGGAGCTCCGACAGGGCAAATGAGCCCCGGGTGGGCAGAGGACATCCTCAAGGCTTCCTTGAAGAAGTTCAACATCTCCACCGATACATGGGAATCACTGATGCAAGATTATTCAAAATGGAAGAGAATAATCTGTGAGGGTGTCGAACACTTCGCGCCTCTTCGCCAAGAGCAAGCGGAGACCAAGCACATATGGCAGAAGGAGCGCATGACAACCCAAGCACTTCAACAAGCCGGCACTTCAACCAACATACTTTCAACCACCATCTGTCCAAACTGCTACAGAGATTGTAACTCCCGCATTGAACTTAACAGTCACCTGAGAACTAATTTTTAATGTGGAAGCAAGTCGTCCTCGACTCCGAGGGACTGCCTATGATGATGATGACGATACTATTGCTGTAAGCTTAATAAATCTTGATCCATTGCACAAAACATACTGACTGCTGTCTATTGGTGTCTTGTCCAAGAACCCTTAAAAAGTTCTGCAGAACTATTTTGAAGAAAAGCAGGGGAGTTATCCCCGGTGTGCTGGCCAATATTTATCCCTCAATCAACATCACTGAAAAACAAATTATCTGGTTATCACATTGCTGTTTATGGGAACACACTGTGCACAAATTGGCTGCCACATTTCCTACATTAGAACAGTGACTGCATTTCAAAAAGTATTTCATTGGCTGTAAAGTGCTTTGGGACATACGGTGGTTGTGAAAGGCGCTAAATTTAGTAGATGTTGTATTTGAAGTCTTCCTTTTACAAGTGTATGATTACCTCAATTTTCATCCAATACCCTTAGTCTCCCCAAACTATTTACCATCTCTGAATGAGATATCCGCTTGGGTATGAGAGCATAAGAGTGGCCGCTTCTGCCAATACCACTCTTAACCAGCCACCGAGAGGTGCATTACAAAGACTTTCCCTCTGATGCCTCCCCACATCATTGTAGCTGATAAGTGCTCTAGCACATTAAATCTGCATCCCTTACTGTTAAATATCATGAGCCTGAAATTCTGATTGACTTGCTCTGCCAGTGAAAGTGCAACAGAGTAGACCCTAAATCCATCAATGCAGGAAGACAACTTACAGGGACTGTATTATCTGCATACTCAGGCAGGTGGCCTGCACTTGTAAGTGCATCAGTGGTACCAGCCCTGACAGGCCAAAATGTTAATGTTTGCTCCAAAGGAAGCGCCCATCAAAGTTAAAGTACTCAAACGTCTCCAGGATCAATTATCTTTAACCTGTAAAAGACCTGGGACCTTTTCTGCAGCCTCCATGGTGCGTACACAATCTCTCAGCTAACAAAGATTCTGCTGACACCTGCAAAGGGCGTACGAGACAAAATTCACAAGGTAGCTCAGGAAGTCCCCCAGAAATGCCACTTGATAAGGATGGGAGGTGTGCAGAAAATGTTCTCTCTTTATTGCCCCTTCCACTGTAAAATTGCTCAGCTGTTTCAATGGGACAGATTCCCAACAGAACCAGATTCTGCCCCATTTTTCTCTCCCCCAACAGGTGATCCACCTCAACTCTGCCCAGGGCCCGACTGGAATTTTGACTGCCATATTTATGCTCTTGTAAACTGCACCACAAAATTGTTTCACGTTTAACTTTTCAATGGTCATTCCACATAACATTGGAGGCATTTTCCACCTCCTGTGCTCATTTTCATACATGAAGTTGAAAAGTGCCAGACGGCACTAGGTACTGATACATCATCACAACATTAGGAGCAAGAACGAGAAAATAACTGTGGCTCTCTCAATATGTGGCACATTTAAAAATATATTGATGCATTAAAGAGGGATAACAAAAAATTGACAAGGCTGATTCTGGGACTTAAGGGTCAACATTAGAAAGAGAACTAAATATGTCCTCGTTGAAGAAAAGATTGAAAGGGATCATGTGAGCCTATTAAATTCTCAGACAGAAATAATTATGTAAGTAAGCCATTTAACTTCATCATCATCATAGGCAGTCCCTTGGAATCGAGGAAGACTTGCTTCCACTCCTGAAGTGAGTTCTTTGGTGGCTGAACAGCTGAACGAAAGCCACAGACTGTCACAGATGGGACAGACATTCGCCGAGGGAAGGGTTGGGTGGGACTGGTTTGCCACATGCTCCTTCCGCTGCCTGCGCCTGACCTCTTCACACTCTCAGCGTTGAGATTCGAAGAGCTCAATGCCCTCCCGGATGCACTTTCTCCACCTAGGGCAGTCTTCGGCCAGGGACTCCCAGGTGTCAGTGGTGATGTCACACTTTACCAGGGAGGCTTTGAGGGTGTCCTTGTAAGGTTTCCGCTGCCCACCTTTGGCTCATTTGTCGTGAAGGAGCTCCGTGTAAAGCATTTGTTTATGGAGTCTTGTGCCTGGCATGCAAACCATGTGGCCAGTGAAGCTGATCAAGTGTGGTCAGTGCTTCAATGCTGGGGATGCTAGCCTGGATGAGGACATGCCTCTGATCCATACAGGACGGCGAGTATTACTACAGCCCTGTAGACCATGAGCTTGGTGGTAGATTTGAGGGCCTGGTCTTCGAACACTCTTTTCCTCAAGCGGCCGAAGGCTGCACTGGCGCATTGGAGGCGGTGTTGAATCTCCGCATCAACGTCTGCTTTTGTTGACAAGAGGCTCCCGAGGTATGGGAAATGGTCCACATTGTCAAGGGCCACGCCGTGAATCTTGATGACCGGGGGGCAGTGCTGTGCGGCGAGGACAGGCTGGTGGAGGATCTTTGTCTTGCGGACGTTAAGCGTAAGACCCATGCTTTCATATGCCTCGGTGAATACATCGACTATATCCTGGAGTTCAGCCTCAGAATGTGCGCAGACGCAGGCGTCATCCGCGTACTGTAGCTCAACAACAGAGGTTTGGGTGATTTTGGACCTGGCCTGGAGGTTAAACAGCTTCCCATTGGTTCTGTAGTTTAGTTCCACTCCAGCAGGGAGCTCGTTGACTGTGAGGTGGAGCATGGCAGCGAGAAAGATTGAGAAAAGGGTTGGAGCGATGATGCAGCCCTGTTTGACCCCAGTCCGGACGTGGATTGAGTCTGTAATGGGTCTGTTGGTAAGGATCATGGCCTGCATGTCGTCGTGTAGCAGGCGAAAGCTGTTGCCATACTTTTGAGGGCATCCGAAACGGAGGAGGTACTGATACATCATCACAACTTTAGGAGCAAGAATGAGAAAATAACCGTGGCTCTCTCAATATATGGCACATTTAAAAATAAAGCTATTTAACCTACGCCACCTTCAGGCCAGGTCCAAGATCATCCCAACCTCTGTCGTTGAGCTACAGTACGCAGATGACGACATGCATTATGTTCTGTAAGTAAGCTGTTTAACTTAGACCATGACTGTAAAACTAGAAACCCCTATTAGAAATTTGTCAAGACACTAGCACAACAAGAAACCAGAAAAAAAAATCACTCTTCCCCTCACCCAATGATGGGATTGAGAGGTAGAACAAATACAGCAAAATGTTGTGTCAATCAGCTCCTTCAAAAAGTGCTGGTTACTTATTTGATTAAGACGACGACTCAACGTTACCGTGCAAGGTAGATATAGGTGATTAAATAGTTAGTTACACATGAACACAATTATTCTAGTGAACAAGGGTCCATGGAGAAATCATCTGTGGACTGCAACTGATTTGAATAGTGCAGATAATAAAGTTGGATTCATATCCCACACAGTTTTTTTTTGGGTGGGGCAGATTCATGGAAAAATTGTGATTAGTTGAATTTCAAGGGATTCAGTGGGTTGGGTGGAGTCCATAGCGATGAAAATTTCACAATCTATGAAGGGGTCATTGTTTTGAAGTTTTTGACTATTTGACCTAGGGTTGCCAACGCTGATTGGACGCTTGCCTGGAGGTTTCGTCACATGATCTTCTGCCTTCAACTGTTCTGCCCACAGCCTATTTTATCATCTCCAATATTTGTATAACTAATAAATGAAAGGTTTTGAGATATATATAAAATAAATCAAACGCATGTACGAAACATGAAAGATTACGTTGTCGTCCGTGGTGGTGGTGGTAGTGCCAGTGGGGGCAGTGGCGGTGACTCTCCTCCTCCTCCTTCTTCTTCTGAGTTATGCTGAGGGGAGGCAGGAAAGCAAGAGGTGCATGCGAGAAGGAGGATAACGTATGAGGACACCAGCATCTTCTTTCCTTTCTGCCCTGCCGCTGGCCAAGGGTTCAACCATGCCCCTGCCAAGAATGGCCTGCATCGTCTCCTCCAAGGGGGTTCGGTGAGGTGAGGCTAGGAATGGGAGATTGTTGATAGGTGAGTTTGGGGGGAAGGGAAGGGTTGGAAGTGTATGATGCAGTTGGTAGGAGACAGCTTTTGAAAATGCATTCACTGACCTTGACCAGTGGACCTGAGTCCATGATCGGATCAGCCATGATCGTATTAAATGGCGGAGCAGGCTCGAGGAGCCGTATGGCTCCTATTTCTTTTGTTCTTATGTTTGAGGCTATGAAGCTTTTTAACCACTGGATTTAGGTGGTGGGGGTGACATTGGTGGCAGTGTTAGCCTTGGTGAAGTGGTTCCACATTGTTCTTTCTGGAGGTTCCCCTGGCCCTTGTGGATAGAGGACTTTTTTTCACAAAGCTGGAGTGCTGTGTGCGAGACCCTGGGTGCTCCTTCCATGGCTTGCGGTTCGTAAGGGAATTCAGCTTTAAGTGCTTATGAATCCCAATTGGGACTTCTTTTTAAATGGTATTTTTTTTATTGAGAGGCAGTAAGGGCTGAAAGCTGCATTTTTTTCACTGCACTTCATGGTACGTTAGTACCATTCTACACATCGCCAACCCGCAGCATGAATTTTTGCCCGGTAACGCTGCAGTCATTTTCAGCGGTCGTTAACTCGAGTTGCCGGTGACACTGGCAATTTTCTTGCCATATATGAATTTTTCCCCCATAGTCCTTTAACCTCCAGGACCTGAGCCTAGAAATTGGACATAGCCACACAATGGTCAGTGCTAAGGCTAAATGATGTTAAGCTGTGTCACCTAAAAATAGTTGAGGTAGCACGCAAAATTCATGCTCACTCTTCATTAACATGATTATAGTCATGATTTCAGTGCTAAATCTGCTGCTCATTGGCTTAATGTTCAACAGGTGGACCAATATCGGGGCCAGTCTAATTCACAGCCATGTGTGCCATAGGCTTTTTCCACTATTTAAAGGGGAGGTGCATTGATGCTAACAGCTCCTCATTGTCAGGGCAGTTAGATCTGTTACTGCTGCTGGTGGCAGATCATTGCAGTAGGAAGAGAACCAGGAGATTCTCCAATGAAGCTCTGAAGACACTCATAGAGGCCAATGGAGAGGAGGCAGGCTCTCCCCTACTCACAAAGTGGCAGGAAGCTGTTGCCCTATATGTCCAGTTCCATGTGGCAGGAGATAGTCATGTAGTGGCCAGCACTGTGGTGCCACAGTCTGCCATCCAGTGTAGGAAGAAAGTTAATGACCTCACTCGGGTGGTCAAGGTGAGTGAAGGATTCAGCAAATGCCACATACCACCATCTGCACCACAATCCTCACACACTGCTCAATGCACCACATCCCCAGCACTCACCTACCAACAATCTCTATCTATCACCATTCACACCTCACAATCATAGCTTCACTTCACCCTCACAACCTTAGCACTGCTGCAACACTCACACCTTGCACATACTGACAGCTATTCAACTATGGCAAACACATTGCTTTTCTTTTGCAGGGCAAGCTGGCATATAATTGGCAAGAGCAGCAGTAGACAGGTGAGGGCCAGGCGGACACCCAGGACTTCAGCCAGCTGGAGAAGTGAGTTTTCCAGCTAACTGGGTGGCACGTGGTAGAGGCTGTGGCAACTGATGAGATTGAACCCCTTGGGAACAACAATGATTTGTTCATAATCTTTCTTCTCACATCCCACCTACCCCTCCGCTTGCAATCTTTTCTCCTGCTGTATACATGAATTTTTGGCTTCTCCCCCTGCCACCACCACCCACCTCCCCACCCCAAGCCACCCCTCACCATAACCCAACTCTTGTGCCTTTCTGCTTTCAGATAATCAACATGCAACCGAGCAGCCTATTTCTGATGTCATCAAAGAGAGGGGAGAGAAGAAGAGGTAGAAGACACCACGTCACTGCATCTGTCACTCGCAGACACCAGCTTGGAAACTGGTACTACGTGAAATTTAGAGGCCAGTACAGAAGTGGGATCTGCACAAGGTGAGGCACTGGGTACAAATGATCTGTAGCAAGGCCAGGGGATAGGGCTGTTCGGGGGTCAGCTCCTTGGAGGGCGAGTTTGCGTACGAGAACTGCTGCACGTGACTCAGATGAGCACTTTGATGAGGTGGCCTTCAGAAGAAGGGTGATGGTCATGCACACCAAATTGATGGGTGCAATGGCAAACCTGCCATAGAGCATCTCGGCAATGTCGAGGAGCATGGAGGAGTCCACCTCCAATATTTCTCAGGGCTCTGTGCAGAGCATGAAGCCCAGGATTTCCAGCCTCAATGATGCCACCCAAGCTCAGAATGCTGTCGAGTAGTCTCAGCTTGAAGCCACCCAAGCTCTGACTGCTGCCATCGTGGCTGGTTTTAACTGTTGACCGGGGTTTGTATGGTGTTGCAACAGGCCAGCAATCTGTGCTGGCCTCTCAAGATGACGGTATTCCTGTTCCCACCTCTGCCACTCTGCCATTGCCTTTGCTGCTGTCTGTCTGCCAGCCAGGCCACTCTGCTGCTGCCCATGCTGAGGTGGTACAGTCAGGCCTTCTAAGGCCAGAGCTGCTCGAGGTCATCCTGCAAGGCCATCTGAAGTTTCCTGCATGGAAACTCTGTAGCCTTCCACCAGCCATGCTGCAACCACTGGGGGAACACTTCGTAGGAGCACTGGATTAGAAAAGACAGGCACTATGGGATTGTACAAGGGTGATTAGTTAATATTTTTCATGTAAATATGTGTGACTTGATTTGTGATAAATTTATTAATTTTTGTTTGGAATCTTTTGTGGTGTCTCATTCCAGCTTTGTGCCCAGGAGGATGCTATGATGTTCCGTGAGACAGGGATGGTATAATGGGGATGTGGTGAGCAACGGGGATCTGAGGTTTCATTCATTAGAATTGAAGTCTGATCAGCTGTTCAGACAGCCCCATCCAGAAGGACGATTGGCTGCCTGTCTCTTTCCTCCCTCGTCCCCCTCCTGAGGTGGTGGCGCAATCCCTGGTGGCAAGGGCTGCGCCCGCATGATGGCCAAGTTGTGAAGCATGCAGCAGACCACCACAAAATGGGACACCCACTCTGCTGAGTGCTGGAGGGCTCCTCCCGAGCAGTCAAGGCAGTGGAACGTTGCTTCAGTAGCCTGATGGTCTGCTCGATGACGTTCCTGGTGGAAGTATGGCTTTCATTGAGTGCACAAATGTTGGGGTTGCGGAGTGGAGTCATGAGCCAGGTGGAGAGTGGATAGCCCTCGTCTCTGAGCAGCCACCCTCGAGTTTGCTGGGGTGGTTGGGAGATTGCTGGTACACCGGACTGACGCAGGGTGACGGCATCATGGCTGCTGCCAGGATAGCAGGCATTGACAATCAGGAAGCGCTAGGTGTGGTCACACATTTGCACATTAAGTGAGTAGTAGTCTTTGCGGTTACGGAAGATGACAGGATTGTTATATGGCACCCACAAAGCCACATGTGTGCAGTCGATTGCACCCTGCACCATGAGAAATCCCGCTATCCTGGCAAAGCGGTCATTGACATGCCTCCTGCTGCAGACTGGAAAGATCTGCTGGAGAAGAAATTGAGGGCCACAATGACCTTTACTTCCACTTGGAGAGCCATGGTTGCCCTGCTCTCAAGATGTAGGTCTGGTTGCAGGAGGTGGCAGAGTTCTGTGACAACCTCCTTGGTGAAGGGTAGCCTCCTAATACACTCTTCCTCACCTTAAGTGAAGGTAGAAGAAGAAGAACTCTCGTAAGATCTCCTGTTGAGAGCCCTCTTCCTTCTCCCTCTGCGTGCATATTTCGGTCCTCCTCGTGGCCTCTGCACCCTCTGCCGAAGATCCTGGAGCGCGAGGTTGATTGCCAGAACAGTGCCCATGACAGTGAGGTTGTGAGCAGAAGCCTTTTTTTAAAAAAAAAATAAGGCGTTCTGCACTTGCAACAACACTCCCCGTTATCTTTAGAACCTTGAAATAAGTTCATAAACCTGGTGGTGTTGCAGAAAGTAAAATGGAGCCAGTCAAACTGCATAACCATGACAGGTGCAACTGAGTGCTGATGATTCCTTTAAATATCGCTGCTGGAGTCTCCTTCCTGCTCTTGAACGCTTGCTCTGTCTGTCATTATAAAGACATCTGTATCACTAAGTTGAATGGTGAAATCCAATGCTGCAAATCGGGCACCAAGTGAGCTTTGCACACTCACTGACATCAATATCTCATTAATTTAAATCCCTTCAGTGATCACTTTTATCGACCACTGCGGGAGCCTCCACCAGCTGATGTTAAAGTGGCGGCCAATGTTTTTTCACCATATCATGGCTGTAACGGGTGGCATTAAACATCCGAATTTTTAGCCCCTGGTCTCCTTTCTAGTGAAATGTTCAAGGATTGCAAATAGAATAATTACTAGCAGAACTATCAGCTACCAGTTAGCCCAAGCAGTGTGTGCACAAGCACACTGTGATCCAGAAGGTCACTTTACTGATATGAGATTGAAGCGCTTCATTTGGAATATAATAAAAGGGAGCCCAACTCCATATGCATGTTGCACCAGACCTAAAATTGATTTAAGTGCTAACTGAATGGAAAGGGGTGACCATCTCCACCATTCTTCAATATAGTTACACTTGACTATATAAATGCAAATTTTTCTTTTCTTTACATATCAGATAAATTCATCGATGCTTATAATTAACAAATTAAACAATCAACACATTATGCTTTCAACAGCATAACCAAAATTGATCAAATACTCACTGGGTCTCTGCGACACCGATTATAAATATTTAAGTTGGCTAAGATATTTTGCTGCAGTTCAAGGCTTTGGACAAGACTTTCAATCCCTTTAGTGTCATTGTTTGTTGCAAGTCGTACCACAAAGGATCTGGGGAGAAAACAGTTTAAAATCTATAAGGATTTATTGATTAAGATGCAAAAACCTGTAAAAGGAAAGACAAACATATTACTGCAACAATTCAAGACCTCCCCCTTGTATTTATGAATTGAAGCAATGTAAATATCTAAATTCTTAATGTAATATTGCTCTTCTGATAGAGCATTAGAGTCCTGATACAGCTGACTCCTCTTGCACCTAAGTCCTTGATGTTTTACTTCTCTCCTGCACAAGCTAGAGGACACGTTTGAGATGTGACACATATAATAAAGGATAGTCAATACGGATTGCAAAAGGGAAGGTCATGCTTGAAGTAACAATGTAGATATGGATAATATAGTAGATATAATATACTTGAATTTTCAAAAGGCCTTCGAGAAGATACCTCATAGTAGACGCATAACTACAGTCAGAGCATATGGAGTTTAACGACAAGTCGCAGAATAGATAGCAAACTGACTACAAAACAGAGAGTAAGGGTTAAAGGTATTCACTGAAGCTGGGAAGTGGTATTCCACAGAGATTAGTGCTGGGACCACTGTTGTTTTCCATTTACATAAATGATTTGGATTTGAATATCAGAAATACAATTTCAAAGTTTGTAGATGATACCAAATTGGGGAGTACAGTTAATACTGAAGAAAACTGCGACAAAATACAAGAATACGTTAATAAACTTGCAGTATGTGCGTGTAAATGGTAAATAAATTCCAATATAGGTAAGTGTGAGACGGTGCATTGTGGTGGAAGCAATAAGAAGGTCACATACACCTTGGCAAATAAGGGCTGGATTTTGCGGGGGGGTGGGGCGCGGTCAGCGGGCACTATTGGTGGTGGGTCAGGTGGGAAAGCGGTTTTCTTGCCCAGATGGTCGGGACTACGCTGTGACTCCGCCGCCATGCGCCTTTACCAAATATTGGGCCTATCAGCGCTGAGCAGACCTAACATGCAGCAGCGGGGAAGGCAATTCAAATAATTTGTGGCTTGTTTACAGCCACTTAACCATGTTTTTTCCCCAGCTTTATGTATATGACATGTCACCCACCGGTTTCCCACTGTGCTTCGACCTCATCTGTGAAGTTGAGGCAGGAGATAACTGACCATTGAATCAGCTGATGAGTGACAGCTTCAAATGTCAAGTCAAAGCTCCCAGCTGATTGAGAAATGTTCCCTTAACCACCAGCTTTTCTAAACTGCATTTCCACTACAGATTCAGAATGCTGCAAGTCCTTACACAAGTCTCCATCCAGTCTGACCTCAATACCTCTGCCACCACTGACAGATCGCTTCTGTCATCTCAACTTCACCTGCCATCTATTCTATCAGTATGGGTGCACTTTATACTCTCTTATTTTGGTCTTCAAAATCCCACCATGATCAGCCCCAACAGCAGCATCACTAGCCACACCAGCAGCGCCAACATCAACCTTCTCCGCAATCTGCACAGGACATCAGCACCCGACCACATTTCTGCCAGGGATTGTCTCACCATGGCCAGATTTACTTCACTTGAAGCTGTACACCCTGGCTGCCACATGATGCGCCAGGTTGGCAGCACCCCACACCAACACCGTAAACCATCTCTACAATATCCAAGCCATTCCTTTCATACTCATTGCCATTGTGAGAGGTATTGCTATATCTCACCATTCACTACAACTCACTAAGCCACTTTCAAAGGGCACACAAATCTGTCAAAGAACGCAGAAACTTTGCATGAACATTGCATACAACACCCAAGTGCCTACTCTTGTGTGTTGTTAGTTGGTATGATTGCATTTGGATGAGGACGAGTGCGAGGGTGGCTAGTGAGATGGGGATGTGATTATATAGATAGAGAGAGACGGATGGGTGAAGGTGCAAGGTAAGTTGGTGTGAGTAAGGATGTGCAGGAGTAGGGTAGGGAAGACAGAATGCTGGAGATTTGATGTGAGGCACATGCAGGATAAGGTTGAGTGTGGCTTTGCAGTAACGTTTCGTGATCTAATGAGATCATTGAAGAGTTTGCGGCTCTACACCCAGGTCCACCTGACCACATCCCTGATTGTGCCCTCCTGTGCAATGTGTAACCAGCTGTGTTGATCTCCTGGGGAGGTCTTCTCCGCCTATTGGAAGGCAAGAGGATCTCCCTGCGTGCTGTGACTCCATCAATAAGCATAGGGAGGTAGTCATGGGAGAGCCTGGTGCAGCCCTGCACCTCTGTGCAGTCATTGTCAGTGTTTGCAGTGCCTCAATGCTGTAGAACACTGACAGCACAACAGTCAAATTAAATTTGCGCATGGTCCCTTTTAAGGAAACCGGCTGATGACGCGTCATCAAATGATGTCACCAGACCCGCTCCCTCTAACTGGCCGGGAAATGCGCTGGGCGGGCTTAACAATCGGGAAATTTATTTCAGAGGCCGGGATGGAGACAGCAGTGGGGCTGGGATCCACTATCAACGTCACCCGCCACGGTTTGTAAAATCAGCCTTAAGTGTCTAAATGGGGTAAAGTAGCAAAGGGATCTGGAGATACAGGTCCCGATATTTACAAAGAGGTTGGAAGGGTGCAGGGGAGGTCAAAAACCCCGATAAGGCTGGGGACATGGATATCCTGCCGAACTTAACAGCAACACCTCATTATCATTTTTTGTTCTGTTTCCAGCCCAGCAGCAGGCTAAATTGACAGCCTAGCTGCTGGCCGTGAGGGAGGGAAAATCAGTGGCAGGAGGATGCAGCTGTTGAGCCTTGGGAGGGAGGGGGGAAGGTCAATGATTATGGCAGGATGGAGGGAGAGGCCATCACAGCAGGGGGAAGAGAGAGGTGATTGTGGCAAGGGGGAGAGAGAGGTGAATGCGTCAAGGGGAAGAGAGAGGCGATCCCAGCAACAACAACAACTTGTATTTATATAGCACCTTTTGTGTAATAACACGTCCCAAGGCGCTTCACAGGAGTGTTATGACAAAAATGTGACACCGAGCCACACAAGAAGAAATTATGGCAGATGACTAAAAGCTTGGTCAAAGAGGTTTTAAGGAACATCTTAAAGGCGGGGAGAGGTTTAGGGAGGGAGTTCCAGAGCTCAGCGCCTAGGCAACAGAAGGCACGGCCACCAATGGTTGAGCGATTATAATCAGGGATGCTCAAGATGGCAGAATTTGAGGAGTACAGATATCTCGGGTGGTTGTGAGGCTGAAGGAGATTACAGAGATAGGGAGGGACAAGGCCATGGAGGGATTTGTAAAAAGGATGAGAATTTTGAAATCCAGGTGTTGCATAACTGGGAGCCAATGTAGGTCAGCGAGCACAGGGGTGGTGGGTGAACGGGACTTGATGCGAGGGGGAGAGGCGATCGTGTCAGGGGAACGACAGAGTTCATCGCGGTAGAGAGAAAGAAGGCGATTGAGGAGGATTCTTGCGATGAATTTTCCTGTGGAAGACAGCAGGGAAACTCCTCTGTAATTACCGCAATCAGACTTGTCACCTTTCTTGAAGATGGTCACGATTACAGCTTCTCTTAGATCCCTTAGCATGCTTTCCTCCTTCCAAATAAGAGAAATGAGTTCATGGATTCGTGCCAATAGTGCTTCTCCACCATGCTTTAGTGCTTCGGCGGGGATTCCATCTGCTCCTCGGGCCTTGTTGTTCTTCAGTTGTCGGATGGCCTTTTCAACCTCATGCCGTGCAGGGCTTGTGCTGAGGTGGTGGCGTGCTGCAGGATGGAGTTGAGGACATTCCCGTCAAAGACAGAGTCACGGTTAAGGAGATCTTCAAAGTGCTTATTCCAGTGGGCACTGACTGCCTCTCTGTCCTTGATGAGTACCTTTCCGTTCTTGGCCTGCAGTGGGCTAGAACCTTGGGTGCTTGGGCCATAGGTGGTCTCGACGGCGCTAAATAATCCACAAATGTCGTGGTTGTCGTCTAGTTGCTGGATCTCCTGCGCTTTCTCCACCCACCATCTGTTACTTAGGTTGCGAGTTTTATTTTGGACCTCGGCCTTCAAACATCAATAGAGCTGCTTTCTTGCTCTCGAGTTGTGTTGCTATTTCCAGTTCAAGAATGCCTTGCACTTGCGGCTTATTAGCTCCTGGATCTCCTGGTCGTTCTCGTCGAACCAATCTTGATGTTTCCTGGTCGAGTGACCAAGCGTCTCTTCACAGGTGCTAATTATGGAGGCCTGGAGGGCAGACCAAGTGCTGTGTACACTCTGCGTCTCTGGATCACTGGGAGTCGTCAGGTTGGATGTGAGGAGTTGGCTGAATAGGGCTTTCATAGCAGGGTCTTTGAGTGCTCCGTCAATGTAGCCCCAAAGCAGCGGCATTGTTTCTGTCTCCGCCACTGCTTTGGGGCTACATTGATGGAGATGAAAGAGCGGATTAGGCGGTGGTCCATCCAGCAGTCGTCAACTCCTGTCATGGCATGGGTGATGTGCACGTTCTTGCAGTCCCTTGCTCAGATGATGATGTAATCTAGCAGATGATAGTGCTTGGAGTGAGGATGTTGCCAGGAGGCTTTGTACTTGTCTTTCTGATGGAACATGGTGTTGGCTATGACAAGGCTAAGTTCCAAGCATGTTGTCAGGAGGAGGGTACTGTTGGAATTGGTTTTCCCTATCCACTCTCTGCCGATCATACCTCCCCAGACATCTGTGTCCTTTCCAGCTCTGGCACTAAAGTCGCCAAGGAGGATCAGCTTGTCACCTGTTGGGACTCAGGACAGGGATTGTTCAAGGTTGGAGTAAAATTTCTCTTTGGTCTCATCTGTAGCTTCCAGTGTTGGGGCGTATGCACTGATGACCATAGCGCACTGGTTCCGGGCAAGGGTGAGCCAAAGGATCATAAGGTGTTTGTTTATCCCGCAAGGGGAGTCTCTGTGACGCCCAACTAGCTCATTTTTTTTTTTAATGGTGAAGTCTACCCCATGGAGGTGGTGTTCTTCCTCTGGTTTACCTTTCCAGAAGAAGGTGTAACCACCAACACCTTGCTCCCAATCGCCTTCTCCAAGTGGCTGAAGAGCTCCTCTCAGAGTCGCAATGCGGATTCCACCAACTAAGGGGAACAATGGACATGATCTTCACCACGTGTCAAATTCAAGAGAAATGCAGGGAACAACACCAACCTCTGTACATGACCTTCTTTGAAATCACAAAGGCCTTCGACATGTCAACCTTGAGGGATTATGGAGTGTCCACCTCAAATTCGGTTGCCCTCAAAAGTTTGTTGCCATCCTCCACCTGCTCCACAATTACATGCAAGCTGTGATCCTGACCAACAGATCCACCACAGACCCAATTCACGTACGAACCAGGGTCAAGCAAGGCTGTGTCATCGCAGCAACGCTCTTCTTGAGCTTCCCTGCACTATCCCCATAACCCTTCACTCCCTTATCACTCAGAAATCTGTCTATCTCCACATTAAATATGTTGAATGACCACGCCTCCACAGCTCTCTGGGGGCAGAGAATTCCACAGATTTACGACTATCAGAAGAAATTCCTCCTCATAAGAACGTAAGAAATAGGAGCAGGAGTAGGCCTTACGGCCCCTCGAGCTTGCTCTATCATTTAGTCCGATCATGGACTCAGGTCCACATCCCTGCCTGCTCCTCATAACCCCTTATTCCCTTTATGGTTAAGAAACTGTCTATCTCTGTCTTAAATTTATTCAATGACCCAGCTTTCACAGCTCTCTGATGCAGAGAATTCCATAGATTTACAACCTTCAGAGAAAAAATTCCTCCTCATCTCAGTTTTAAATGGGTGGCCCCTTATTCTAAGATTATGCCTCCTAGTTCTAGTCTCCCTATCAGTAGAAACATCCTTTCTGCATTCAATTCGTCAAGTCCCCTCATAATCTTTTACGTTTCGATAAGATCACCTCTCATTCTTCTAAATTCCAAGGAGTAGAGGCCCAACCTACTCAACCTTTCCTCATAAGTCAACCCCCTCATCCCTGAAATCAACCTAGTGAACCTTCTCTGAACTGCCTCCAATGCAAGTATATCCTTCCTTAAATATGGAGACCAAAACTGTACGCAGTGCTCCAGGTGTGCCCTCACCAATACCCTGTACAGTTGTAGCAGGACTTCTCTGCTTTTATACTCTACCCCCTTGCAATAAAGGCCAACATTCCATTTGCCTTTCTGATTTCTTGCTGTACCTGCACACTAACTTTTTGTGTTTCATGCACAAGGACCCCCAGGTCCCTCTGTACTGCAGCACTTTGCAATTTTTCTCTATTTAAATTATAATTTGCTTTTCTATTTTTTCTGCCAAAGTGGATAACCTCACATTTTCCCACATTATACTCCATCTGCCAAATTTTTGCCCACTCACTTAGCTTGTCTATATTCCTTTGCAGATTTTTTGTGTCCTCCTCACAATTTGCTTTCCCAGCCATCTTTGTATCATCAGCAAACTTGGCTACATTACACTCTGTCCCTTCATCCAAGTCATTAATATAGATTGTAAATAGTTGAGGCCCCAGCGCCGATCGCTGCGGCACCCCACTAGTTACTGTTTGTAAGGGGAGGAAAACCGACACCCGAACTGAATTGTAAGGCTTATCAGTATTGGGAGGTTCTGAGGAATCGGGAGTTCCTCTGTCTTTATAGTGATTGTAGGGCTTATGTGTGTAAAGCATGCTTATACACTTGCTTGAATAGGTTTTAAGAAGGGGAAGCAGCAAAGCTTGCTATGTTGCAAAGCTTGATGGTTAATGAGCCATCATAAGTAGCCAACACTGCATTGACCCTTAGCACAGACTGATAGAAGATGAAAACATACACTCAGTACTGAATAACAAGGGCAGTGGAGAGTCAACAGTCTAGAAAGATAGCAAACCCTGGGAAGCAAGGTCGATTCACATGTCATGAGGAACTGAGGCAAAGTTGAACACATTCCAGAAGGGTAATGAGAGATGGAAGAACCACTCAGAGCCAGTCTGAGCAGTAGGCCAATCGCTAATTTTGTAGGAGGATCGCACACCACAGGAAATGTATAACTGTCATTACAAACTGTTGTTCTGGGAAGTGTTCATAGGAACCTTCCCGAGCATGTTCGAATAATAAACCGGTTAACCGAGGTTTTGTCTGAGTGATTCCGTGGTCGCTACGTCAAAGGGCAGGTGTTGATTCCTTATATCAGGGAGTCCATCTTGAGGAAGGGAAGTCTTCTTTTTACCCCAATGCTGTTTGCCAACCAGAAAATTACCCATTTATCCCGACTCTCTGTTTTCTGTTAGTTAGGGAGACTGGGAGAGAATTGCTTCTGTCGTTGTTTCCATGCACTGGGGGAATGTAAAAGAATCAACATTCATGGCTCGTATGTAGATAGCACTTTAAAAGCAGATGAGTCACTCACCTCTTGAGTAATAGATGCTGAGATCCTTCGGGTATTAAAAATAAGCAATATTGGGCAGTGGTTCATTAATTGCTTATGTCTGCCCATGATCTATGCACTTCTTCCATCGCTTGATTATGTGCTGAAAGGTGGGTGCACTACTTGTCTAGTTTATGGGAGACCACCCTGACACCTTTGATATTTCTATTTAATTGTTTTGGAAAACTTTCTAATCTTCCTTTCTATCAGCATACCATCAAAGGAAAAGAGAAAGTTTTAATTCAAGGTGGTAGTACTTATTTTTCAATTCCTTTCTCGATATACTGCTATACTGTCACGGTTAATGAAAGACTCTGAATTGCTTTTCTGATGTAAAAGCATTTCATGTAAAGGCTGCTTGACATTTATTGTTACTGAGTTAGGAGAGGTGTTATAGTCTAGCTAAAACCTCATGTTCACTTTAATCCTGCTTCTGTTACTGTTCAATAAAATTGGTTGGTAGCCTGAGATTAAATGATCTGTTATTTTCCAAAAATGTTAAATATCAGCAGTGTACAGTAAGATCCCATACTATTTCCAGTGCATATTTTAATGGTTAAAAAGATTCATTGTTCACCCGGAAACATGCTATCCCAGATTACCTCACGCATAAGATCACATTTTCATTCACAGGGAGTAAAGGTTTATCTGCAGAAGTGGTCTTTTGTGTTGGGCTTGAGAAAAAGCAATGAAGCAAGTTCAAATCACAAGTACACCTTAAGGAAGTTTTGTAAAGTGGTAGATAAATATTATTACAGGTATATCTGCTAGGCTCTGTATCTTTCAGTATCAGTTAGGTGCATGATATTTTTATCTTGTCAGTCAAAAACATATTACTTCTGTAAATTTGCTGTATTATTGCATTCACAGTTCAGCTGCAGCAGGACCTCAATAAACATCAGAAACTGCATTGAAGGTCCCGGCCTATCTGCCAACACCACAGAATATCTATTAGTATGGTTAGGATTTGCAAGAATTTATAGGAGAAAAAATTATACACCTAGTGATACTGTTATTTAAAGATATTTGCTTCTTTTCTCCCTCAATCATAGGGAAAATGCTAGGATCTATTATTAAGGACGTGGTAACAGGGCACTTAGAAAAGAATAATAGGATTGGGCAGAGTCAACATGGATTTATGAAAGGGAAATCATGTTTTGAGGTTGTAACTAGCAGAATAGATAAGGGGGAACCATTGGATGTGGTGTATTTGGATTTTTAAAAGACATTCGATAAGGTGCCACACAAAAGGCCATTAAACAAAATTAGGACTTATGGGATTGGGGGTAATATACTAGCATGGATTGAGGATTGGTTAATGGACAGAAAACAGAGAGTAGGAATAAATGGGTCATTTTTGGATTGGCAGGCTGTAACTAGTGGGGTACTGCATGGATCGGTGCTTGGGCCCCAGCTACTCACAATCTATATCAATGATTTGGATGAGGGGACCAAATGTAACATATCCAAGTTTGCTGATGATCCAAAACTAGGTGGGAGTGAAAATTGTGAGGAAGTTGCAAAGAGGCTTCAAGGGGACATACAAAGGCTAAGTGAGTGGGCAAGTACATGGAAAATGGAATATAATGTGGAGAAATGTGAAGTTATCCACTTTGGTAGGAAAAATAGAAAAGCAGAGTATTTTTTGAATGGTGAGAGTTTGGGAAATGTTGGTGTTCAGAGGAACCTGGGTATCCTTGTACACGAATCACTGTAAGTTAACATGCAAGTACATGAAGTAATTAAGAAAGCAAATGGTATGTTGGCCTTTATTACAAGAGGATTTGAGTATGAGTAAAGACATGTTGTTGCAATTATGTAGGGCCTCGTGAGATCGCACCTGGAATATTGTGTACAGTTTTGGTTTCCTTATCCAAAGAAGGATATACTTGCCATAGAGGGAGTGCAACGAAGGTTCACCAGACTGATTCCTGGGATGGGGGGATTGTCCTATGAGCAGACATTGGGTAGACTAGGCCTATATTCTTTAGAGTGAGAGGTGATCTCATTGAAACATATAAAATTCTTACAGGGCTTGACAGGGTAGATGCAGTGAGGATGTTTCCTCTGGCTGAGGAAGCTAGAACCAGGGGTCACCGTCCCAGAATAAGGGATTGGCCATTTAGGACTGAGATGAGGAGAAATTTCTTCACTCAGAGGGTGGTGAATCTTTGGAATTCTCTACCCCAGAGGGCTGTGGAGTATATTCAAGACAGAGATCGATAGATTTTTTGATATTAAGGCAATCAAGGGATATGGGGATAGTGCAGTAAAGTGGAGTTGAGGTAGAAGATCAGCCATGATCTTATTGAATGGCGGAGCAAGCGCGAGGGGCCGAATGGCCTACTCCTGCTCCTATTTCTTATGTTCTTATGTCATTTTGCTCAAGCCACAAGGAATTTAAGGGCTTATCCAATACACGCCAACCTAATTCTTTGACCAAAGGAGACAGTGGAGAAATGTAACACACAAGAGTTCAAACAGCAGCACCATGTCGGAGATGTCTAGCACAAAATGGGTGGGAGTTTTAAAAATGGCTGAAAACTTTACCTATTCTCATTAATTCTAACTCTAGCTAGCAATAGGATTAGTACAGAATACTACAAGAACTGATGCTGGGGCTCCTGGAGATCTAAATGTTCAGGCTATCATGCATTAACGTGTTTTTTCATCCCAAGTTAATGATTGGTGTAGGTATTCCAGGTGGTTGTCTTGCAGACAGCTTCAATGGAAATTGTAGAAGTTGAACCAAGGAAGTAGTGTTCTGTAATACAAATCCCTTGCTTTTAACAATGCAGCAATTGGTAGGGCCAGGAAGGATTGATAAACTTACATTGTTTCATAGTGCTAA
Source organism: Pristiophorus japonicus (assembly GCF_044704955.1). NCBI lineage: Eukaryota > Metazoa > Chordata > Chondrichthyes > Pristiophoridae > Pristiophorus > Pristiophorus japonicus. The sequence goes on from NC_091985.1 coordinate 143,692,377, forward strand.
AGATTCAATTTTCTTTAGCACATCAATAATCAGTACTTTTTCAAAAAGCTAGTATGTATAGTAAATTGATTTTGAAGATTCCTTACTTTAGCAAGCCTTTGCGATGAGTGATATACAGCTCTTGAGGTAATGTGGTCTTGCTGTAGGGCACAGCACGGATAAAATCCTTCAGCAAAGGAAACTCTGGCACCACATGAGGTACAGTGATAACACAGTAGTCTCTGTCCTGTATTCATTTGTGGCCAAAACACAAAATAATGAGCAATTAATAATTTACAAAATTACAAAACACTAAATGGTTCAGAGAACATCATAAACTCCAGGAGTTATATTTGAGCAGTGAAAGCACCTCATTTGTATGTATAACATATAATTAAAGTATTCTTAAAATAATTATTTTTGCAGAGAACATAGCAGTGGGAATTTCACTAATATGTTTAATTATGTGAAGAAAATGAGAGGCAAGACAAAGTGCCAGTCTGGATGAGTGTAAGAGCAAATGGACTGTCACTGTATTGCTCATGTTAATGAAACTAATATCTAATGTCATTCTAAGATTAGTAAAAACATTTAGTTCACATATAATGTTGAGTAATCGTCCACCTTGCATGTATTGTATTTAAATTATTTAATAAGAAATTATGAAAAACAGTTCAGTGGGACAGCACCTCGGCACACTAACACACATCCATGTTACCCATGCCTAATCATTGTACCATCCTTTTACTGGAGTTAGGATATTGCAATCCAGGGAGAACTAATGTGCTTTCCACTAATACACTCAGCATGCCACTAAATCTCGCTTCTGTCAAACAGTTTCCAGACAGGGCATGAAATTATTCAATAAAATGTTATAATACCCTAGTATTACAAAATTCTAAGGGAAAATTGGAGCGTCATCCCCAAGATGATGCTCTCAACCAGAGCAGCACTGGTGGTTTCCAGTACAACTTCTTGGCTGCATTGCTACTTAAAAACAGAATTAGTCAATGGCCCTGAAATCCTGGTTTCTTCTTGCCATGGGCGTTTGACTCAATTCTAGAGAAAAGATGTGTACCTACCTGTTCCTGCTGCGCCCACAAGAGATCCCAGTCCTGAGGCCTTCACTCACTGCGCATCGGTGCATGTGCACGTCTGGACGTCCGTAGAGCTGGAGCTGTAGTCACATGGCTCTGGGCAGCCAATCAAGGTACAGTATTTTCTCATTCATAATAATGGGAACTCCATCAGTTGGAGTTCCCATTATTATGATTGAGAAACCCCCCACCCCCCAAACACCCAAAAAACTAATAAAAAATAGAAAAAAACTACATATTTAAGATTAATTTAAATTAAAGTTATTTATGTCTTATAAAAAATATATATTTTCCCATTTTTTTAAAAAGTTTTAAAAATTATAGTTTAAAATAAACTTACCACAGTGGGCAGGGTTTTTAACAATAAAATGTGTTTTTTAAATGTTATTTTAATATGTTTGTGTATGTTTTAAAACTCATGCCTTTAAAAGTAGGCAATGTGCCTGCTTTTATCAGGCGCAAGAGTTTTCAGATAGTTGTTGGGCAAGATATGGGTAAATACCGCAATCTTGCCCATGCGAATGTCCTGGCTGCCGAAATGCAAAGGATCTGTCAAGCTGCAGCTTAACAGATCGGAAAAGCCGGTTTTCAGCGCATGTGCATTGTGCTGCCGGGGGAGGCTGCAATTTCCAGGCCATTATATGCCTCGTTATGGGCAGAGAAAATTCTGGAGGCAACATTTCCGTTACTCTATTAACTCTATTAACTACCACCTCTGCACCCCCACCTCCCTCTTGAGGGGAAAGAGGGCACAATAAGAAATTGATCATTGTGGTACAACGCACTTCTATAGAATGAAGCCAACTGTATAAAATAGTGGTTGCCAGCATGTAATTACTGTCTGTAATTCAAATTTGACATTCTCTGGACTACCTGAGCTTCATTCTTGTGGTCTAGTAAATCATCAGAACTTTTGGTTTGCTACATATTTTTCTGAATAACATACAATATTAGTTCTGTAACAAAATTAAGATTATTTAAGATTCACTTACTGGATAAAGATTAAAAATATAGGGCAAAAAATCCTGAGACCTGTGAACAAAAAAGACATACATAATGTTTATAGTTTTGTGGTCAAAGTTGGTAACAAAAACAGAACTTTAACTTTAGCCAGATGATCCGAATATCTAATTAGTCTGTCTTTACTTGTATACTTATGTGTAAATATCTACAGTTAGAAATTCTGGTGGCAGCTGTATTACTTCCTTTAAAGTATACAAATGTAAAGACAGGATCTTTCTGGAAAAAAATAATCTAACGTTTCAATAACTGTTTGCTTTTAAAGCTCTAAAGAGTTCACCAAGCTAGAAATTGCTAACACTTCATTCAGGTCAGTGTAATTCTACAGTGCAACATATAAATCCCACCTATGGGAAACGTTAATTATGATGACTGAGTTACTTGAATACTAACACTCTGCACTGAGAATTATGGATGGACGGGTATGGATTACAAGGTAGCAATTCAATCAAGATCTTTAGATGATGTCAAAGCTTGCACAGTTTATTGGTGTCTGAACCCTGAGACAGAATTACTGTCTATAATCCTCTTTTAGAATTTAACTCTACATATATTGGCTGGAAATTGTGCTCGGAAGCTTCCTGCGGGTGAATGCCTCAGATCCGCAAGAAAAGTACACACCTACTTGGTGCCTCCGTATCTTTGGATTCTTGCGGTCTGGGCTTGCAGCGTACGTAAATGGAATCCCCATATCCCAGGGGCGCTTGCATCCCTGGGATCACGTGGGCTGGCCCAACCAATCACAAAGGAGGATTCCCATTATGTTTATGGGGATTCCATTTACATACGGAATCCCCATGGGCATAATAGGAATCACGTAAAAAATAGACTTTCACCCCACTTAAATAAAAATAAATCATCACGTCAAAAATGAATCAAAATACAACTTAATTACACATTTAAAACAAAAATTTAATTTTTTGGAAAATAAATGTAAACATTTTTAAAAAGGCCAAAAATAACCTAAACTAATTTTAAAGGTTTTTGAATGTTTAAATGATTTTTAAAATTTAATTTTAATACTTATTAAACATTTATGCTGGTAAAACGTCTTATGCCTGCTTTTACCAGGCATAAAAATTTTGTGGGCATTCACTGGCAACAGTTGGGCAAATAGCCCAACCCTGCGCCAGCAAATGTTAATTTCCTTCGGATTCGTACGATCTGTCAAGCTAAAACTTGACAAATTGCAAGTTCCGGGTTTTCGGACATGTGCATCGCGTGCAGAAACCCGGAATTTGCGGGGCACTTATGACCGCGTACGCTACCCGGTCATAGGCCCCCAAAAATATGGGCCACTCGGTTATATCGAGTGTACAGCAGAGAAACAGGCCAACTCGGCTATGCTAGTACTTATGCTCCATACAAACCTCCTCCCACCCTATTTCATCTAACCTTATCAGCATATCCTTCTATTCCTTTCTCCCTCATGTGCTTATCTAGCTTCCCCATAAATACATCTGTGAAATTTGCCTCAACTATATCATGTGGTAGCCCATTCCACATTCTTACCACTCTTTGAGTAAAGACGCTTCTCCTGAATTCCCTACTGGATTTCACAGAATCATAGAAGTTTACAGCACAGAAAGAGGTCATTTGGGCCATTGTGACTGCCGGCCGAAAAAGTGGTATCCCGTCAAATCCCACTTTCTAGCTCTTGGTCCGTAACCTTGCAAGTTATGGGACTTCAAGTTAATATCCAAGTACTTTTTAATGCAATCAGGGAATCTGCCTCTTCCACCCTTTCAGGCAGTGAGTTCCAGGTTCCCACCACCCTCTGGGTGAAAAAGGTTCTCCTCAACTCCCCTCAAATCCTTCTACCAATTACTTTAAATCTATGTCCCCTGGTTACTGACCTCTCCGCTAAGGGAAATAGGTCTTTCCTATCCACTCTATCTAGGCCCCTCATAATTTTATACACCTCAATCAAGTCTCGCCTCAGCCTCCTCTATTCCAAAGAAAATAACCCCAGCCTAACCAATCTTCCCTCATAGCTAAAATTCTCCAGTCCTGGCAACATCCTCGTAAATCTCCTCTGTACCCTCTCTCGTGCAATCACAGCTTTCCTATAATGTGGTTTAGTGTAAGGCCCATGTTTTCGTATGCCTCAGTGAAGATGTTGACTATGACTTGGAGTTCAGCCTCTGAATGTACGCTGACGCAGGCGTCGTCCGCGTATTGTAGCTCGACAACAGAGGTTAGGACGGTCTTGGACCTGGCCTGGAGACAACGAAGGTTGAACAGGTTCCCACTAGTTCTATAGTTTAGTTCCACTCCAACAGGGAGCTTGTTGAATATGAGGTGGAACATGGCAGCGAGGAAGATTGAGAAGAGGGCTGGCGCGATGAGCACTGCCCCCCAGTCATCAAGATCCACGGCGCGGACCTGGACAACATGGACCATTTCCCATACATCGGGAGCCTCTTATTAACAAGGGCAGACATTGACGACGAGATTCAACACCGCCTAGAGTGCGCCAGTACAGCCTTCGGCCGCCTGAGGAAAAGAGTGTTCGAAGGTCAGGTCCTCAAATCTGCCACCAAGCTCATGGTCTACAGGGCTGTAGTAATACCCGCCCTCCTGTATGGTTCAGAGACATGGACCATATACAGTAGACACCTCAAATCGCTGGAGAAATACCACCAACGATGTCTCCGCAAGATCCTGCAAATCCCCTGGAAGGACAGACGCACCAACGTTAGCGTTCTCGACCAGGCTAACATCCCCAGCATTGAAGCACTGACCACACTCGATCAGCTTCCGCTGGGTAGGCCACATTGTTCGCATGCCTGACACAAGACTCCCAAAGCAAGCACTCTACTCGGAACGCCTTCACGGCAAACAAGCCAAAGGTGGGCAGCGGAAAAGTTTCAAGGACACCCTCAAAGCCTCCCTGATAAAATGCAACATCCCCACCGACACCTGGGAGTCCCTGGCCAAAGACCGCCCTAAGTGGAGGAAGTGCATCGGGAGGGTGCTGAGCACCTCGAGTCTCATCGCCGAGAGCATGCAGAAACCAAGCGCAGGCAGCAGAAAGAGCGTGTGGCAAATCAGTCCCACCCACCCTTTCCCTCAACAACTGTCTGTCCCACCTGAGACAGGGACTGTGGTTCTCGTATTGGACTGTTCAGTCACCTAAGAACTCATTTTTAGAGTGGAAGCAAGTCTTCCTCGATTCCGAGGGACTGCCTATGATGATGATGATGATATAATATGGTGACCAGATCTGTTCACAATAATCTAGCTGTGACATAACTAGTGTTTTATACAGTTCTAGCATAACCTCCCTCCCTGCTTTTCTTTTCTGTGACTGGAACGTTCATGCTGCTGTGCTTACGGAATTGGAGGTGGGTTGGGAGTAAAATTAGCAAAAAAAGGAGCGTGTCGGGACATCACTGTCATACCGTCTCCTCACGCCTTTAACTCGGACGCGTTTGCCAGTGTAGCACGGACACAAATGGCAGAGGCAGGCAACATGACTTACCTCATTAATACCTTGTTGACAGACCCTTAAGTGTTTTTAACCAAACCTTTTGAAGTTAACTGCATGACAGCGAGAATCACGCAGCTCGGGAACCAAGTCTGTCAAGCTGAGGCGGAAGTTCGGTGGCCATTGATCGAGGTCATTACTGCAGAGCACAGAAAGCACAATACATACTGCCACCTAACACCTGCTTACTTACCTAAGGGAAAGGCTCTTGTTGCGTGCACTTTGAGCACAGATTTAGATGCCTGCTATTTTCAAACCTTTACTGCAAATTCGGAAGCCACTCTCACCTCATTGCTACCATCACATCATTGACAGATTGCTTCTCTGATCTCTACTTGACCTGCCATCTCTTACATCAGCATGGCTGTTGTTTATCTTGTCTCACTTTGGTCCTCAGAATCGGACTAGGATGAGCCACAACACCAGCAGCAGCAGGCACACAAGCAACACCAACAAACTTCTCAACGACCTGATGTTCCACAGGACAGAGGACATCGGCACAGGAGTGCACCGTGCCGGAGGCAATACCCCTAATAAAGGTTATACAAGCAAAGGTTCAATTCCGTCAACATGACTGAGCAGCAGTGCCAAAGGAGGCTCAGGCTATCACGCCAGTTTGTTGGAGCAAGACCTGTAGCCCAGAGGACCTCGTGGATACGACTTACCAGTAGCTGTCAAAATCATCAGCGCCCTCAACGTCTTCACTTCAGGCTCCTCCAGGAATCTGCAGCAGACTTTTGCAGCATCTCGCAGTTGGCCTCCCACAGATGCATCACACAGGTCACCGATGCCATGTTTGACAAGTCAGCTAATTATACCAACTTTGCCACTGATGATGCCAGCGAGCGGGTGCTCAGCTTTGCGGCTCTTGCTGACTTCCCATGGGTGCAGGGCATCATCGATTGCACACATGTGGTCATCAGAGCACCCCAACATCACCTAGGAGTCTTTGTCAACTGCAAGGACATCCACTCTCTCAATATGCAGCTGGTCTGCAACCATCATTATAATCATAGACAGTCCCTCGGAATTGTTTCCACTCTAAAAGTAAGTTCTTAGGTGACTGAACAGTCCAATACGAGAACCACAGTCCCTGTCACAAGTGAGGCAGACAGTGGTTGAAGGAAAGGGTGGTTGGGGAGCCTGGGTTGATGCACCCTCCTTCAGCTGTCTGCGCTTGGTTTCTGCTTGATCTCGGCAATGGGACTCGTGGTGCTCAGCGCCCTCCCGTATGCTCTTCCTCCACTTTGGGCGGTCTTGGGCCAGGGATTCCAAGGAGTCGGTGAAGATGTTACACTTTATCAAGGAGGCTTTGAGGGTGTCCTTGAAGCATTTCCTCTTCCCACCTGGGGCTCACTTGCCGTGTGGAAGCTCCGAGTAGAGCGCTTGCTTTGGGAGTCTCATGTCGGGCATGCGGATGATGTGGCCCGCCCAACGGAGCTGATCAAGCGTGGTCAATGCTTCGATGCTAGGGATGTTGGCCTGAGCGTGAACAGGTCGCCTGAGGAAGAGAGTGTTTGAATACCAGGATCTCAAACCCAGCATCAAGCTCATGGTTTACTGGACAGTAGTGATACCCGCCCTCCTATATGGCTCAGAGACATGGGCTATATACAGCAGACTCCTCAAAGAGCTGGAGAAATACCCCCAGCGCTGCCTCCGCAAGATCCTGCAAATCCAATGGCAGCACAGACACACCAACATCAGTGTTCTGTAACCATAGGAAGATCATCATACATGTGTGCACCAAATTCCATGGCAGCTGTCACAACTCTTTCGTCTTGTGCCAGTCCACCCTCCCTCTGCACCTCCAAACACACTTACTGGCTGATTGCTTGGAGACAGGGGATATCCACTCATGACACCTTTGAGGGGGCTAAGTACTGAGGTCGAGGAGAGATATAATGAAAGCTACATGTCCACCAGATGTGTCATAGAGAAAACAATAGGCATGCTGAAAATGCACTTCAGATGCCTTGACAGATCTGGAGAAGCCTTTCAGTATGCACCAGTCAGGGTCTCCAGATGGTGCTGCATGAGGAACACAGTGCAGAGCACACAGCCTCTTTAGAGAAGGAGGAGGAGCAGCAGGAACCTGAGGTCCAGATGCCAGCAGTTCCGAGCACATTGCTGCCTGGGAGGCCAGGGATGGCCTCATCATGGCCAGATTTACTTAACTTCATGCATTACACCCATATACCTGGCACATGCTGTCCAGGTCCCCCCACAGCCCCAACAACATCATAAAGCATCTTTACAATGACCAAGCCATTCCCTTCACTGACCCACATTGCTGGAGATAACATTATGTCTCACCATTCACTCCAACTCACTCAGCCACTTCCAAAGTAGCAGACAAAAATGGGTGTCATGTATGTAACCTTTATGTAACAACACTGCAATACCTTTATGTAACAACACTGCAATACTGTATCAATGTAAGAAATGCACACCTTGACCACCAGGGGTGAACTTGTGGGAGACACTCCTCACCTGGTCATCCAGGTATATAAAGGGAGGTCCCATGCAGGGTCATCACTTCTAGGTCCTGTGAATAAAGATTCAGGTTATGGACTGACATTGTCCATAGAATGTGCCTCATGTGGATTTGTGGTATTGTGTAAGGACTTTACATTGCGATGAGAAACGGGAATCAATGACCCACAAGAATGGCCACCGGCAGCACAGATGAACGGTACTGTGTTGGTGAGGACTGGGACGATTTCATTGAGAGGCTCCAGCAGAGTTTTGTCACGAAGAACTGGCTGGGAGATGCAGCGGCCGACAAGCGAAAGGCTCATCTGCTGACCAGCTGTGGACCTAAGACTTACCAGCTCATGAAAGACCTGCTAGCACCCGAGAAGCCGGCGGACAAAACCTTTCAAGAGCTCAGCAAACTAATCGGTGAGCACCTCAAACCAGCGAGCAGCGTACACATGGCCCGACACAGATTCTGTACACACCGACGTCGGGAAGGACAGAGCATACCGGATTTCATTGCGGACCTCCGGCGCTTGGCCAGCCTCTGTAAGTTCACAGACGCCTTTAGGGGGGAGATGCTAAGGGATTTCTTTATTGAGAGCATCGGTCATGCTGGGATTTTCAGAAAGCTAATTGAGACCCAGGACTTGACCTTGGAAGCGGCGGCGTTGATGGCTCAGACTTTTATGGCAGGGGAGGAGGAAACCAAGATATTATATGCGCACAATTCTGCCTCCAACGTTGCGATGGATCAGGGAGTCAATATCATAAACGCGACACAGTGCCCCACAGGCAGGCAAGGGCAGTTTGAGACACCCCAGGCAGCAATAGACCCAAGAGTAAGTCTCCAACAGAGACAATGGCAGGCTGAATGGACATTTATACCCCCCCAGTGGACAATGTGGCCTGGGATGGGGCCATTGACAACCACTAACAGGGTGCTCAAGAGCAGTCAAAGGGACAATCAGCGAGGAATGCCTTGTAACAGCTCTTTTGTTCACAACAATGGGAATCTCAGTTCATGCTGGAGGTGTGGGGGCAGACATGCTACCAGGACTTGCAGGTTTCAACAGTTCGTCTGCAGAAATTGTAACCTCAGTGGCCATTTAGCCAGAATGTGCAGAAAGCCTGTAACCAGGCTAATATACGATGCGGATGAACCAGATGAGGGGTCTGCGAGGCAGGATGACGCTTGGGTCAAATCAATTGACGCTGAAGTTCAGCGGGTTCATGTGGCAAACATTCACAGCTCATATACCAAAACGCCACCTATGATGATGAAAGTCCTATTAAACGGCATTCCTGTACACATGAAGCTGGACATGGGGGCCAGCCAGTCACTCATGAGTGTTCAACAATTCAAAAAGCTGTGGCTACTCAAAGCCAGCAGACCCAAACTAGAACGCATTGAGACGCAATTACGGACATACACCAAAGAAATCATTCCAGTGCTAGGCAGTGCAATGTTGGCGGTCACACACAATGGATCGGTGAACCGGCTGCCACTCTGGATTGTCCCGGGCAATGGTCCCGCACTGTTGGGGAGGAGCTGGTTAGTTGACATGAACTGGAAATGGGGGGATGTGCATGCCATGTCATCTGTGGAGCGAAGTTCATGCTCTCAGGTCCTACAGCAATTTGAGTCACTATTTCAACCTGCCGTCGGGACGTTCAAAGGTACCAAAGTAGTGAGACGCATCGCCCCGGACGCCAGATCAGTGCACCACAAAGCCAGAGCTGTGCTGTATGTGATGCGGGAGAAAATTGAGAGCGAGTTGGACCGGTTGCTGAGAGACGGCATCATCTCGCCCGTTGAATTCAGCGACTGGGCAAGCCCCATCGTTCCCGTCCTAAAAGCGGATGGTTCGGTCAGGATCTGTGGCGACTACAAGGCCACTATCAACCGGGTGTCCCTACAAGACCAATACCCACTCTCGAGAGCGGAGGACCTTTTTGCCACGCTGGCAGGCAGCAAGCTGTTCACCAAGTTGGACCTCACTTCAGCCTACGTGACCCAAGAACTGGCTGACGAATCTAAACTACTGACCACCATCACCACGCACAAGGGACTGTTTGTTTACAACAGGTGTCCGTTTGGCATTTGATCAGCGGCCGCGATTTTTCAAAGAAACATGGAAAGCCTGCTCAAATCCATTCCTGGAACAATCGTATTTCAGGACGACATCCTCAGCATCGGTCGTGACACCGAGGAACACCTCCACAACCTGTAGGAGGTGCTATGCCGACTGGACCGGGTAGGCCTGCGACTCAAGAAGTCTAAGTGTGTGTTTTTGGCTCCCGAGGTCAAGTTTCTGGGCAGGAGGGTTGCTGCAGACGGGATTCGGCCTACCGAATCCAAAACGGAGGCGATTCAACGAGCACCCAGGCCCTGCAATGCATCGGAGTTGCGTTCATTTCTGGAACTCTTGAACTATTTCGGGAACTTTCTGACGAACTTAAGCACATTGTTGGAATCACTACACGTGCCCCTGCGTAAGGGTTGTGATTGGTTTTGGGGGGACTGTCAGGAACGGGCTTTCAATCGGACGCGGAACCTACTTTGTTTAAATAAGTTGTTGACCCTGTACGATCCCCGTAAGAAATTGGTTCTGACGTGTGATGCATCGTCCTATGGGGTTGGATGCGTGTTGCAACAGGGTAACGCTGAGGACCAACTACAACCTGTGGCTTATGCCTCCAGGTCACGCTCTCAAGCTGAATGGGTATATGGGATGGTTGAGAAGGAAGCACTCGCATGTGTCTATGGAGTGAAAAAGATGCATCAGTACCTTTTTGGCAGGAGGTTCGAATTAGAAATGGATCACAAGCCGTTAACATCCCTGCTGTCAGACAGCAAGGCTGTCAATGCCAATGCGTCAGCTCGCATACAGCGATGGGCTCTCACGCTCGCTGCGTATGACTACACAATCCGGTACCGGCCTGGCACCGAAAATTGCGCTGATGCGCTCAGCAGGCTTCCACTGGCCACCAGCGAGGGGGCAGCGGAGCAAAGCGCTGAGATGGTCATGGCTGTCGATTCCTTTGACAGAGCAGGCTCCCCCATCATAGCCCGCCAGATCAAAATCTGGATCAACAGAGATCCCCTCCTATCCTTGATTAAGAAATGTGTCCTGACTGGGGATTGGGCGCCCGCATACGGAGCATGCCCTGAGGAGGTCAGACCGTTTCACAGACGGATGGATGAGCTCTCCATCCAAACCGACTGCCTATTATGGTGCAGCCGGGTAGTCATGCCACAGAGGGGCAGGGAAGCATTCATCAGGGAACTCCACAGCGAGCACCCAGGTATCGTGCTGATGAAGATCATTGCCCGGTCACGTGTGGTGGCCGGGAATTGATTCAGACCTGGAACACTGTGTTCGCAGGTGCACGTGTGCCCAGCTAGGTAATGCCCCCAGGGAAGCTCCGTTCAGCCCATGGCCCTGGCCCACCAGGCCATGGTCACGTATTCACATAGACTACGCGGGTCCGTTCATGGGAAAAATGTTTCTCATTGTGGTTGATGCGTACTCGAATTGGATCGAGTGCATCATTTTGAATTCGTGCACGACATCCACCACCATGTAGAGTCTGCACGCGGTCTTTGCGACCCACGGCTTGCCGGACATCCTTGTTCGCGATAATGGCCCATGTTTCACATGCTACGAATTCCGGGAGTTCATGTCGGGTAATGGCATTAACCATGTCAGGACAGCGCCGTTCATGCAGGCCTCCAAAGGCCAGGCGGAACGTGCGGTCCAAATCATAAAACAAGGCATGCTCCGGATTCAAGGACCCTCCCTTCAATGCCGCCTATCGTGCCTCCTGCTGGCCTATAGGTCCCGACCGCACTCGCTCACGGGGGTCCCGCCCGCGGAGCTACTCATGAAATGAATACTCAAAACTCGGCTGTCCTTCATTCATCCAGTCCTGTCCGACATTGTTGAGGGCAAGCGCCAGTCCGAAAACGAGTACCATGACCGAAATTCAAGGGGGAGATGTATAGAAATTGATGACCCCGTATTTGTTCTCAATCACGCTTTGGGGCCCAAATGGCTTGAGGGTACTGTAATAGACAAAGATGGGAATAGGGTCATAGTGGTTAAACTTAACAATGGGCAGATATGCCGCAAGCATCTGGACCAAGTAAAAAAAAAAAAAGGTTCAGCCTGGACACTGAGGAACCTGAGGAAGATCATGAGATGGTATTCACACCACCACCAGTGAACGAGCAACAAGAACATCAGCAGCATGCACAGTCTCTGCGGTCAGCCCGGACAGGCCGGAATCACTACAGGTGACAGACACGCATACCAAGGCTCAACAACCAGAGCCCCAACTGCGGCGCTTTACGAGAGAGCGCAGACCACCCGAGAGACTTAACCTATGATCCCAATAAGATGTTGAGGCGGAGGTGATGTCATGTATGTAACCTTTATGTAACAACACTGCAATACTGTATATACGTAAGAAATGCACACCTTGACCACAGGGGGTGAACTTGTGGGAGACACTCCTCACCTGGTCATCCAGGTATATAAAGGGAGGTCCAACCTAGGATCATCACTTCTTGGTCCTTTAAATAAAGATTCAGGTCATGGAGTGACCTTGTCCATAGCATGTGCCTCGTGTGGATTTGTGGTATTGTGTAAGGACTTTACAATGGGCATCACCGGAAAGTGGTGAAAATAAATAGTTTTATAGGTAACATAATAGTAAAGGAACCTTAATAAAAACAGTTCGTTAAACACTCAAGTGCTTACCATTATGCATCTACTTCTGTGTCATTTTTCGTTTACTCATGCTTCTATGGGGTGCAACCCCTGTGGCTTCAGCAGAGGTAGAGGCAGGCTCCTCACTTCCCTGCTGCGACTGCATAGATATGTTTGGCTGACGTCCTCTGGATCATGAAGCCTGTGATGGCTCCGCCAAAGTCTGCTCCTCCTGCGACTGTGCAGGAGCAGATTCGACCATCGTGATCCAGGGAGGCAACTGGGGTTCTGACAGAGGGGGAGGCAATGGGGGAGAAGTGTGAGTGCTTTAAGAGGAGCCCCCACTTCCATGTCCCCTCTCACCATCATCTCTCTCATGGGCCACCCATACTTGCCTGCTAGCAAAGAGCTGGAGAGCACCTAGTTGCACAGCAGTGGGGCCATGAGGACCCAGGTCTACATTGACATCCCTCCTAGAGAGGAGGTCTATGAGCCTCTGCCATCAGTTTTCCATAGATAGCACGTGCTCAAGTGAATGGCACATTAGGTGTTCCATGCAAGTGGTCACCCTTTCCATGCAAGAGTCTAACATCGCCCTCACCTGCAATACAGTGGTGTTCATATTGGAGATGGACTCCTTCAGTCTCTGCACATTTGTAGACATTATGGTCGCACAACCTGTCAGAACCTTCTGTACTTATTTCTGCACCTCCAGGATCGCCCTCTCTCTCGATGGCCCCCCGAGGCTGAGCGACTGCAAGCAACTGAGCAGAGCTGGAAGCATCCTGCGTGCTCTGGCTAGGAGTCTCCACTGCTGGCCCTGTCGCCACCATCTTCTCTTACCCATTTGTGACTTGTGAGATACCAAGTGACAACACTACTCTACCTCTGGTAGGGTCCATCCTGCGCGCGTACAGGGCTTCAGTGACCTGTCTAGTGCAGCGGTGAATGGCGTGCTGAGACAGGCCGCAGGTATCGCCAGTTGAGGCCTGGAGGGGACCCAATGCATAAAGCGACAGTGCCGTGGTGACTTTGACCTCGATGGGCAGTGCGGTGCTGGTGGTGCTGGCGGGCTGCAGATCTGCCCTTATGGGCTGGCATACCTCAGTGATGGCCTCTTTGTGGAAGCGCAGTCTCCGGGGGCAGGTGTTGTCAGACAGGTTAAGATGGGACCGCTTCTCCCTGTACTTGCGGGGGGTGTGGCGTCTGGTCCTCCTCATCAGTCTGGCACGTCTTACATTGGGCACATAATGCTGTGGAGCGTACCTTCTGCCATCTCGGGTCTGCAACATGTGATTGGTCCCAAGAGAGGGTGAGAAAGGACAGGTCCCATTGCAATAGCTATCTGTTTTCCACCAATTCGTCACAAAGAATGAATGTCCTGACGAAGACACCTATTAAATTCCATTCGTTCACAGTATGATAAAGATGTTTGTTCAGATGTTCACATCACCTCCAAAGACCTCCAGAGTATATCCGAACTCCCGAGGTTGAAGCAGAGCAGCCTTTTAAATGATGCGACATGTGATTTAGAACATGGCATCCATAACACTGTGAGTAGTTCCAGTGAACATAAGAACATAAGAACATAAGAATTAGGAACAGGCGTAGGCCATCTAGCCCCTCGAGCCTGCTCCGCCATTCAACAAGATCATGGCTGATCTGGCCGTGGACTCAGCTCCACTTACCCGCCCGCTCCCCGTAACCCTTAATTCCCTTATTGGTTAAAAATCTATCAATCTGTGATTTGAATACATTCAATGAGCTAGCCTCAACTGCTTCCTTGGACAGAGAATTCCACAGATTCACAACCCTCTGGGAGAAGAAATTCCTTCTCAACTCGGTTTTAAATTGGCTCCCCAGTATTTTGAGTCTGTGCCCCCTAGTTCTAGTCTCCCCGACCAGTGGAAACAACCTCTCTGCCTCTATCTTGTCTATCCCTTTCATTATTTTAAATGTTGCTATAAGATCACCCCTTATCCTTGTGAACTCCAATGAGTAAAGACCCAGTCTACTCAATCTATCATCATAAGGTAACCCTCTCATCTCCGGAATCAGCCTAGTGAATCGTCTCTGTACCTCCTCTAAAGCTAGTATATCCTTCCTTAAGTAAGGTGACCAAAACTACACGCAGTACTCCAGGTGAGGCCTCACTAATACTCTATACATTTGCAGCAGGACCTCCCTGCTTTTGTACTCCGTCCCTCTCGCAATGAAGGCCAACATTCCATTCGCCTTCCTGATTACCTGCTGCACCTGCAAACTAACTTTTTGGGATTCATGCTCAAGGACCCCCAGGTCCCTCTGCACCGCAGCATGTTGTAATTTCTCCCCATTCAAATAATATTCCCTTTTACTGTTTTTTTTCCCAAGATGGATGACCTCACATTTTCCGACATTGTATTCTATCTGCCAAACCTTAGCCCATTCGCTTAATCTATCTAAACCTTTTTGCAGCCTCTCTGTGTCCTCTACACAACCCGCTTTCCTACTAATCTTTGTGTCAGCTGCAAATTTTGTTACACTACACTCTGTCCCCTCTTCCAGGTAATCTATGTATATTGTAAACAGTTGTGGTCCCAGCACTGATCCCTGTGGCACACCACTAACCACCGATTTCCAACCCGAAAAGGACCCATTTATCCCAACTCTCTGCTTTCTGTTAGCCAGCCAATTCTCGATCCATGCTAATACAGTTCCTCTGACTCCGCGTACCTTTATCTTCTGCAGTAACCTTTTGTGTGGCACCTTATCGAATGCCTTTTGGAAATCTAAATACACCACATCCATCGGTACACCTCTATCCACCATGCTCGTTATATCCTCAAAGAATTCCAGTAAATTAGTTAAACATGATTTCCCCTTCATGAATCCATGTTGCGTCTGCTTGATTGCACTATTCCTATCTAGATGTCCCGCTATTTCTTCCTTAATGATAGCTTCAAGCATTTTCCCCACTACAGATGTTAAACTAACTGGCCTATAGTTACCTGCCTTTTGTCTGCCCCCTTTTTTAAACAGAGGCGTTACATTAGCTGCTTTCCAATCCGATGGTACCTCCCCAGAGTCCAGAGAATTTTGGTAGATTATAACGAATGCATCTGCTATAACTTCAGCCATCTCTTTTAATACCCTGGGATGCATTTCATCAGGACCAGGGGACTTGTCTACCTTGAGTCCCATTAGCCTGTCCAGCACTACCCCCCTAGTGATAGTGATTGTCTCAAGGTCCTCCCTTCCCACATTCCCGTGCCCAGCAATTTTTGGCATGGTTTTTGTGTCTTCCACTGTGACGACCGAAGCAAAATAATTGTTTAAGGTATCAGCCATTTCCACATTTCCCATTATTAAATCCCCCTTCTCATCTTCTAAGGGAACAACATTTACTTTAGTCACTCTTTTCCGTTTTATATATCGGTAAAAGCTTTTGCTATCTGTTTTTATGTTTTGCGCAAGTTTACTTTCGTAATCTATCTTTCCTTTCTTTATTGCTTTTAGTCATTCTTTGCTGTCGTTTAAAATTTTCCCAATCTTCTAGTTTCCCACTAACCTTGGCCACCTTATACGCATTGGTTTTTAATTTGATACTCTCCTTGATTTCCGTGGTTATCCACGGCTGGTTATCCCTTCTCTTACCGCCCTTCTTTTTCACTGGAATATATTTTTGTTGAGCACTATGAAAGAGCTCCTTAAAAGTCCTCCACTGTTCCTCAATTGTGCCACCGTTTAGTCTGTGTTTCCAGTCTACTTTAGCCAACTCTGTCCTCATCTCACTGTAGTCCCCTTTGTTTAAGCATAGTACGCTCGTTTGAGACACTACTTCCTCACCCTCAATCTGTATTACAAATTCAACCATACTGTGATCACTCATTCCGAGAGGATCTTTTACTTGGAGATCGTTTATTATTCCTGTCTCATTACACAGGACCAGATCTAAGATAGCTTGCTCCCTTGTAGGTTCTGTAACATACTGTTCTAAGAAACAATCCCGTATGCATTCTATGAATTCCTCCTCAAGGCTACCCCGTGCGATTTGATTTGACCAATCGATATGTAGGTTAAAATCCCCCATGATTACTGCCTCCATTTTCACATGCCTCCATTATTCCCTTGATTATTGCCCGCCCCACCGTGAAGTTATTATTTGGGGGCCTATAAACTACGCCCACCAGTGACTTTTTCCCCTTACTATCTCTAATCTCCACCCACAATGATTCAACATTTTGTTCATTAGAGCCAATATCGTCTCTCACAACTGCCCTGATATCATCCTTTATTAACAGAGCTACCCCACCTCCTTTCCCTTCTTGTCTATCTTTCCGAATTGTCAGATACCCCTGTATGTTTAATTCCCAGTCTTGGCCCCCCTGCAGCCACGTTTCTGTAATGGCCACCAAATCATACCCATTTGTAATGATTTGTGCCGTCAACTCATTTACTTTATTTCGAATGCTGCATGCGTTTAGGTAGAGTGTTTTAATACTAGTTTTTAAACCATGATTTTTAGTTTTGACCGCTCCTGCAGCCCCTTTATATTCATACATATTGTCCCTTCCTATCACCTTGTGGTTTACACTTACCCCAGTGCTACTTTGCTCTGTTGCCTCCTGCCTTTTGCATTCTTTCTTGGGGTCCTGTTCATCTGAGCTCTCACCAACTCTAACTAGCTCAGAGCCCTCTCCTGGGTTCCAACTACTCCTTGCATTGAGGCATCGAGCTTTCATGCTTGCCTTGTTATTACACTTTGACCATTTAGAATTTTGCTGTACCCCTTTTTGTTTTTTACCTTGGGTTTCTCTGTCCTCCACTTTTACTCATCTCCTTTCTGTCTTTTGCTTTTGTCTCCATTTTGTTTCCCTCTGTCTCCCTGCCATATTAGTTTAACTCCTCCCCAACAGCACTAGCAAACACTCCCCCTAGGACATTGGTTCCAGTCCTGCCCAGGTGCAGACTGTCCGGTTTCTATTGGTCCCACCTCCCCCAGAACCGGTTCCAATGCCCCAGGAATTTGAATCCCTCCCTGCTGCACTACTGCTCAAGCCACGTATTCATCTGAGCTATCCTGCGATTCCTACTGTGACTAGCTCGTGCACTGGTAGCAATCCCAAGATTACTACTTTTGAGGTCCTACGTTTTAATTTAGCTCCTAGCTCCTTACATTCGTCTCGTAGGATCTCATCCCTTTTTTTACCTATATCGTTGGTACCAATGTGCACTACGACAACTGGCTGTTCACCCTCCCTTTTCAGAATGTCCTGCACCCGCTCCGAGACATCCTTGACCCTTGCACCAGGGAGGCAACATACCATCCTGGAGTCTCGGTTGCGGCTGCAGAAACGCCTATCTATTCCCCTTACCATTGAATTCCCTATTACTATCGCTCTCCCACTCTTTTTCCTGCCCTCCTGTGCAGCAGAGCGATCCATGGTGCCATGAACTTGGCTGCTGCTGCCCTCCCCTAATGAGTCATCCCCCTCAACAGTACTCAAAGCGGTGTATCTGTTTCGCAGGGGAATGATCGCAGGGGACTGCTGCACTACCTTCCTTGCACTGCTCTTCCTGCTGGTCTTCCATTCCCTAGCTGGCTGTGGATCCTTCACCTGCGATAAGACCAACTCGCTACACGTGCTACTCACATGTTAGTTCCACTTTTTCCCAGACTGTTTTTTTGGGCGAGCGCTATTGCGGGCGAGATGCGTGCGAGGTGGTGAAAGTGATCTCCTGGACGTTAGTTTTGGCAAATGTGATCTTTGCGACAAAATAAAGTGGGTGGTCAGTATTATTGAATCTCGGCATTAATTACATGCGGAAAGTAACGCTGGGCAATATTATGGCCGTTGGTTTTGCCCATTCTGATGATTCCGCCCAAAAAAAGTGGGCAGGCGGTATTATTTTTTCCCCGGCGTTGCACACATGGGGAAAGTAATGCTCAGCGATGAGTGTCCAGAAAGTGGGCATCAGTTTCCATTTTGTGGCTAAATGGGCGGTATCTGGGCGTTATACATCATTGCAGTGGTAAAATGGATGTTAAGTGGGCATTGTGCATGCAAAAAAAAGTGTAAAATCTAGCCCATAATGTTTGATTGACCAGGGGGAGATTTGATGCATCTCACTGAAAGCAGTTTTCACTCTAATTACAGAGACTGAGCTCTCCAAAGTTACCAGTTACCTTAGCAGCTGTTTACTGTACGGTTTATAGCTCATGTGGCTTTTTCCTGGCTCTATGCGCTGTCAACGGCTGCATTCACAGGTGTCACACACATCCCTCCACAGTCTCTTGCTGCTCCTGCTATATCTGCCCACGCTCCAATCACCGACCTGGACCTTAGTGCCGTCGCCCTCCTGCACCAGCTCGCACTGTTCCCTGAAGTAGTATGCCTCCACACCACCTCTGCTGAAGCCACAGGGGTTTATAATGGGGAACAAAGAAATGGCAGACCAATTGAACAAATTCTTTGGTTCTGTCTTCACTAAGGAAGACACAAATAACCTTCCAGAAATACTCGGGGACCGAGGGTCTAGCGAGGAGGAGGAACTGAAGGAAATGCTTATTAGTCAGGAAACTGTGTTAGGGAAATTGATGGGATTGATGGTGACAGATTGGTAATGGGGGAGGTGCAATGAGACTTGGGTGTCATGGTACATCGGTCATTGAAGGTTGGCATACAAGTGCAGCAGGCGGTGAAGAATGCAAATGTCATGTTGGCCTTCATAGCGAGAGGATTCGAGTATAGGAGCAGGAAGGTCTTACTACAGTTGTACAGGGCCTTGGTAAGGCCACACCTTGAATATTGTGTACAGTTTTGGTCTCCTAATCTGAGGAAGGACGTTCATGCTATTGAGGGAATGCAGCGAAGGTTCACCAGACTGATTCTCAGGATGACAGGACTGACATATGAAGAAAGACCAGATCGACTAGGCTTATATTCACTTGAATTTAGAAGAATGAGAGGAGATCTCATAGAAACATATAAAATTCTGACGGGACTGGACAGGTTAGATGCAGGAAGAATGTTCCCGATGTTGGGGAAGTCCAGAACCAGGGGTCACAGTCTAAGGATAAGGGGTAAGCCATTTAGGAACGAGATGAGGAGAAACTTCTTCACTCAGAGAGTTGTGGGCATGTGGAATTCTCTACCACAGTAAGTTGTTCGGGACAGTTTTTTTAGATATATTCAAAAGGGAGTTAGATGTGGCCCTCACAGCTAAAGGGATCAAGGGGTATGGAGAGAAAGCAGGAATGGGATACTTAAATGCATGATCAGCCATAATCATATTGAATGGTGGTGCAGGCTCAAAGGGCCGAATGGCCTACACCTGCACCTATTTTCTATGTTTCTATGAAGACCGATAAATCCCTAGGGCCTGACAGTCTGCATCCCAGAGTACTTAGCATTGATGGTCATTTTCCAACATTCTATCGACTCTGGATCAGTTCCTATAGATAGGAGGGTAGCTAATGTAACCCCACTTTTTAAAAAAGGAGGGAGAGAGAAAACAGGGAATTATAGACCTGTTAGCCTGACATCGCTAGTGGGGAAAATGTTGGAATGAATTATTAAAGATGTAATAGCAGCGTATTTGGAAAGCAGTGACAGGATCGGTCCAAGTCAGCATGGATTTATGAAGGGGAAATCATGCTTGACAAATCTTATGGAATTATTTGAGGATGTAACCAGTGGAGTGGACAAGGGAGAACCAGTGGATGTGGTATATTTGGACTTTCAAAAGGCTTTTGACAAGGTCCCACACAAGAGATTAGCGCAAAATTAAAGCACATGGTATTAGGGGTAACATATTGATGTGGAGAGAGAACTGGTTGGCAGACAGGAAGCAAAGAGCAGGAATAAACGGGTCCTTTTCAGAATGGCAGGTAGTGACTAGTGGGGTACCGCAAGGTTCAGCACTGGGCCCCCCAGCTATTTACAATATACATTAATGATTTACACAAAGGAATTGAATGTAATATCTCCAAGTTTGCAGATGACACTAAGCTGGGTGGCAGTGTGAGCTGTGTGGAGGATGCTAAGAGGCTGCAGGGTGACTTGGACAGGTTAGGTGAGTGGGCAAATGCAGTATAATGTAGATCAACATGAGGTTATCCACTTTGGTGGCAAAAAACAGGGAGGCAGAATATTATCTGAATGGTGACAGATTAGTAAAAGGGGAGATGCAACGAGACCTGGGTATCATGGTACATCAGTCATTGAAAGTTGGCATGCAGGTACAGCAGGCAGTGAAGAAGGCAAATGGCATGTTGGCCTTCACAGCGAGAGGATTTGAGTGTAGCAACAGGGGGGTCTTACTGCAGTTTTACAGGGCCTTGGTGAGGCCACACCTTGAATATTGTGTGCAGTTTTGGTCTCCTAATCTGAGGAAGGGCATTCTTGCTATTGAGGGAGTGCAGCAAAGGTTCACCAGACTGATCCCCAGGATGGCAGGACTGACACATGAAGAAAGACCAGATCGACTAGGCTTATATTCACTTGAATTTAGAAGAATGAGAGGAGATCTCATAGAAACATATCAAATTATGACGGGATTGGACAGGTTAGATGCAGGAAGAATGTTCCCGATGTTGGGGAAGTCCAGAACTAGGGATAAGCCATTTAGGAACGAGATGAAGAGAAATTTCTTCACTCAGAGAATTGTAAACCTGTGGAATTCTCTACCACAGAAAGTTGTTGAGGCCAGCTCGTTCGATATATTCAAAAGGGAGTTAGATGTGGCCCTTACGGCTAAAGGGATCAAGGGGTATGGAGAGAAAACAGGAATGGGGTATTGAAGTTGCATGATCAGCCATGATCATATTGAATGGTGGTGCAGGTTCGAAGGGCCGAATAGCCTACTCTAGCACCTATTTTCTATGTTTCTATGTTTCTGACACTAGGGCGGGGGAGGTGTGTCCGATCCCCAACTCGGGGAGGGGTTCAATTCCGTGGGACTTGTATAGGGTCGTGATGGTGGGGGAGCTCGGAGGGCGGTGGAAGTGATCCTGCTCCTCTCTCCCACAAGGAGTGCTCCCCAATGCTGTCCTCGCCTTGCTGCAGCTGCCGAGATTCCTGAGGCCTGGGAACCCCGGTTGGCCACAGTTAAACCTGCAAAGCAGGTTAAATCCAAGGCTTCCCGGAAGTGTGTTGGTTGTCCGCTCCCACGTCCCACCTCCATTAAAACCTAAAGTGTGCAGATTTGTGAAAAGTTGGGGTTGGGCTTCAAAATTTTAACACTTTAACCTCGCACCCGACTCTAACCCGCCCATTTTTTGGGGTTAAAATTCCCCCCAAAGGTTTCTGCTTTTTAATTCAATCCCACTAGAAATAAATGTTAATTCTTAGTTTGCTTTTTTTTAATGGCCATATTAATCTGCGTCGCTATTTTTAGTAATTTGTGTATCTATACTAGATCCCTTTGCTCCTCTACCCCACGCCCCCCCCGCCCCCCCCCCCGGGTTCAGAACTAGGACCACTGCTGTTTTTGATCTTCATTGATGACTTGGACTTTGGGTGAGGGGGTGGGGTGTACAGGGTATAATTTGGAAATTTGAGATGACCCAAAACTTGGAAGTGTAGTAAACAGCAAGGAAGATAGTAATCGACTTCAAAAAGACATAGACACGCAGGTAGAATGGGCGAACGCATGGTAGATGAAATTCAATGCAGAGAAGTGTGAGATGATTCATTTTGGTAGAAAGAGAGAGGAGAGACCATCGACACTAAATGGTATAAATTTAAAGAGAATGCAAGAACAGAAAGACTTGGGGGTGCTTGTGCACAAATCTTTGAAAGTGGCAGGACAGATTAACAAAGTAGTTAATAAAGCATATGCGATCCTGGGCTTTATAAATATAGGCATAGAGTACAAAAGCCAGGAAGTTATGTTAAACCTATCTAAAACACTAGTTCGGCCACAGCTGGTGTATTGTGTCCAATTCAGGGCACCACACTTTAGGAAGGACTAGAATGGTTCCAGGGATGAGGGAATACAGTTACATGGATAGACTAGAGAAGCTGGGGTTGTTCTCCTTGGAGCAGAGAACGCTAAGAGGAGATGTGATAAAGGTGTTTAAAATCACGAAGGGTTTAGATAGAGTAAATAAAAAGAAACTGTTTCCAAAGGCTGAAAGGTCCATAACGAGAGGGCACAGATTTAAGGTGATTGGCAAAAGAACTAGAGGCGACATGAGGAAAAACTTTTTAACGCAACGAATGGTTAGGATTTGGAATGCGTTGCCTGATAGGGTGGTGGATACAGATTTAATAGTAGCCTTCAAAAGGGAATTGGTTAAATACTTAGAGAAAAAAATTGCAGGGATATGGGTAAAAAGTGAGGGAGTGAGACTAACTGGATTGATTGCTCTTCGAAAGAGCCGACGCAGCAGACTCGATGGGCCAAATGGCCTCGTTCTATGCTGTACTATTTTATGATTGTATGATTCTACCCCATTCAGATTCTTATTATCCAAGTAGTGTGGCCTTCTTATTCTTCCTACTAAAATACACCACCTCACATTGATCAAAATGAAAGGTTAGTAACAGTGGAAACATGAAATCACAAAAATAACAATTTAATACATTGATAGACTCAAAGAGCTTTGTTTTTAAAAGGCATTTTTAAATTGGCTCCATCTGAGCATAGCTCTGCTATGAGAGATTAGAATAAAGTGCATAAAAATGATGACACGATAGCTGGTGTTAAATTCATGACTGTATTCTACTTAACATGAAGGTCATTATGGGTTTGTGCTGTACTTGGGACTCATAATCCTTATGAGAAATTACATCTGATAAATATTGCATTAGCTTGCTTCCAATCCAGTACGACCTCTGCAGCATTCATAAACTCCCTCATGATGACGGTCAGCACTTCACAAATCTGGTCCTCTGTTTCTCTTAGTAACCTGGGATAAATACCATTCATCCCTGCAAATTTGTTTTGAGCTTGTTCATCTCACTGATGTCAAGTCATTAAATTTGCATGGATTGTCTTTGATAATAGAGGGCATGCTACTAGTGTTTACTCTTGTAAATACGTCAAGGATGTAATCATTAAGTATATTAGATTCATCTTCAGTTTCAGCCCGATAAGTGTACTTTAAGGTTTAACGTACTTAGAAACCTTCATTGACTGTTACAACACTGGAATAATTTCTTGCCATTAGGTTTAACCGCCACAGCAATGTTCTTTACTACAAGCCCCTTGACATTCAAAGGCATAACCATCACTGAATCCCCAACCATCAACATCCTGGTGGTCATCATTGACCAGAAACTTAACTGGAGTGTCTCACCTCCTGACTCCCCAAAGCCTTTCCACCATCGACAAGGCACAAGTCAAGAGTGTGATGGAATACTCTCCCCTTGCCTGGATGAGTGCAGCTCCACAACACTCGACACCATTCAGGACAAAGCAGCCTGCTTGATTGGACCCCATCCACCACCTTAAACATTTACTCCCTCAACCGCTGGCAGGCTGTGGCTGCAGAGTGTACCATCTACAAGATGCACTGCAGCAACTCAACAAGGCTTCTTCGACAGTACCTCCCAAACCCGCAACCTCTACCACCTAGAAGAACAAGCGCAGCAGGTGCATGGGAACACCATCACCTGCAAGTTCCCCTCCAAGTCACACACTCCATAACTTGGCAATATATCGCTGTTCCTTCATCATCGCTGGGTCAAAATCCTGGAACTCTATCCCCAACAGCACTATGGGAGTTCCTTCAAGGACTGCAGCAGTTCAAGGAGGTGGCTCACCACCTTCTATGTGACCTCTGCTGGTGTCCAGCTCGTGCCATCTGGCCTCAATTACAGTAACCTGTGCCTCCACTTCATCCTGTGAGAAATTCTTGGTCCTTGAGCCGCGTTGCATATTGTATTGCAGCTCTGATTTTTCCACTGAGAATTAGTTATCACACACAACTAGCTCTTTAAAAATGGCCGAATGCAGACTGGGAGCTGTAGTGGGCATGTGCGCCCATAACAGTCATATCAAAAACGTCTTTTTTTTCGCGCATGCGCAGAAGGGGGGCATTTTTTCGGCACAGACATTAGGCCCCTGCCCCCCGCAAAGCTAAAGGACCGGCTGCGTGGCGCCAATTTCAAAACAATAGAACTGGGAAACCTGTTTTTTTTGGAGCAGCTGGGGCCAAAAAAAATAGGTGTAACTCTTCCAATATGCCAAAAAACGGCATTGGAGAAAATTGAGCCCTGTGTTTCAATGCTCTCTGCATTTAATATTAGGATTTTAAGATTCAAAAAATAAAAGTACATTAGTTATCTGTAAGGCAGTGAAAAATGCTTTTGAGGAATGGCATTTACCTGCTTGTGCAGTGGGTAAAGCCAGAAATAAGCAGAATACCATTGAATTAGATCTTGGTGCACTGAAGGTTGCGGGAACTCCTGGTTTTGGCAATAATGCACTCGCTCCTCTGTTCCTCACATTTCACTTCTTTGGCATCTTGGTTTGGTTTGCCTGTGGCTGCACAATATACATTAAAAAATTGCTCTTTATTTAAACAGTGATTTGCAGCAAAGCTTTCCCCTTGATTCCTGTTTGCATGTCATGTGACCCCCCCCAACCACCTTTATTATTCCTTAATGGAGGAGCAAGTATGCTGTCGGGCTGCAAACCTGCTGGGAATTTGATGTCCGGTCCCTTCCATGGTCTGTGGGCACAGTGCTACCTTATCTGGGAGGATAGCACCAATTTGAGCTCCATGACAGAAGTGCAGTCCTTCATGAATGTACAGGGCTGCTCCGGAAACGGAGCTTCTCTCGGTGGACAATAGCAAGGTGGTTTCACGAGCATCTTGATATTTGTTCCGTCGAGGGAAGCCCGGGGCCGCAGTTGCCCATCATCAATAGGATAAGGGGTAAGCCATTTAGGCCTGAGATGAGTAGAAACTTCTTCACTCAGAGAGTTGTTAACCTGTGGAATTCCCTGCCGCAGAGAGTTGTTGATGCCAGTTCATTGGATATATTCAAGAGGGAGTTAGATATGACCCTTATGGCTATGGAGAGAAAGCAGGAAAGGGGTACTGAGGGAATGATCAGCCATGATCTTATTGAATGGTGGTGCAGGCTCGAAGGGCCGAATGGCCTACTTCTGCACCTATTTTCTATGTTTCTATATTTCTATGCCTTCTGACTACTCTTTCAACACATTTCTGAAGATTCCATTGGTCCCCCTCACTTTTCTGCCTGCAGGCTCTGTAGAATTTGTTTCTTATTTCCTTTTGAACTGTTATGCTACATTTCAGATTATGATTGTTTAGTCTACTCTACCTTGATTAAGCCTCAGTTAGAATACTGTGTCCAGTTTTGGTCTCCTCACATGGTGGGTGATTATGAGGCTTCGAAAAGGCTTTAATGGAGAGCCACAAGATTAATTCCCAGTTTAAAGCATCTTCATTACCAAGATAGGCTCAAAGAGCTGGGTCTCTACACTTTAGAGAAGCGTAGAGTTTAGGGTGATTAGGTCAAGTTTTATAAAAGGGTGAAGGGGCTAGATCGTGTTTGTGTAGACAGTTGGTTTTAGCTAAATAGGTTAGAAAGGACCAGCAGTCACAATCTCAAGTTATGTAAAGTCAGAGCTAAGTTAAGTGTTAGGAGGCGGTGCTTCTCCAAGAGAATAGTGAGCCTGTGGAACATGTCATGTATCTCACACGACTGTACACAACTGTATCTTACCATGCTATACATGACTGTAACTAGAGATGACCTGTAATCACCAACATACCTTACCACCAGGGGTGCACTTGCAGGAGACACTGGATACATGTCCCAGACAGGTATATAAAGACAGGTCTCAGGCAAGTGTGGCATTCGAGAGCTGTGTAATAAAGGTGCAGGTCCTGAGTGACCTTGACTTCAGTATGTGCCTCGTATGAATCTGTACTGCAGGAACAGGACTTTACAGTGGCGACGAGTTACAGGTTTACAGAATCCACAGAATGGCGAACAACGGCTCAGATGAAAAATACAATGCTGGAGATAATTGGGAGGACTTTATAGAAAGGCTCCAGCAAAGCTTTGTAACCAAAGACTGGTTAGGCGACGACAAGGCAGACAAGAGAAGGGCCCATCTCTTGACCAGCTGTAGCTCGAAAACATACGCTTTAAGGAAGGACCTGCTGGCACCCGAGAAACCAAGTCGTTTGAAGAGTTGAGCACACTGGTAAGAGACCACCTGAAGCCAGCAAGCAGCCTACACATGGCCAGACACAGGTTCTACAACTACAGATGCTGTGTGGGCCAGAGCATACCCGACTTCGTGGCAGAACTTCAGAGGTTGGCTAGCTTATGTGAGTTCTCTGATGAACTAAGGAGAGAAGTACTGAGAGACTTTTTTATTGAAGGAATAGGCCATGCAGGCATATTCCGAAAGCTCATAGAAACCAAGAACTTGACCCTAGAGGCAGCAGCACTGGTTGCACAGACATTCTTGGGAAGAGAAGAAGAAACGAAGTTTGATCTACATTGCGAGTACGACAACTAACGAAACATCGGAACAAGGGGTTCACAGAGTGAAACAAGCTGCTACCCCCACACACAGACAAAGGCAGGAGGGCAGGCCCTCAACAGCAGGAAGTGGCACCAGAAGCCATCAAGGGCCACATGATCGGCCGTTCATACCTCATCAACCCACAATGCGAGCAATCAACTACAAACTGAGAGAAGCTCAAGAGAGATCAACCAGACGCAGCTCATCATTTGGAAACAATGGAAGCGGTCTGTGCTGGAGATATGGGGGAAGGCACTCATTAAGGGGGTGTTGATTTCAGCATGCTGTTTGCAGAAACTGCGACTATACAGGGCATCTGGCCCGCATGTGCAAAGAAACGGCAGCTTGGCTGGTATACAAATCGGAAGGGTCGGAAAGCGGACCAGAAGACGGTGGGGACAGTGCCCGGGACACCGAGGTACAGCGGGTCAATACGAACGATGGCCACTGCTCCTACAACAAGACGCCTCCAATAATGATGAGGGTCCTACTCAACGGGATACCCGTCAACATGGAGCTGGATACGGGAGCGAGTCAATCTCTCATGAGTGTTCAACAATTTGAACAGCTGTGGCTGTTCAAAGAGACAGACCAAAACTCACGAGGGTCGACACCAAATTAAGCACCTATACCAAAGAAATCGTCCCAGTCCTCGGCAGCGCCATGCTCTCAGTCACATACAAAGGGACAGTGAACCGACTTCCCCTGTGGATTGTCCCCGGAGATCTCCCAGCACTGCTGGGGAGAAGCTGGCTGGCAAAACTAAACTGGAAATGGGATGATGTTCACGCCATTTCGTCAGAGGAACGGACCTCCTGCTCAACAGTTCTAAGTCGATTTGAACATCTCTTTCAGCCAGGTGTGGGCACTTTCAAAGGGGCTAAAGTCAAAATCTACATCACACAGAATGCTAGACCAGTCCATCATAAGGCTAGAGCTGTGCCCTATGTGATGAGGGAAAAGATTGAACATGAACTGGACAGGCTTCTGCGGGAAGGCATTATCTCACCTGTGGAATTTAGCGACTGGGCAAGTCCTATCGTCCCAGTCATGAAGCCTGATGGATCTGTACGAATCTGTGGGGACTACAAATCTACCATAAACAGAGTCTCCCTACAGGACCAATACCCGCTGCCCAGAGCGGAGGACTTATTTGCCACATTGGCTGGAGGAAAGCTTTTCTCAAAACTAGATCTCACATCTGCGTATATGACGCAAGAACTGACCGAAGAGTCTAAGCTACTCACCACCATTAACACACATCGAGGCCTTTTCTTGTACAATCGATGCCCATTCGGCATCAGGTCGGCAGCTGCTATATTCCAGCGCAACATGGAGAGTCTGCTCAAGTCCATCCCGGGGACGGCTGTATTTCAAGACGGCATACTTATCACGGGCAGGGACACTGACTCCCATCTCCGCAATTTGGAGGAAGTACTAAAGCGGTTGGATCGGGTAGGCCTAAGAGTTAAGAAATCCAAGTGCCTGTTTCTCGCGCCCGAGGTTGAATTTTTGGGCAGAAGGATTGGCTGATGGAATCCACCCAACAGAGTCCAAAACCGAAGCAATTCGCCTGGCACCCAGGCCCCGGAATGTCTCAGAACTGCGCGCCTTTATCGGGCTACTCAATTACTTTGGGAACTTTATGCAGAACTTAAGCACGCTGCTGGAGCTTCTCCACATGTTACTCAGAAAGGGGTGCGATTGGTTTTGGGGGGGACGCCCAGGAACCTTCAATAAGGCAGACAACCTTCTGTGTTCCAACAGTGTTTTGGCTTTCTTTGATTCAGGTAAAAAGCTAGTTCTTACATGTGATGCGTCAGCATACGGGGTCGGGTGCTTATTTACAACATGTCAATAGTGCGGTTAAATTACAACCCATAGCTTATCCCTCCAGGTCACTTTCGCGGGCGGAGCGCAGGTACGGAATGGTGGAGAAGGAGGCGCTCGCAGGCGTGTACGGTGTCAAAAAGATGCACCAATACCTTTTCGGGGCCAAGTTCACGTTAGAAACCGACCATAAGCCCCTCATGTCCCTGCTATCCGAGAGCAAGGCAATAAACGCCAACGCCTCGGCGCGCATTCAACGGTGGGCACGCATGCTGGCGTCTTACGACTACACCATAAGGCACAGACCAGGCACAGACAACTGTGCCGACGCGCTTAGTAGGCTACCGCTGGCGACCACGGAAGGGTCTGACGAACAGGACTGTGAGATAGTCATGGCAATCAATGCCTTTGAGTCCACAGGTTCGCCCATGACGGCTCGGCAAATCAGAGCCTGGACGGCCAGCGACCCCATGGTATCCTTAGTAAAAAGGTGTGTCTTAACCGGTGACTGGGCAGAGGCTCGCGATGCCTGCGCCCAAGGAGATCAAACCCTTTCATAGGCGCATGCATGAGCTGTCGCTACAAGCAGACTGCCTGATGTGGGGCAGCCGAGTAGTTATGCCTCTGCGAGGCAGAGAGGCATTTGTCCGGGAGCTCCACCGCGAGCACCCAGGGATTGTTCTCACGAAGGCCATAGCCAGATCCCATGTCTGGTGGCCTGGCATTGACGCGGACTTGGAGCTCTACGTCCGACGGTGCACCATTTGTGCCCAACTTAGTAATGCCCCCAGGGAGGCTCCCCTGAGCCCCTGGCCCTGGCCCACCAAACCGTGGTCGCGGGTGCACGTAGACTATGCGGGCCCATTCATGGGCAAAATGTTCCTCGTAATTGTAGATGTATTTTCAAAGTGGATCGAATGCACCATTTTAAACTCGTGTACCACCTTCACCACTGTGGAGAGCCTTGCAACCATGTTTGCAACGCACGGAATTCCTGACATATTTGTCAGTGATAACGGTCCGTGCTTCACCAGCGCAGAATTCCAAGATTTTATAATTGACCACGGCATAGATCACGTTAAGACGGCACCGTTCAAGCTGGCCTCCAACGGCCAGGCGGAGCGAGCAGTGCAAATCATTAAACAAGGCATGCTTAAAATCCAAGGTCCCACGCTGCAGGGCCGCCTGTCGCGACTGCTGCTGGCATACAGATCTCGTCCGCATTCATTGACTGGGGTTCCCCGCGCGCAACTTTTGATGAAAAGGACTTTAAAGACAAGGCTCTCATTAATCCTCCCAGACATGCACAAAATCGTTGAGGCAAAGCGCCGTAAGCTAACCGAGTACCATGACCAAAATTCGAGGGGGAGATGGAATGAGATAGGGGACAAAGTGTTTGTACTAAACTATGGCAGAGGTCCCAAATGGCTTGCACGGACAGTAACAGGCAAGGAAGGAAACAGGCTACTGGTTGTACAAATGGACAATGGCCAAACCTGCTGGAGGCATGTCGACCAAGTCAAAAGCAGATTTACCAAAAACACTGCTGAACTAGAGGCAGACTACAATGTGGAACTCACACCACACCTGGTGGACAGACAGAGGGAACAACCTGAGGAAAGGGCAATCCCAACAGACAGCCCAGGCGAGACACCAACAATCACACTAAACGAAACAGACAGCCCAGGCGAGATACCAGCAATCACACCGAAAGAAAAACAAGCACCAAGGCAAACAACTGAACCACAACTAAGACGCTCCACACGAGAGCATAGACCACCTGAGAGACTGAATCTATAAAGACAATAAGACCTTGGGGGAGGGTGATGTCATGTATCTCACACTACTGTACATAACTGTATCTTACCATGCTATACGTGACTGTAACTAGAGATGACCTGTAACCACCAGCATACCTTACCACCAGAGGTGCACTTGCAGGAGACACTGGATACCTGTCCCAGACAGGTATATAAAGACAGGTCTCAGGCAAGTGTGACATTCGAGAGCTGTGTAATAAAGGTGCAGGTCCTGAGTGACCTTGACTTCAGTATGTGCCTCGTGTGAATCTGTACTGTAGGGACAGGACTTTACAGAACAGGCTGCCGCTCTGCGGTATACGGTGATTTGTTGAGTTCCTTCAAGTGAAAGCTGAAACTGTTTCTGGCTATGGTGGAGATCTCCTCGTACAAGAGGTAGGCAATGTTTAATATTAATCAGGGCTAGTTTGGTCTCCTGGAATAGTTTCGAACACCCAAGGGGGTCAGAGAGGAATTTCTCAGATTTTCTTTTCTAATTGGCCTGGATTTTTAATCTGTTTTTCACCTCTCCAGCTTTCATCTCACCAGCCTCCACATTCAACGGATCATCCTCTGCCATTTCTGCTACCTCCAGCGAGATGCAACCACCAAACACATCTTCCCTTCCCCTTCCAGCATTTTGAAGGGGCCGTTTTCTCCACAACACCCTGGTCTACTCCAATCACCGCCAACAAACCCTCCCCTCCCAATGGCATCGTCTCATGCAAGTGCAGGAGCAGAAACTCCTGCCTTTCTGCCCCTCCCTTCCCACCATCCAGGGGCTCAAACACTCTTTCCAGATGAAACAGTGATTTACTTGTGCTTATTTCAATTTAGTATACTGTATTCACTGTTCACGATGCGGTCTCCTCTACACTGGGGAGACCAAACTCAGATTGAGTGATTGCTTTACGGAATACCTCCATTCAGTCCACAAGTTATTATTTAAATGGAGAAAGATTGCAAAGTGCTGCATTACAGCAGGACCTGGGGGTACTTGTGCATGAAACACAGAAGGATAGTATGCAGGTACAGCAAGTGATCAGGAAGGCCAATGGAATCTTGGCCTTTATTGCAAAGGGGATGGAGTATAAAAGCAGGAAAGTTTTGTCACAGCTGTACAGGGTATTGGTGAGGCCACACCTGGAATACTGCGTGCAGTTTTGGTTTCCATATTTACGAAAGGATATACTTGCTTTGGAGGTAGTTCAGAGAAGGTTCACTAGGTTGATTCCGGGGATAAGGGGATTGACTTATGAGGAAAGGTTGAGTAGGTTGGGTCTCTACTCATTGGAATTCAGAAGAATAAGAGATGATCTTATCGAAACAGATAAGAGTATGAGGGGGCTTGACAAGGTGGATGCAGAGAGGATGTTTCCACTGGTGGGGGAGACTAGAACTCAAGGGCATGAACTTAGAATAAGGGGCCGCCCATTTAAAACAGAGCTGAGGAGAAATTTCTTCTCTCAGAGGGTTGTGAATCTGTGAAATTCGCTGCCTCAGAGAGCTGTGGAAGCTGGGACATTAACTAAATTTAAGACAGAAATAGACAGTTTCTTAAATGATAAGGGGATAAGCGGTTATGGGAGCGGGCAGGGAAGTGGAGCTGAGTCCATGATCAGATCAGCCATGATCTTATTGAATGGCGGAGCAGGCTCGAGGGGCCGTATGGCCTACTCTTGCTTCTTATGTTTTCATGTTCTTATGTAAGTGCGACCCTGAGCTTCTGGTCGCCGGTCCCTTTAATTCTCCGCCCCATTCCCACTCTGATCTCTCTGTCCTCGGCCTCCTACACTGTTCCAATGACGCTCAATGCAAGCCCGAGGAATAGCAATCTTTTGATTAGGCATTTTACACCCTTCCAGACTTGACATTAAGTTCAACAATTTCAGATCATAAACACTGCCCCTTTTTTTTCGGACAGTGCTGTTGATAATGATTCTGTATTTCCCATTTACACCTCCTCTAGATCCATCTTTTGTTTCTTTACTTGTCTCATTACTATCCACTTTTGCCTTGCACCATCATGCCTTTTGTCACTTAATCTTTCCTGCCTTCCACACTATCGCAGACCTTCCTTTTTGTTCGTTCCCCCCTCTCCTCTTTCCCTGCCTCTGTACTTGCTTAAAACCTGTTACATCTCCAATCTTTTCCAGTTCTGATGAAAGGTCATCGATCTGAAACATTAACATTGTTTCTCTCTCCACAAATGCTGCCTGACCTTCTGAGTACTTCCAGAATTTTCTTTGGAGTCTCATTGCTTCGGGTTTTAATTGATGTCGGAAATTTTAAAAAGGTAAAATTCTAACTTTTAAAAACTTTTCGTTTGGATTAAAAGAGAGAAAAAAATGGACAATCGTTCTTTCCTTCTCTTTATTTCTCTTTCTGTACCTGATTTGGCATTGAATTCACCTACTCTAATTCACACTTTTCTCTTAGTCCTTGCGCTGTTAATTTCACAATCCTTCAATCTGTTGGATTAAGAAGATACATGTGGGCTATGAAATTCGATAGCGCCCCAAACTTTTAACTTTTTGAAAAGTTAGCAGCCAGTAAAATGTCTAGCAACATTGTGGGAAATTGGTCATTTTCACCCCAAGAGTGAAGGAGGGGCGGTAAATGAGGCGCTAATGGCTATTGCCAAAGAGTTGCCCAATTTCAGCTGACTTGCATGCAGGCAATCAGCCTTCAATCCTTGTCTCTAGCTCATTCCAGCTCTTAGAGGGAAGGTAATTCCAAACTGCAGCTGTTCATTTTCAGCATTGCTGCGCTTGAGTCAGACCTCTTAGCAACTGAAACACCTTTGTGCGATGGCTGATGCCAATCCTGGTGCAAGGGAGAGGGCCACGCGCTTTAATAATGTGGCACTGGAAACATTGATGGGGGTAGTGGAGAGAAGGAGGGAGTCGCTGTTCCCTGCATCTGGAAGGAGGCCATTGCCACAGGTATTCAGGGCCACGTGGTGAGAAGTGGCCGAGGAGGTATCGGCCAGCACTGTGGTAGGCAGAACCTTGACACAGTGCTGGAAAAAATTCAACAACCTCAGTCGGGTGGTAAAGGTGAGTACATGCTTCCACGTCTCCTACATATCAGCCTCTGAACCTCTGTCTGTGCACACTCTGCAAACCACCACTCAACCACCCAGCATCTGCAGCTATTCACACTCACATTTTCATCTCACGCCTTGCCTACATTCACAGCTATTTAACCACGGCAGGCATATCTTCCACATACATAGCTGGACTCTGACTCATACAAGTTCCTTTCTTTTGCAAGCCAAGATGACACATAACAGGAGGGAGCAGCAGCTGACTGGAGTAGTGGGGGGGCACATCAACTGCATGAGCTCACTGACCTTGAGGAGCGAGTACTGCGGCTCACTGGCCCACAGGTGGTGGGCGCCGTGGCCGGTGGCGACGTCGAATCTGCTGGGGACAACAACGGTATCTTTATCCCCTCTCCTTTTCTCCCAGCATCGTCAGGAGGGAGAGGAGGAGGAGGAGCCAAGCCATCATCATCATCATAGGAAGTCCCTCAGAATCGAGGAAGACTGCTTCCACTCTAAAAGTAAGTCCTTAGGTGGCTGTACAGTCCAATACAAGAACCACAGACTCTGTCACAGGTGGAACAGATAGTCATTGAGGGAAGAGGAATGGGACAGGTTTGCCGCATGCTCTTTCCGCTGCCTGCGCTTGATTTCTGCATGCTCTCGGCATTGAGAGTTGAGGTTCTCAGCGCCCTCACGGATGCACTTTTTCCACTTAGGGCAGTCTTTGGCCAGGGACTCCCAGGTGTCAGTGGGGATGTTGCACTTTATCAGGGAGGCTTTGAGGGTGTCCCTGTAACATTTCCTCTGCCCACCTTTGGCTCGTTTGCCGTGAAGGAGTTCCGATTAGAGCGCTTGCTTTGGGAGTCTTGTGTCTGGCATGCGAACGATGTGGCCTGCCCAGCGGAGCCAAGCACTGCGTCATTGCATCTCTCACCTGCAGACACCAGCTCAGATATTGGCACAACGTGTTCGTTAGAGGTTAGGTTAGTACAGAGGTCAGCACAGAGTGTTGCACCAGGGCCTAGCGAGCTGCAGCAAGGCGAAGGGAACTTTGGAAGCCAACTCCCAGGAGGGCAAGTTCACACGCGAGTTCTGCTGCACAGCACAAATGAGTACCTTGATGGGGAGGCATTCACAAAAAGGATAATGGCTATGCACTCTGACATCATAGGTGCAATATAAAAGGGTGCCAGAAAGCCTCTCGGCAGTGGTAAGGAGCATGAAGAAGTCTGCCTCCAACATTGCACAGAGCTCTGTGCACACCATGGAGTCCATCATTGCCAGTCTGCAGATAACGGTGGACTCCCAGAGAGATCACGCAGATCCAGATCTCATGACGCGTGTCATGGGCAATGTGGTAGCTTCCATTGCAGCACAAGCGGAAGCAATGCAACATCTTGGTGCCGTCATGCAGACAATGGTCAGTGGCATGGAGGCTCAGACTGCTCTCATGCAGTCTAAGCTGGATGCCATGCATGCTCCAACTGCTGCCAACTGTGCTGCAGCAGATTGGTGGGGATGCTGAGGTGCTGCCCCAGGGATGTGGCAGTGGGTCAGTGGAGCAGGAACCCGTGGTCCTCTCTCACAATATCAGAATTCCTGATCCCACCATTTCCACTCCGCCATTGCACTTGTCACTGCCTGTCACCCAGCCAGCCCAGACTGCCGCCACCCAGCCTGAGGTGGTGCAGCCCAGCGCTGGTCGAGGATTCCTGCAAGGGCATCTGTAGTCTTTGGCACTGACACTCAGCTATCTTCCATCATTTGTGCTGCAGCCACCGGGGACACACTGCAGAGGAGAACTAAAATAGTTAAAGCAAAGAGGAGATATAAGGAAATGCACAAGGTGATTATGAAATACATTATGATACAGTTAATTGTTATTACATAAATTTTTATTGGAATGTTTCATCTTTGCTGTTGTCTCTCATTTCAGTATTGGGGCTTTGGTATGGAAGGAAAAATTGATGTGGTGATGGGGATGTACAGAGGAATCGGGATGTGGGATGGAATTCACTGGAACCGAAGTCTGATGAGACATTCGCGGACCGCCTTGCAGAATCGCAATTGAGTTGCTGTTGTTGCTGCTCCTCTTCTTCCTTGTCCTCCTCCTCCTCTTGCTCTTGCTCCTCCTCCTCCTCCTCCTCCTGATGTCAATGGTTGTGCTCTCATGATGGCCAGGTTGTGCAGTATGCAGCAGATGACCACGAATAGGGACACTCGCCCAGGCGAGTACTGGAGGACTTCTCCCGAGCGGTCAAGGCAGTGGAACCATTGCTTGAGCACTCTGATGGTTTGCTCAATGATGTTCCGGGTGACGGCATGGCTCTCACTGTATGCGAGCTGGGCAGAAGTGTTGGGGTTTGGAGAGGAGTCATGAGCCAGGTGGAGAGCGGATAGCCCTTGCCTCCCAGAAGCCAGCTGCGACCTTCATCTGGTGGCTGGAAGAGAGTCTGGTGCAGGGTGAAGGCACCGTGGTTGCTGTCAGGATAGCGGACATTGACGGTGAGGATTCTGCATGTGTGGTTACACATCAACGGCACATTCAGTGAGTGGTAGATTTGTGGTTACGGAATACCTCAGGATTGTGATGCGGTGCCTGCAAAGCGACGTGGGTGCAGTCAATTTGCCCTGCACCATGGGGAACCCTGCTATCCTGGTAAAGCCACATGCACGCTCGTGCTGCTTCTCTCTGGTTATGGGGAAGGCTTTGTATTTTCTTCTCCTTCTGTACAGAGCATCTGTGACCTCGCAGATGGAGCGATGGATAGAAAACTGGGAGATGTTGGAGATGTCTACTTTTGCACACTGGAAGGATGCATTGGTGTAGAAATTGAGCACGATCGTGACTTTGACTGCCACTGAGAGAACTGTCCTCACCCTAGTCTGAGGCTCAAAGTCTGGTTGCAGAA
Organism: Pristiophorus japonicus; assembly: GCF_044704955.1. NCBI lineage: Eukaryota > Metazoa > Chordata > Chondrichthyes > Pristiophoridae > Pristiophorus > Pristiophorus japonicus. Next base: position 143,729,248 of record NC_091985.1, read on the forward strand.
GATGGCAGAGCTCTGTGACCATGTCCTTGCTGAAGTGCAGCCTTTGAACACACTGTTCCTCAGTGAAATTGATGTAGGAGAACTGCTGCCGGAATACCCTGGAAGGGTAAGGTCTCCTGTTGCCAGTTCTATTGTGCCTTCTCCCTCTGGCCACAGTTTGCTGCCTTGCTCCCTATCTTTTTCCCCGTCTTGCTTCCGGTCTTGCTGTAGGTTGCCTCCGACGGTAACGTCGGAGCAGGAGGTCGAGTGCCAACACAACCCCCATGAAATGATTTAAATGTTGTCATTTCAAATCTGCCGTCAATAAAACAAAGGAATGGTTAAGAGTTAGAACAGTCCTTGAAGTGAAAATTGCTCAAATCTGCCCAACAGCTACTCTGTCTGCGTGTTAGTAAGCTGCAAAGAGTAATGGCTGATAAAAATTGTTTGTAAAGATGGCACATTTAAATTGCGCTCCTGCAGCCGACTCCCGACTGTAGCTCGACAGCTGAAGCTGCCGTTGTCACCGCCAGGCAATAAGCTGAAGCTGTCATTGTCAGCGCCAGGGGCGCAACTGAATTTCTCTTCTGGGGCGGTAACGGGGTGCTGCGCATGGCGGTGACATCATTATTACCGGGCGCAGCCGAGCGTGGCGCTAATGGCAGGAGCAGGGTCCTATCTCTTAGCAGCTCCCCAAAACCCCAGAACAATTTTGCGGGGGACGCTGTTCTTACCACGCCAAAGCGAAAACCCTATGCGCTCCGTTAGCACCACCCGGAGGGGCTAACGGGGCACAGGAGCGTAATTTTGCCCCATAGTACCTTGTCCTGTTCACTTAGGTCCCGGGTGCCCAGTTGCCCTTGCTGCGACATTATCAGCTCGCACTTTCAGCAATTTGTGGCACAAGATTAAATGGGGAAGGGCAAGTCTGACTAATGGTGGATGTGTTTGTTGCCCTGCTACAGCAAATTATGAACCTATGTACTAAATTGGAATCAAAATGCTTTTATTAAAATGTAAATAGTAAAGAAGAACTTATATTTATTTAGGACCTTTCACTTCCTCGGGATATCCCAATGTGCTTCTCAATCAATTAATTTGTTTTGAAGTGCAGTCACTGTTATAATGTAGACAAATATGGCAGTCAATATGTGCATTGCACGGCTCCACAAACAGCACTGAGATAAATGACCTATCTGGTGGCGTGGTTGAGGACTGAGAAATGCCGGCTAGGACAACGGGAGAAGTCCCCTGTTCTCTTTGAAAGAGGAGATATAAGGGGAAATTTCTTCACCCAGAGGGTGGTGAACGTCTGGAACGTCTGGGTGGCAGAGGCAGTGAGTTCTAGACTTGGAAAATACTTGGATGTGCACTTGAAATGCCATAACCTACAGAGCTACAGACCAAGAGCTGGAAAGTGGAATTAGGCTGGATAGCTATTGGTCGGCCGGCGCGGACACGATGAGCCAAAATGCTGATCTTTGATTCTATGAATAATAGAAACATAGAAACCTCCATTCAATAAGATCATGACTGATCCTTCACCTCAGTACCCCATTCCCGCTTTCTCTCCATACCCCTTGATCCCTTTAGCCGTAAGGGCCATATCTAACTCCCTCTTGAAAATATCCAATGAACTGGCATCAACAACTCTCTGCGGCAGGGAATTCCACAGGTTAACAACTCTAAGTGAAGAAGTTTCTCCTCATCTCAGTCCTAAATGGCCTACCCCTTATCCCAAGACTGTCCCCTGGTTCAGGACTTCCCCAACATCGGGAACATTCTTCCCGCATCTAACCTGTCCCGTCCCGTCAGACGCTTATACGTTTCTATGAGATCCCCTCTCATCCTTCTAAACTCCAGTGTATAAAGGCCCAGTTGATCCGGTCTCTCCTCATATGTCAGTCCTGCCATCCCTGGAATCAGTCTGGTGAACCTTTGCTGCACTCCCTCAATAGCAAGAACATCCTTCCTCAGATTAGGAGACCAAAACTGAACACAATATTCCAGGTGAGTCCTCACTAAGGCCCTGTACAACTGCAGTAAGACCTCACTGCTCCTATACTCAAATCCCCTAGCTATGAAGGCCAACATGCCATTTGCCTTCTTCACCGCCTGCTGTACCTGCATGCCAACTTTCAATGACTGATGAACCATGACACCTAGGTTTCGTTGCACCTCCCCTTTTCCTAATCTGCCGCCACTTAGATAATATTCTGCCTTCGTGTTTTTGCCACCAAAGTGGATAACCTCATTTATCCACATTATACTGCATTTGCCATGCATTTGCCCACTCACCTAACCTGTCCAAGTCACCCTGTAGCCTCTTAGCATCCTCCTCACAGCTCACACCGCCATCCAGTTTAGTGTCATCTGCAAACTTGGAGATATTACACTCAATTCCTTCATCCAAATCATTGATGTATATTGTAAAGAGCTGGGGTCCCAGCACTGAGCCCTGCGGCACTCCACTAGTCACTGCCTCCTATTCTGAAAAGGACCCGTTTATCCCGACTCTCTGCTTCCTGTCTGCCAACCAATTCTCTATCCACGCCAGTACATTACCCCCAATACCATGTGCTTTGATTTTGTACGCCAATCTTTTATGTGGGACCTTGTCAAAGGCCTTTTGAAAGTCCAAATATGCCACATCCTGTCACTGCTTTCCAAATGCACTGCTATTTCATCCTTAATAATTGATTCCAACATTTTCCCCACTACTGATGTCAGGCTAACCAGTCTATAATTACCCGTTTTCTCTCTCCCTCCTTTTTTAAAAAGTGGTGTTACATTAGCTACCCTAGATTAGATAGGAACTGATCCAGAGTCGATAGACTGTTGGAAAATGATCACCAATGCATCCATTATTTCTAGGGCCACTTCCTTAAGTACTCTGGGATGCAGACAATCAGGCCCAGGGGATTTATCGGCCTTCAATCCCATCAATTTCCCCAACACAATTTCCCGCCTAATTAGGATATCCTTCAATTGCTCATTCTCACTAGACCCTCAGTCCCCTAGTATATCCGGAATGTTATTTGTGTCTTCCTTCGTGAAGACAGAACGAAAGTATTTGTTCAATTGGTCTGCCATTTCTTTGTTCCCATTATAAATTCACCCGAGTCCGACTGCAAGGGACCTACGTTTGTCTTCACTGCTCTTTTTCTCTTCACATATCTATAATGCCAAATAATCCTCCCACCCCCGCCCCCCCACACTCCCTGGTGGCCATAGGAGATCAACTAATTTCATGTTAATCATGTTAAACTGCCTAATCTCACTTATGCCACAGATTTAAAATTAAAGTAATTTCTAGGAGTCAATAGATATATGACTGGGAGTTGGCAATCAACTCAATAACACAAACATCAAAGAGCATTCTCCCAAACAGTAATACAAAGACAGGCAGAAATTTTACGAATACTAAAAGAGGAAGTACTACTTAGATTCAAGTTCAAATTAGAGAGGCAGTATGGAGCTCAAATTGGCAGACAGAGAGGGAGGAGAAAACTGCAGAGTTGACAGAGAATTTAAAAAAATGTGATTCTCCGCTACATCCGCTGGAACTCAAAAATCATAATATAACAACTTCCTGTACTTCATTCTAACAAGAAAGTCAAACGAACAATGACGGACAGGTAAAGACCATCTGGTCCGTTGAGCCAGTCCCACACAATTGCGATACCTTGTGTATCACAACATATAGGGGCCGAAATTGTCCCCTCTTTAAGGCCCATTACCGGAGCGGATAGGCCTTACTGACCGGGGGCAGACGGATGGACCGACCCTTACTATATTGCCCCCGGGTCAGGAGCGGCGGGAACAGGTTTCCGCGTCGCCCGTGCTGTTGTCCCTTCGGGCACCCATCGACCGGCGGCGACCCCCTTTCCAACCCGGTGCGGGAATTTGCCGGTCAGTGCCACTGACAACTTTCCCCTGTGGGAAGCTGTGTGTACCTGGGCGCCGCGTTCAGCCTTAAAGGGGAGGGCAGCTGCCGGCACCTCCATTTTATTTTAATTGTCAGCCAACTCCGAGATCGGCCCGATAATGGTGGCCGCTGACCCGGCCAAAATCCTCGCTGGTGGCCCTATGGGCCTAACTAAACTTACTGCAGAGCTCGCAGCAGCCCACCCCTTTAACTGAAGGGGTGGGATGTTGTGACATATCAGCGCCGCGCTGATGACATAGCGACGGCCGCTCCACTGAAACGGCACTTCCGCCCCTCAGCACCGACCGGAAGTTGAAAACAGAGAAAAAATCTGAAAATTGCTTTGCTCTCCACCCCAATCCGTGGGGTGGAGAAATTTCAGCTCCATACACTCCACCCCACCTGAAACCATGTGATCTCCTAGGAGAAGGAAAAAACAGGTTTAAAAACCCAGGCCAATTTGTGAAAAAAAAAATCTGGGAAATTCCTGTCCGACCCATCTCGGCGATCAAAACTAATCCAGGAGATCATTCTGGCCTTGAATTCCCTGAAAGGGTGTTTTTCCCATATATCAATAAAAGAGGAAACTTTAATCCTCAGTGATTTTCTTTTCCTCTAACACCTGCAATGCATGTTATTTCTATTGTATGGTGACTGTTTCTTCATTAATAAACAAACTTCTACAACCAAACAACTGTTTTATTTTATTATGATATACCACCGCAAAAAGACTGCTGCATCCACCAGCCCTACTTCACCATTGCCTCGCTCGACCACTCCACCGCATCTGATTTGTTATGTTGCTTGTCTGACATCCAGTATTGGATGAGCAGAAGTTTCCTCCAATTAAATATTGGAGATGATCTTAGCTTGACAACTCTTGTCAGACCATTGAACTTCTTTCTACATTGCATCCAAATATGAGGAGTCATTAGTGTATCCCTGCCACTGCCTCCTCATCAGGTGCCTAGAAGGTTTCCTGCCTACCCCGCCTCCCGCCCCACCTCCGGTAGATACAGTATGTCCTTCCTACTTTTCACCTCATGCACCAAGGCCTCCAGTGCAGCATTAGAGAAGCATGACACATGCTCTCTACCACCTTCTGCTGTTCTTCAGCATATAACCATACCTTCAGATCCACTTGCAGCTACAATTCACCTCCACTTTAAGAGGTGCTGGCTTCATTTAATTATTATTGTACATGTAGTGTCTCTGCACCTTGTTACAAACTCATATGAGGCATGTATATATCAGACACGATCACTCTGTGACCTTCACTTTATTTCCAAGACCAAGGAGTGCTGACCCTGGGTGGGACCTCCCCTTTTATACCTAGAAACCCAGGTGAAGAGTGTCTCCCACAAGCTCACCCCCTGTGGTCAGGATGTGTATTTCAAGGGTACAGGTACAGTGTGCATGAGTTACAGTTACATAACTATTGTCATTGCAAGATGGTGAAATACATGACAGTACATTCCCCTTAACCGGCTCCCTCCTGATACGTGTAGCCAATCAACAGTAGTGGGTAGCACACAGTAATCACTAAAATCAGCAGGCAACACTGAGATAAATGGCCAGCTTTATCGACACTGTCATTACCTCTAGACAGTTTCTTCAATGGCTTCTTTGTTGACACTGGGTCCTTGTCCCCCAAAAGAACAAATTTAAAATCCTTATCTGTTGTGTATGGAGAAAGAGTCAGACTGAACACTGTGAGCTCAAAGTAAATTGTGACCGTAGTCTTTTATTGCAGGTCTCCAGAGTGCCTCGCCAACCTGTGAAGCCTCCTTAAATACCTGGGCTCCCAAGGGATTATGGGATCCCTTAGGACTCCAGGAGATGAGCCCTTTGGTGGCTGAACAGAATAAATACAAGTCCACACATATAACAACACTCCCTCCACACCACCCCCCGCCCCCCCAAAGTCAATAGTGTAACTATTTACAATGTGAGTTGATGTGGGGCCCTTCTTGCCCTGGTTGATCGTCTCGGTGTGAAAGCTGATGTTGTTGAATCATTTGTTGGGCTCTTGCTGGGCTGCTGTGCAGCTGTGCAGCTGGCCTTGCTGGGCTGTCTGGTGTGTTGGGCCATGCAGGGCTGCTGTGGATGATGGGTTCTGCTTCGTGGTCAACCGTGGTGCCGGTTGCCACTGGTGTGTATGTTGGGGGATCAAAAAAGATAGGATCCAAGGTGGGTTGCTCAGGATAGTCTGTGAATCTGAGTTTGATTTGGTCTAAGTGTTTCCGGTGAATGAGTCCATTTGAAAGTTTGACCCGAAACACCCTGTTCCCCTCTTTGGCCACGACAGTGTCGGGAAGCCACTTGGGACCTTGTCCATAATTTAACACAAATACAGGATCATTGATTTCAATCACACGTGGCACATTTGCGCTATCATGGTATGCACTTTGTTGAAGCCGCCTACTCGCCACCTGTTCATGTAGATCAGGGTCAACTAACGAGAGCCTTGTCTTAAGTGCTCTTTTCATGAGCAATTCAGCAGGTGGGATCCCAGTGAGTGAGTGGGGTCTTGTGCGGTAGTTAAGCAGGACTCGGGATAGGCGAGTCTGCAGTGAGTCTTCAGTTATCCTCTTCAAGCCTTGCTTGATGGTTTGCACTGCTCTCTCTGCCTGACCATTGGACGCTGGTTTAAACGGGGCAGATGTGACATGTTTGATCCCGTTACGGGTCATGAATTCTTTGAACTCAGCACTGGTAAAACACGGCTTCCATAACCATGGCTAAATCTGCGGGCTGCGCCATTTCCACCTCCGTGTTGGGTAATGGCAGCCTACTGAGAGCATCGGTGCAGTTTTCTGTGCCTGGCCTGTGGCGGATGGCAGAGTTGTATGCGGACAACATGAGCACCCATCTCTGGATGCGAGCCGATGCGTTGGTATTTATCCCTTTACTCTCGGAAAACAGGGATATAAGTGGCTTATGGTCAGTTTCCAATTCGAATTTTAGCCCAAACAGGTATTGATGCATTTTCTTTACCCCATAGACACACGCTAATGCTTCTTTTTCAATCGTGCGGTAGGCTCTCTCAGCTTTGGACAGACTCCTGGATGCATAAGCAACCGGTTGCAGTTTCCCGAAATCATTAGCTTGTTGCAATACACACCCGACGCCACATGACGATGCATCACATGCTAGTACCAAACGTTTACATGGATCATACAACACAAGCAATTTGTTTGAGCATAACAATTTTCTCGCTTTTACAGAGGCATTTTCTTGGTTTTTGCCCCAAACCTATTCGCCCCCTTTTCATAATAAGACATGTAGTGGTTCTAGCAGTGTGCTGAGACCCGGTAAGAAGTTCCCAAAGTAGTTCAAGAGTCCCAGAAACGACCGCAACTCCGTCACGTTCTGTGGCCTCGGTGCATTCTCAATTGCCTCTGTCTTCGCGTTGGTGGGCCTGATGACATCCGCCGCAATCCTCCTTCCCAAGAACTCCACTCAGGTGCCAGGAAAATGTTTTAACCTGAGCCCCACGTGGTTGAGTTGACCAAGAACCTCCTCCAGGTTCTGCAGGTGCTCGACTGTGTTCCAACCTGTGACCAAGATGTCGTCCTGGAAGACCATGGTGTGCGGGACCGACTTCAGCAAACTTTCCATGTTTCTCTGGAATATCGCCGCCGCTGATCGGATTCCAAACGGGCATCTGTTATAAATAAAAAGACCTTTGTGCATGTTGATGCAGGTGAGGGCCTTCGATGATTCCTCCAGTTCCTGCGTCATGTAGGCTGAAGTCAGATCCAGCTTTGTGAACGTCTTTCCCCCCGCCAGCATTGTAAAGAGGTCGTCGGCCTTTGGTAGTGGGTATTAGGTCTGCAGGGAGAAACGATTGATAGTTACTTTGTAATCGCCACAGATTCTGATGGTGCCATCTCCCTTGAGGACTGGGACAATAGGACTGGCCCACTCGCTGAACTCGATCGGTGAAATGATGCCCTCTCTTTGCAGCCGGTCTAGCTCAATCTCTACTCTTTCTTTCATCATGTACGGTACTGCTCTCGCCTTGTGATGGATGGGTCGCTCCCCCGGAATTAGGTGGATCTGCACTTTTGCTCCTTGGAATTTCCCGATGCCTGGTTCGAACAGCGAAGGAAATTTGTTTAACACCTGGGCACACGAAGTGTCGTCAGCTCCGGTGTATCTTTCCCAGCCAGTTCCTGCCGAGCAGCGTGGGACCATCGCCCAGTACCACCCAAAGTGGTAGCTTGTGCACTGCTTCATCGTAGGAGACCTTTATGGTAGCACTGCCGATTACAGGAATCAGTTCTTTTGTGTAAGTTCTTAGTTTTGTGCGAACTGGAGTTAAGACTGGCCTTGAGGCCTTGTTGTACCACAACCTTTCGAAAGTCTTTTTGCCCATGCTGGACTGGCTCGTGCCCATGTCCAGCTCCATTGACACTGGGAGTCCATTTAGTTCAACATTCAGTATTATCGGGGAACAATTCGTGGTGAATGTGTGCACCCCATGTACCTCTGCCTCCTCGATCTGAGGCTCTGGTTCGTCGTAATCCTCCGTGGATCTGTCCTCCTCTGCAACATGGTGGGTTGCAGATTTAACAGGCTTTGCAGCTCGCCTGCACACTCGTTGGAGGTGTCCCATTGTTCCACAGCCCTTGCAAGCGTACTCTTTGAATCGGCATGAATGGAAATGATGATCGCAGCGCCAACAAGGTGTTAATGGCCTTGCATTCATCACCCTTGATGGTGGACTCAGATATCTGCGGATGTGCAGCTGCAGGTATGTGTGACCTGCCCTGTACGTTACGATTCGAAAACATCACTTTGTTCACAGTACTTATAGCAGCACTTGTGTGCTGAGAGATTTGCTTCATATTGTCACTGGTGGCAATGAACACCTGGGCTATCGCTATGGCCTTACTCAAGGTTGGGGTCTCTATAGTCAAAAGTTTGCGAAGTATAGTTTCGTGGCCAATGCCAATAACGAAAAAGTCTCTGAGCATGCTCCAAATGTCCTTGAAATTCGCAATGTCCTGCAAGGTGTCTTAGCTTGGCGACATAACTCGCCACTTCCTGGCCTTCAGACCTTTTGTAAGGTGTAGAACCGTTACCTCGTCATCAGAACACTTCTCCGTGGGTTTTGCTGGAGTGAGCAGATTTTTCATGAAGCCATACGTTGGTGCCCCACAGATGGTGAGGAGGATCACCCTTCATTTGGCAGCGCTCTCTTCCCCATCTAGCTCGTTGGCCACGAAGCATTGGTCGAGTCGCTCCACAAAAGTTTCCCAATCATCTCCCTCCGAGAATTTCTCCAGGATGCCCACTGTTCTCTGCATCTTTGGGTTCGCTATCTGTATCTCGTCGCCAGTTGTTGTGTATGGAGAAAGAGTCAGACTGAACACTGTGAGCGCAAAGTAAAGTATGACCGTAGTCTTTTATTGCAGGTCTCCAGAGTGCCTCGCCAACCTGTGAAACCTCCTTAAATACCTGTGCTCCTAAGGGATTATGGGATCTCTTGGGACTCCAGGGCTTGAGCACTCTGGTGGCTGAACAGAGTAAATACAAGTCCACATATATAACATTATCCTCACTGAAAAATCCTACCATGGCTTCACGCCATCATACCTTTGGAATCTTCTCCAGCTTTATATTCCCTCTCATATCCTGTACTATTGATTCTGGTCACTTATGTCTCCCTCTCGCTCAGCTCCATCTTTTGTAGCAGAGCCTTCAACTGCCTCGCTCTACTTTTTTGAACTCCTTTTTCATGTTTTTCAATGTTAAAGCCACAGGCAACTGTTAGTGTTTTCAACCATCATCTTTCATTACCTATCATACACAAATAACTGACATTATCTTGGAACTTGCCTTGTTTCATATTTCTCGTCAATGCAGAACAACTGTATGCAAAAAACATTTGGGGGATCTGTGTACTTTGAACTGGGGATGATCTCGTCGCTGCTCTCTGTTCGTTCAGATATTTGGTCTCCAACCTCACCATCTGCCAATGTGACAATTTCAGCCTCATCTGACACTTCTTTCTGCAAGAAGAGGCAAGGGATGACAAATCACAGTACGTTTGAACTGCATACTCATTCTTACATTACATTATTATATGCACCTCCCTCCCCGGGCTCAGTGCAGCAGCTTTCCGATCACCACTTCTCCCCCCGACCACCCACCCCCCTCGGGCTTGTTTTCCAGCCGAGCCCTGAGCCCATGTCCAAGCGTAGGACCGATTCTGACGGCCGCTACGACCCCCCTCCAGCCCTGCTTGAAGACGTTCAATGGTGGCATGTGAGTAAAAAAAAGAAAACTTCAGAAATCCAAGGAACTTCCATATACGCCATTAAAAGGTAAAAAAAAGTTGAACTTTATTATGGATATTTAAACTGTTCGAGACTCCCTCCAAAAACTTTGATGAAAAACAATGGCGTCTTTCAGAGATGATTTTTCAATGTGTGCTGCTTTCTGTTAACTCACCAGAAGGTTTTTTGGACGTCGACCTAGGATAAAAAACATTTGGGCAAACTGCGAAAAATGCTGAAAACTGATGCAGACATGAGGGAACTATGATGTCAAAAAAACCTAACATAGAAAAATCGTAACTAAAGCAGTTTCACCGGCGCAGATTCCAGGTGAAAACTTTGAATTAAATAATTACGCCAGAAAAAGTGGCACGCGCCAAAAAAACTGCGCAAATGACCCGGGAAAATTGAGCCCTGGGAAACTCCCTGAAATTCTACCTCTATAGTCTTTTTTTTCTGTTTGAAAAGACTGATTGAAAAATATTACAATGGCAGTGTGGAATAGGCATGGCAGCTTTTCATTAGAGCTCAGAAACTATTAGCAAATGTTCCAACAGATGTACACATCAGGTAAAAGCCAATGTTCAAAAATTGAGGTGGTCTTATAGAATCCGAAGAGAACAACACATTAACACAGTGAAAGAGTCCAAAATGTTGGGTCACCTGAGGAGAAATAATTGCAGTATGAAGTTTGCACAGAAAAGACATATTGAGAAAGTGTACAAATTCTTCAGAGAATAAATGGGACAAATAGATTTAAAGCTATAATATGACGTAAAATCTGTTCTCAATAAAATTAAAATATATGCTAATGAGGGGAAGCCTGTGGCTGCAGAAGGCTCACTCAGATATGATCGGATGGCTGTGGTCAACATAACTGCCCAAGCTCAAGCAGATCCTTCCAGTCCAACTGGCTTACTAATTCTGAAGGTATCCTTGGAGTTGGCAGGGAGGTCAAGTTAAATAATGGACTTAGATAGATTTAGGTAGCAAGGATAGTTGAATTGGGAAGGGAAAATAAGATCATTCATAATACTAAATCACAATCTAGTGCAATCACATTGGGAGGTGGGGAAATTTAACTTCGGCGGAAACACAAAATGGGTCGTCGTGGATCGGCCACCCATTATACACCCCACCCAATTCCCTTTCCAAGTCTCTATTCAAAGTTGAGGGATTTTTTTGGATTGTAGTTCTTTGATTATTTAAAGTGACATACCTTTTTGTCTGTGGTGTCTTCAGAATGTGAAGATAAAGTAGTTTCCTTTGCTGTCCATAGAAAAACAGAATTTTCTCAATTAACTATACTGTCTCAATTAACTGTACTGCCAGAACAGTGTCATATCTTTTTGTTTGATTACAAGTAAACAGTCCTGTTTAATATCTACTTAGCATTTTAGTTTCCACGTCTTTTAGACCTCCTCAACTCCATGCATATTACAGATGTAGAGGGTAAGTAAAGCTGCCAGCAAGTAAAGTTTCTCTCAGTTCTCTGCCACATTGGCTAGCAGGGAATGACTGGCCTTCAGACGTTTCCTCTGCTCTCTGTCTCCTTTCTCCTTTACGACGCTCCTTAAAATCTACCTCTTTGACCAAGCTTTTGGTCACCTGTTCTATTATCTCCTTTTTTCGCTCGGTGTCAATTTTTGGCTGGTTACGCTCCTGTGAAGAGCCTTGCGACGGTATATTACATTAACAGCGCTATATAAATGCAAGTTGTGTTGTTGTTGTTGAGTGAGGGGAGTAGAGAGATTGAGACGGACGATGTCAAGCTGGCCATTCCCAATGAAAAAATCAAGCGAGGGTGAGAGGCCAGAGGGAGCGTCCAAGTGGAACAAGAATTCTGAAGGGGGGGGGGGGGGGGAAGACACCTAGCCAGAGAAATTGTTTCAGCTTATTGTTACCCCACAGAAATAATATCTTCCTATCTTGACTATCTTCTCTGCCCTTGTCCAGTCCCCTCCGACCTACATCCACAACTCTTCTGATGCCCTCCATCACTTTAACAGCTTCCAGTTTCCTGGCCCTAACTGCTTCCTAACCAATGTCCAGTCCTTTTACATCTTCACCTCCACTAGGATAGCCTGAGGGTGCTCTGTTTCTTCTTTGAACGGAGACCCAACCAGTCCCTATCCTCCACCACTCTCCTCCACCTGGCTGAACTTGTTCTTGCATTGAACAACTTCTCCTTTGACTCCACCCACTTCCTCTAAATAAAAGGTGTCACTATGGAAAACCATATGGGTCCTAGCTATGCCAGCCTTTTCATGGGATTCATGGAACATTCTTTATTCCAGTCCTAATCAGGCCCCATCCCTCACTTTTTCCAGTACATTGATGACTGTATTGGTGCGCTTCCTGCTCTTGCCTCAAACTGGAAAATGTCATTGTTATGTCCAGAATAAACTAATGTGATTGAATACTGTAGACGTGAGTAAGTGTTACCTTAGTCTCTTTATTCTAACTCCAGAGTGTTGGCACAGCATGGGAGGCCTGCTTATGTACAGTGTTCCCAAGGGATGCTGGGATCCCTTGGGACTCCAACAGATACGCCCTCTGGTGGCGGTAGAATGCAGGTTACATAGGGTTGCATTCATAACATCACTCCCTCCCAAAGTCAATAGTACACTTATTTACAGGGTAAGACGATCTGGGGCTTTTCGCTCCCTAGTTGATCATCTCGGTACAAATGCAGGTGCAGGTGAGTTGGTTGGTTCTTCGCTGGGCTGCTGCGCAGCTGGCCTTGCTGGGCTGCTGGGAATGATGTCGGTTGCCACTTGTGTGTGTGTTGGAGGGTCGAAGTTGGTGGTGTCCTCTTCAGGTTGCTCGTGTCCTCTTCAGGTTGCTCGTGGCTGTCTGTGAATCGCAGTTTGGTTTGGTCCAAATGCTTTCTGCAAGTTAGTCCATTTGCGAGTTTGATCTGAAACACCCTGCTCCCTTCTTTGGCTATGACAGTGCCAGAAAGCCATTTGGAACCATGTCCATAGTTGAGTACAAATACAGGGTCATTGACTTCAATATCGCGTGACAAATTTGCACGATTTGCCTGCCCTTTGCCTGCCCTTAACGTGATCATGGAAATCAGGGTGGATGAGAGAAAGCCTTGTTTTGAGCTCCCTTTTCATGAGCAGTTCGGCTGGGGGAATCCTGGTGAGCGAGTGAGGTCTGGTGCGGTAGCTGAGTAGGACTCGGGACAGGCGGGTCTGCAGGGAGCCTTCCGACATGCGTTTCAAGCTTTGCTTGATGGTTTGGACTGCCCGTTATGCCTGGCCGTTGGATGCAGGCTTGAACAGGGCAGATGTGACGTACTTGATCCCATTGCGGTCATGAATTCCTTCAATTCAGCGCTGGTGAAGCACGGCCCGTTGTCGCTGCCAAGGACATCAGGCAGGCCATGCGTGGCAAACATGGCTCGTAGGTTTTCGATGGTGGAAGTGGACGTGCTTACTGACATTATTACACACTCAATCACTTTGAATAAGCATCCACAACAACCAAGAACATTTTGCCGAGAAACAGGCCAGCGAAGTCAACGTGGATCCTAGACCACGGTTTGGAGGGCCATGACCACAAACTTAGTGGTGCCTCCCTGGGTGCATTTCTCAGTTGAGAGTAAGTGTTGCATTGGCGCATGCAAGACTCCAAATCTGAGTCGATGCTGGGCCACCACACATGAGATCTGGCTATAGCTTTCATCATTACTATGCCTAGGTGGATACTGTGTAGATCGCGTATGAACGTTTCCCTGCCTTTCTTGGGCAAAACCACGCAATTACCCCACAAAAGACAATCTGCCTGTATCGACATTTTGTCTTTACGCCGCTGGAACGGCTTGATCTCTTCATGCATCTCCGCTGGGACGCTGGACCAGCTCCCAAGGAGGACACAGTTTTTTACAAGGGACAGTAAAGGATCCTGGCTGGTTCAGGTCCTGATCTGGTGGGCCGTAACTGGTGACTTTTCGTTTTCAAATGCATCCATCACCAAGAGCAAGTCTGCAGGCTGTGGGCAATGGTAGCCGACTGAGGGCAGAAAAAGAGCTTCTTTTTCAATCATGCTGTAGGCCCTGTCGGCCTTGGACAAGCTCCTGGATGCATAAGTGACCAGTTGCAATGTCCCCGATTCGTTTGCTTGTTGTAACACACACCCGACCCCGTACGAAGACGCACCACAAGCTAGCACGAAAAGTTTACAAGGATCATACAGGACAAGCAGTTTGTTGGAACATAGAAGATTTCGGGCTTTCTCAAAAGCTGTCTCTTGTGATTTCCCCCATACCCAGTCGTCTCCCTTGCGTAGCAACACGTGTAGAAGTTCTAGCATGCTGCTTAACCAGGGTAGGAAATAATTGAGGAGTCCCAGGAACGACCGCATCTCCATCACGTTCTGTGGTGTCGGCGCGTTCTTGATGGCCTCTGTCTTGGCATCGGTGGGTCTGATGCCGATGGCCGCGATTCTTCTCCTTAAGAACTGGAGCTCTGGCGCCAAGAAAACACACTTCGAGTGTTTCAACCTGAGTCTCACATGATCTAGCCGACTTAGAACCTCTTCCAGGTTCTGCAAGTTGTAAAGTCCTTACTCTACAGCATGAAACCGCACAAGGCACATTCTGGGGGCAAGGTCACTCTGTGACCTTAACTCTTTATTCACAGGACTCCAAAGACGATGACCCTGTGTGGGACCTCCCTTTTTATACCTGTGTGATCAGGTAAGGAGTGTCTCCCACAAGTTCACCCCTAGTGGTCAAGGTGTGCATCTAGGTTGAGAGTATACAGTAATACAGTGGTGTTACATTGTGGTTACATATATGACATCACCTTCCCCCCCAAAGTCTTACTGGGATCACAGGTTTAGTCTTTCAGGTGGTCTACGCTCCCTCGTGGAGCGCCGCAGTTGGGGATCTGGTTGTTGGACACTGACGTGAGTGTCTGTCACCTGTGGTATGCTCTGTCCTTCATGACGTTGGTGGGTGTAGAATCTGTGTCGGGCCATATGTATTCTACTCGCCGGTTTGAGTTGCTCCCCGATCAATTTGCTAAGTTCTTAAAAGGTTTTGTCCGCCGGCTTTTCGGGTGCTAGTAAGTCCTTCATGAGCGCGCAAGTCTTTGGTCTGCAGCTGGTCAAAAGATGTGCCCTTCGCTTGTCGGCCGCTGCATCCCCCAGCCATTCTTTCGTAATGAAGCTTTGCTGAAACCTCTCGACAAAATCGTTCCAGTCTTCCCCAACACAGTACCGTTCCTCTGTGCTACCGGTGGCCATTCTCATGGGCCGTGAATTTCCGTTTCTCGTCGCCAATGTAAAGTTCTTACTCTACAGCATGAAACCACACGAGGCACATTCTGGGGACAAGGTCACTCTGTGACCTTAACTTTTTATTCACAGGACTCCAAAGACGATGACCTTGCGTGAGACCTCCCTTTTTATACCTGTGTGACCAGGTAAGGAGTGTCTCCCACAAGTTCACCCCTAGTGGTCAAGGTGTGCATCTAGGTTGAGAGTATACAGTAATACAGTGGTGTTACATTGTGGTTACATACATGACACAAGTGTTCGATAGTGTCCCGACCTGTGACCAGTATGTCGTCCTGGAAAACCACCATGCTTTAGCAGACTCTCCATGTTCCTTTGAAAAATAGCCGCGGCCGATCAAATCCCAAACGGGCATCTATTGTAGATGAACAGACCTTTGTGTGTGTTGATGCAGGTGAGGCCTTTCGAAGATTCCGCTAGCTGCGTCATGTAGGCCGAGGTCAGGTCCAACTTGGTGAACGTCTTTCCTCCTGCCAGCGTCACAAATAGGTCGTCTGCCTTGGGTAGCGGGTACTGGTCCTGCAGCGAAAAACAGTTAATCGTTACTTTGTAGTCCCCGCAAATTCTGACCATGCCATTGCCCTTGAGAACCGGAACAATCGGACTGGCCCACTCATTGAACTCCAACGGCGCGATGATGCCCTCTCGTTGCAGCCTGTCTAGCTCGATCTCCACTTTCTCTCGCATCATATATGGCACCGCCAGTGCCTTGTGGTGGATGGGTCGTGTACCGGGAATCAAGTGGATCTGCACCTTCGCCCCCGAGAAACTTCCGATGCCTGGCTCAAACAACGACGGGAACTTGCTCAGAACCTGGGCACATGAGGCGTCATCGACGGACGAAAGCGCCCAGATGTCATCCCAGTTCCAGCGGATTTTACCCAGCCAGCTTCTGCCGAACAGTGTGGGGCCATCTCTTGGTACTATCCATAGTGGTCGTTCGTGCACTGCTCCATCATAGGAGACTTTTACTGCTGCGCTGCCAATTACAGGGATTAGTTCTTTAGTGTAAGGTCTCAGCTTGGTGTGAATGGGGCTCAGCTTGGGCCTGTGTGCCTTGTTGCATCACAGCCTGTTGAAGGCCTTTTTGCTCATGATAGACTGACTCACACCCTTGTCCAATTGCATGGATACTGGAATTCCGTTCAGTTCAACTTTTAACATGATCGGTGGACATTTTGTGGTGAAGGTGTGTAACCCGTACACTTCTGCCTCTTCGGTTTGAGTCTCTAGTTCAGTTTGATCTGCCATGAATGGTCTTCCTCTGCAACATTTTGCAGGGTTTGCAGCTCGATTGCACATTCGCTGGAGGTATCCCATTGTTCCACAGCCTTTGCACGCATAATATTTGAAGCGGCATTGATGGGCTCGATGACCACCTCCGCAGAGCCAACAAGGTGTTAACTGCCTCGCATTAACGCTTGATGGCG
Organism: Pristiophorus japonicus; assembly: GCF_044704955.1. Taxonomy (NCBI): domain Eukaryota; kingdom Metazoa; phylum Chordata; class Chondrichthyes; family Pristiophoridae; genus Pristiophorus; species Pristiophorus japonicus. The sequence continues at coordinate 143,746,182 of NC_091985.1, forward strand.
GACTCTGAGTCATCTGAGGTCATGCAGCTGCAGGCGTGTACGTTCTGCCATATGCATTCCTGCCTGAAAACAATGTTACTTTGTGTACAGTACTTGCCGAAACATCTTTATGCTGCAGATTTGTTTGGTGTTATCGCTGGTGGACATAAATGCCTGGGCTATCGTTATGGCTTTGCTCAGGTTCGGTGTTTCAACAGTCAATAGTTTGCGAAGGATAACCTCATGGCCAATGCCAAGCACAAAAAAGTCTCTTAGCATTTGCTCCAGGAATCCATCAAATTCAATGTCCTGCAAGGCTTCTTAGTTCAGCGACGTAGCTCGCCACTTCCTGGCCTTCAAACCGCTGACACATGTAAAATCGATACCTTGCCATCAGAACGCTCTCCTTCGGATTTAGGTGCTCCCGGACCAGCGTACACAGTTCTTCATACGATTTGGTTGTTGGTTTCACCGGAGCAAGAAGATTCTTCATGAAGCCATAGATTGTTGCCCCGCAGACGGTGAGGAGGATCGGCTTTCGTTTGGCAGCGTTCACACTTTCTTCCAGCTCGTTGACCACGAAGTATTGGTCGAATCACTCCACAAAGGCCTCACAATCGTCCCCTTCTGAGAATTTCTCCAGGATACCAACAGTTCTCTGCATTTTCGTGTGATGGTTCGTTATCTCATCACCAGTTGTTATGTCCAGAATAAAGTTATGTGATTGAGTACTGTAGACGTGAGTAAGTGTGACCTTAGTCCCTTTATTCTAACCCCAGTGTTGGTACAGCATGGGATGTCTGCTTATATACAGTGCTCCCAAGGGATCTCTTGGGGTTCCAACAGGTATGCCTTCTGGTGGCGGTAGAATGCTGGTTACATAGGGTTGCATACATAACAGTCATCATCTTTGATTCCAATTTCCACCCCTTCCTCACCTTTACCTGGTCCATCTCTGACTCTCCTCTTCCCTTCCTCAATTTCTGTCAACCAATATCTACTACAAGCCCACTGACTCTCACAGCTATCTTGATTACACTTCCTCCCACCCAACTTCCTGTAAAGACTCTATTCCATTCTTCCAGTTTCTCTGTCTCAGCTGTTCTGATGATGCGACCTTCCACACCAGTGCTGCCGATATGTCTTCATTTTTCCTCAACCAAGGATTCCCCTCCACTGTGGTTGTCAGTCCGTCCCATTTCCTGCACTTCTGCCCTCAACCCTTCCACTTCCTCCCAGAAACTCAATAGGGGTCCTCCTTATCTTCACCTTACACCCCACCAGCCTCTACATTCAACGGATCATCCTCCGCCATTTCCACTACTTCCAATGTGACGCAGCAGCCAGACACATCTTCCTCTCGCTGCCCCTCTCAGCATTCCAAAGCGACCATTCCCTCCATGACATCCTGGTTTACTCTTCCATCACCCGCTCCTCTTCCTATGGCACCTTCCCGTGCAAACACAGGAGATGCAACAGCTGCCCTTTTAACTCCTCCCTTCCCACCATCCAGGGCCCCAAACACTCCCTCCAGGTGAAACAGCAAATTACTTGTATTTCTTTCAATCTACTATACTGTATTTGCTGCTCACGATGCGGTCTCCTCTATTCTGGGATGGCCGAACGCAGATTGGGTGATCTCTTTGCTGAACACCTCCATTCAGTCCGCATTCATGTTACACTGAGCTTCTGGTCACTTGCCATCGTACTTCTCCTTCGCTCTCCAATTCGGACCTCTGTCTTCGGCCTCCTACAGTGTTCCAATGAAGCTTAACAGAAGCTCGAGGAACAGCACCTCATCTTTTGATTAGGCACTTTACAATCCTCTAAACTCAACATTGGTTTTAATAACTTCAGATCATACCCACTACTCCCATTTTCTCGGACAGCAGGTGCTAGTAACCATTTGATGTTGCCATTTACAGTTCCGCTAGACCCATCTTTTGTGTTTTTATTTGTCCCAATATCACCCTCTTTTTCCTTGCACAATCATCCCTTTTGTGACTCCTGCTCTGCACCAGATCACAGACCTCCCTTTTGTTCTTTCCTCCTTTCCCTCCCCCGGGTCTGTATTTACTTATAAACTGTTAAATCTCTAACTTCTCAGAGTTCTGACGAGAGGTCATCAACCTGAAACATTAACACTGTTTCACTCTTTACAGATGCTACCCGACCTGCTGAGTATTTCCAGCATTTTCTATTTTTATTTCAATGTGGAGAGCTTGAATACAGTACTGCCCATCTAAGCTTGACTGGATCAAATTACACAATCCAGGTAGAGTGATGGATGAGTGCTCCCACTTCCTGGCGTTGTAACTACACTTCTTCATTCGTCATAATGTTGTGGTCAGCAAATGCAGATTACCGAGTGTATGATCTTTAAATTACAGCCATCCCACGTTACAACAGTGATTACACGCCAAAAGTACTTAATTGGCTGTAAAGCGCTTTGAGACGGCCGGTGGTCGTGAAAGATGCTATATAAATGCAAGTCTTTCTTTCTTTCTTTCTTTCTTTCTATACAGGGTTCACTAGAATCCTTAATTTTGGAGCCTGCAATTTTTCTTTAGAAAATTATTTTGCATGTAATGATATTCTTTTACAGATCTATGAAACTAAAATTGGCAAGTCTTTCAGTTCTTCTGTCATCACATTGGATTAAAGTTATTATTTTGATATTGGGAATAGGCAACAAAAGAACAAGAATAATATATAAATTTATATTTTTCTTCAGAGTTCCTTAGACAAGAACAAAACTTTGTACCTGGCTCCTGTGCTGTTTTTGTAGGTGTCCCCTCACTGTTCTCAGAAGGACTTTTACGAAGATTGTGAAACGGGCGCAAATCAAAGCACATGTTCAGTAGTTCAACATTCACTTCGCTGCACACACTCATGAACCCCACTGCAAAGTTGTTTACCTGCATGACATATTAAAGTAACACGATATAATCATTGTATCTTTTATAGCTCTGAAGAAACTTTATTACGGCTAATGCTTATAACTGGAAAAGTTATTGTGGTAGAAATTCAACAATGTTTTGCTTCTTTTACAGGTGCAACCATGACAAATTTATCAGTGGGAAGAACTGCGCTCCATTTCCGCATACACCTGGGCCACTGGTAAATCCAGCTGGGCCTTTTATTAGGTGGCACTGGCAGCTGCCTAAAATAAATGCAGGCCTCATTTCAATGTGTGTATGTGTGCCAGTTAGTATGCAGCACATGATGCAGAGTTAGTAATGTACATTTCCCCAACACATACAGTCATCTATAGTTGTATGCAATATGTGTTGGTATGTTGGGGCAATGTAACACATACAATACAGTAAGGGACAGAATTTGCTTTACGACTCAAAATAAATGGCAGTTACAAAATATCTGACAGTAACAGTAGTAGTGTGAGTGAGCGGACAAGGAGCGGAATAGACCATTGTACTGATACATCATTTCAATTATATCACAAAGCAAAGGGTCATCAGTTCATTTCTTCCCTCTCCCCCTTTTCTGTGGAGGAACTGTTTCATGGAACTGGATTACAGTTCCCCAGGTTCCTGTAAATTGCCATCCTCATGTACCAATCTAAATAATGATTTCTGCCACGCTATCAGACAGTGGATGGAATCACAGCCATGCCTTGTACTGGTTGTCACTTGAAATCCACAGACCCACACTTGCCAGCAGGGGATATGGGATGGTGATCAAGAGAGGGAAGTCTGGCAGTTTTTCTCAGAATTAACTGTGGGACTCTGAGGCGAACTGTAGCATTCTAAATGTTAAACCCAGCCATGACCAGTTAACTTAACACATACTGGGGCTTTGTGGTTTGTTTGGTTCAATATCACATCTCATGTAGCATTTATCATAGGGCAGCTCGAAGACACATCTATTGTAAAACCTCACGGGATTACATATTACATAATGCCTTTATATGTTTGTATATTCCAAGCCAGAAGTTTCTGAGGGTATTGCATTTTTAAAGATTGTAACCAAACTACATTTGGCCAGTCTCAACTTATTTCCTATTTAATTTAGGTTTCATACCAAATCTTCCAACTGTCAGCTATTTCAAGTATCAACTCTGGAAGGTCCAACACTGTAACCAAAATGACTTTAAAAGTCACCTTGTGACGTATAGGAGTCATTAATATATGTTCTTCACATATTTTTGTACATTACCTGTTCCTAAACAGAATACTTGCCAATAACCTTTCAACATAATTTGATTTAAAATTCTTAATTTGACCCCTTTAAACTATTTGGCATTTTTTTTCTACAGTCCCTTTGTGTTTTACATCAGTTGTGTAGTGCAAGCATGTTGCCATGCAACACATCGTTTAAACAAAGTTGAAAATGTGTTTATTAGCATGATAAAAAAAAGACAACATAAAAGTCAGCTCGCAAAGCTAAATACTGACCTCAGAGACAACAGCATGATTCATTTCATCTTGAGCTTCTATTAGTTCTGCCAGGAAGTATTCACCATAAATGTATCTCAACATGTTAGTCTGCTCATTGAAGATAGGAGTGACATCATCATGATCCTCTATCCTGGTGAGCCAAGGATCTCAGTTCAGAAGTGACACACAATCAACTTTATAAATGTTTTCATAGTATTTGCATCATAATGTACAAATGCTACAGTAGTTTTACAATGTAAACCATAAATTATGTACACATTGTGGAGCAAATTATCTCAGTATTTATTCTTTGCAAAGTACAAGGCCTCAATTTTTCGATATTAACCTATTCCAAATCGGACAGGATAACAGATCAAGTGGGAGTATGGAGCAGCGAGGCCCATTGCCACCTCCACGCAGACCTAAATTTTCCTCCCCCAGCCCCTGCTGGGACAATTGCTGGCCGCCGCTACCCTTCCTGCCACATATAAATTACAGTGCGGAGGTGGGGCCTAGCAAGCCACCCTAGTTCCTTACCATCCTTTGCGGATTCCACCCCTAGAGACTGACGGAGAAGGGTGGCAGAAATCCCTAGGGTACTGGCGGAAGGTCCACTGATGTCCCTTTTGGAGGGAAGAGCAAAAGGTCCCATAGTGGGCATTTTTACCTCCCATTAGGCAGTACACCCATACCATTTTAGGGCGTGGCCTCTAGGAACAGTGGGTCTCTTCATCATCTTCTGGGCACTTCCACTCCATTAAAATTGTCATGTCCATTTGGGTGCAACACCGCCAGAATTTTTCTCAAGGGATTTGTTGAGGCCTCACTTGCTGGCATTGAACCAACCGGGAGCCCACTATGAATACATAATGAGCCCTGACCCAGGAAACTCAGATGGGGTCATGGCAGGTGGAAGTCTTACTCCGACCTTCCTGGGGTGGCTAAAGGAAAATCCAGGCCTAAATGTCTGCGCTTACAGTCTGAAAGATTTCAGAAGCTATAGTTATACATCAGTGACTTTTACTTATGTGGTTGCCTTTATAAATGTATTGCATCACAGAGTGGTTGGGCACAGGTTTATACCTGAGGTTTCCTCACAGAATAAATTGCAAATCTTGGAACCCAAGAGGAAGCAACTTGCTTTGATAAAAGTTCCATTCACACATTTACTAATAAACAGTTGCAAAACAGCACTTGATCAGGCCTTGACAGATAGGAGAAAGGTGCATGTTTAGAAAGAGAAGAAAAACAACCAAAAAATGGATGATGGTTGTAATATTTTAATGTATTCCATGCTGCTGCTACAATATCTTTAAATATCCAGTGAGAATACAAAAATGTTTGGTTCTATACACTCAGGAATGGCCATCCTGTCATAAATTCCCTTTTTTGTTGCAAATCTGTAATGTGAAAAAAAGAGTTCTGTAGAAGACCTCATTTGGCAAAGGCCAAAGCAACGGAATCTGTTTGCAATCCTATTCTGGCTCCACTAGTTTATCCTGTTTGTATTTTGTGGGCTAGGAGCTCTAGAATTTTGAGTTCAATGGTCTGATGGCTAAGATTAACATTACTGGCCCAAGTGGGAAAATCCAGCAGAGCCACAAATGGAGCAGCAGGGGAGAGTGGCATTCTTGGAACAGTAAGCCAACATCATGGAGCAGCCCTGGAGAACTTGGGAGTTGGCATTGCTGTCGATGTACATCTGTATTTACTGACTTCACAAAATTTGTCATGATTCTGCAATGATTCAGCGTCCTCTCCCTCCCTAATCTGTTTCTGTACAGTTTAATGTAAATGAATTGCCTGGAAGTTACCCTTGTGTGGCAATTAATATGGTAAGTCACAACCATGTTATATGTTAGAATTGTTGCTCAGTGATCTTATGTGAGTTTTTGTGCAACACAAAGTTTGCACTAAATTCATCAGCTACCTTTCTTGCTTTATTAACATGTTCACTGGATTGTACAACATGATGGCAGATAGTAGTTTAACCCCTACTTGGCCACCAAGATCAGAGAACAACTGTTAACAATTATTTTCATTTATTCTTGCGATGTGGATGATGCTAGCAATGTTGCATTTATTGCCCATCTCTAGTTGCCCTAAGGTGGTGATGGTGGGCCACCTTCTTGAACCACTGCAGTCCTTGTGATGGTGCTCCCACAATGGTATGAGGTAGGGAATTCCAGAATTTTGAACCACCGACGACAAAGGAATGGCGATATGTGTCCATCAGGATGATGTGCAACTTGGAGAGGATAGTTTTCCCATGACATTGCTGCTCTTGTCCTTTTCATTAGTAGAGATCATAGGAGGGGGTTGCTGTCAAAGTAACCTTGGTGAGTTGCTGTAGTGCATCCTGTAGATTGTACAATCTGCAGGGTACAATGCTAATGGAGGAGGGGCTGGATATTAAGTCCAGTGCCAGCAGCACCAATCAAGCAAATAGCTCTGTCCTGGATGGTGACAAGTCTTCTTGTAGCTTCACCCAACCAGACCACTGGTGAGTATTCAGACTCTTGAATTAGGTTTTGTAAATGGCGGAGCAGCTTTGAGGAATCGGGAGATGAGGCACTTGGCACTGAATATCCAACCTTTGACCTGACGAAATGGCTAGTCCAATTGAGCTTCAGGTCAATGGTGATACCCAAGATGTTGATTTTAGGAGAGTCGATGATGGCGGTGACATTGAAGATGGATAGGCTTTCTCTTATTTGAGATGGTTATCACCTGGCACTTATCTAGCACTAATGTTACCTGCCACTTGTCAGCCTAAGCCTGGCTGTTATCCAGGTCCTGCTATAGACTGGCATGTGCTGCTTCATTAGCGGAGGACTTATGAATGGAGCTGAATACTTGGGAATTGCCAGCGAACAGCCCCACTCCTGACTTTATGATGAACAGAGGATCACTGATGAATCAGCTGAGGATGGTTGGATCAAGGACACTTCCCATGAGTAACTACTGCAGTGATGTCCTTGTGGTATGGTGACTGGTCTGCCACAACCACAAGTTCTGTAAACTAGTTATTATTTTGAAAATACAACAATGGATAGATATTACAGTAATGCAGCAGTTTTACAATAAAGGGGAAACATGATGTTGTAAAAGTTTATAAGATCACCTTAGCCAGGGACGTCCAAGATGAAACCCACAGGCTGAACCGAACCTGAAAGATTCTTTTACCCAATCTGTAATTCCTTTCTTCTTTGTACACTTGTAATGCTGATTTTTACTTTAGCTCGTAAGATTGGGAGCTGGCTAAGGATGGCCCAGGGTATATTCCATTTTTGCATCTTTTTATATTGAATATTCGATAATTTGTGAGTCAATTTTGACAGGTATGTGGATTTCAGTGCCATTCAGTTGACCCATATGGCATAGTCCTCTCTGTGTTTGAATGTTGCCAAGGTCTGCCATCGACTGCAGATCCATAGTGATGCAAATATACCAGCACAAGCTCTACCCTTCTTCCTCTGTTAGTCCTTGCCTTCTCCAGGTACCTCCTGCAGATGTCTCGGAAGCCTGCCTTTCATTGTTAGAAATTCACAGAAATCCATGCATTGATGATGATATGCTGACGTTATAGCTCGATTGTGGGTTGTTTGTAATCTAAGGAACATGCGAGAATAAACCCCAAAAACGGATGGTCTTTTAATCTGAGGATAACACGCTGTACACCCAGCTTGGATATTCCAGGACTGGGCAGATGCAGCTGAGGACAGTTCATGGCTGACTTTTCTGTGTGCTTTCTCCACAGATGATAAATTAACCCAGCCTGGTTGATGTCCCAGCAGTGATGTGGATGACATGCTATTTCCGAGCCAGATTCCACTGAGAAGTTATGCCAGGAATTTCTGCTGTTTTTTTATTGGATACGACAGAAACTCAATCCTCATGGCATATTGTCTATGCTTGTTTCTTTTGGAGAATACACACTGCAATTTTCTGGAGTTCATCAAAATTTGTCATTGGTGAGCCCATTCGTCCAAATCATCTAGGCATGTCTAGAGCTTTTCTGATGCTACTGCTGAACTCATGGAGGATACCCAAACTGTGGGCAAGGCCCAATCCATTGTTCGGGTGTTGGAATGCCATTGTCATAAAATGAAGAACATAAGTGGCCTGAGATCTGAGCCCTGGGGAATTCCTGCCATTGGCAAAACCTCTTGGAACTGTCTATCCCCTTTGTACTACTAATTGTGCGCTCTGCCAGGAAATTTGATATCCATCAAATCAGCTCACTGGGGATGTTGAGCTCGGAAGTGCTGTATTGTAGCCTAATATGCCAAGCCTTGTCAAAAATCTTTATTCACTTCCAAGCACACTGCCAATATGCACGCTTTCTTGTTAAAGGCTTGGAGAATATGTTCTGCCAGTTGTAGCAAGTTGTCAATGGTGTTTCTTCCTCTCCTGTACCCTGCTTAACCTGAGTTGAAGAAGTCATTGCCCTCGAGGTGATGTTGCGGGCAATATATGATGACTCTCTTCAACAGCCTGTTGGGCAGTTCATTTCTGGGGTCACTAGATTTTTTGCCTGGCTTGTGGACTATTATGGCCACAGCTGATTTCCAGCATCTTCGGAAATAGCCCAACAATAATAAGTAATAATATGGCCATCATCTCGACTATTGCTTTGCTCAGCATCGGTGTTTGATGCCATCCACTTTTGGGGATTATTCTCACACGCTCCTTAGCCTTAATAAATTCAATAGCAGTAATTAGCTTGGCCAAGGAAGTTGCATTGCTCTTCAGTGCATTATCTTCATTATTTGCAGGGTTGTGCTGAGATCTTGGAACAGTTCTGGTTGTATGTGGATGTAATTGTTCTCCTTCTTTTCCCAGCTGCTGTAGTTTGTGGTGATTTGGCTTGATGTGGACAGTGTAGAGATGATCTTTGACGAACTCTGCTTTCTCTGAGTAGCCTAAGCACTGCAATATTGGTGTGATTTTACAGTTGATCTGCCCGTAGCTCTATGGATCAGATGCCAGAACCGCGTTCAAGGTTTCTGCAGAAAAGATCCCACTGCTCAATAGTGTCAGCTTTGTTGGATTTTAGTGTGCAGGTGGTTGATGGATGTCTCGTCTCCCTGTATTTTAATGTAGTCCCTCCTGAATCTGTTTTTTAAGCGAATCAGCCTAGTGTTGTGTTGGGGTATCACAGCAGCCCTCTCATCAGGATCCTTCTTCATCTATATTATTGCATTTACTGCTCCCATTCAGGCACGTTAGCTACTTACCGGCCAGCTTCAGGTAGTCAGGGTTTTTGCAGAATCTTGGGTGGATGATGTTCCTTGCTAGATACAGCCTGAAAGCAGCCCAATTGGCTCTTTTGTAGTCCCAGCCTAATGTTTTGGGTATTTGGAGTCGAGTAGAAGTTCCATGTGAACAAGTCTGGTGGATGATCACTCCCAACATCTATCCTAACCTTTAAGTCTGAGCATTTGCTGGCTACAGTCGGTGTTACAGAACAGGTGGTGGATGGAGAAAGCACAGGAGATACAACAACTGGACGACAGTCATGATGTGCGAGGATTCTTCATCACAGTCAAGGCCACCTACGGTCAAAACTCCCAAGGCCCCACCCCACTGCTGGCCAAGAACGGGGAAACACTCATCAAGGACACCGAGGCAGTCAGGGCTCGCTGGAAGGAGCACTTCGAAGATCTCCTCAATCGTGACTCTGCCTTTGACTCGAGTGTTCTCAACTCCATCCCACAGCATGCGACCTGCTACCACCTCAGTGAAACCCCAACGTTGCACAAGGTAGGAAAAGCCATAAGACAGCTCAAGAACAACAAGACTACAGGACCGGATGGAATCTCTGCTGAGGCATTAAAGTATGGCGGAGAGGCGCTGTTGGCGCGGATACATGACCTCATCTCTCTCATCTGGAGGGAGGAGAACATGCTGGGAGATCTCAGAGATGCAGTGATCGTGATCATCTTTAAACAAGGGGACAAGTCCGACTGCGGCAACTACAGGGGAATCTCCCTGCTATCAGCCACTGTGAAAGTTGTCACTAGAGTCCACCTCAACCGTCTTCTCCCTCTGGCCAAGGAGCTCCTTCCGGAGTCAGATTGCGGATTTTGTCCCCTATGGGGCACAACGGACATGATTTATGCAGCGCGACAGCTGCAGGAAAAATGCAGTGAGCAGCGCCAGCCCTTATACATGGCCTTCTTCGATCTTACAAAGGCCTTTGACACTGTCAACCGCGAGGGTCTATGGAATGTCCGCCTCTGTTTCGGATGCCCCCAAAAGTTCGTCCCCATCCTCCGCCTGCTTCACGACAACATGCATGTCGTGATCCTTACCAACAGATCCAATCCACATCCGGAGTCAAACAGGGCTGCGTCATCGCTCCAACCCTCTTCTCAATCTTCCTCGCAGCCATGCTCCACCTCAGAGTCAACAAGCTCCCCGCTGGAGTGGAACTAAACTACAGAACCAGTGGGAAGCTGTTCAACCTTCGCCATCTGCAGGCCAGGTCCAAGACCACCCCAACCTCTGTCGTCAAACTACGGTACGCGGACGACACCTGCATTTGCGCACATTCAGAGGCTGAACTCCAGGACATAGTCGACATATTTACTGAGGCGTACAAAAGCATGGGCCTTACGCTAAACATCCGTAAGACAAAGATCCTGCACCAGCCTGTCCTCGCCGCACAGCACTGTCCCCTAGTCATCAAGATCCACGGCGCGACCCTGGACAACATGGACCATTTCCCATACCTCGGGAACCTCTTAGCAACAAAAGCAGATACTGATGACAAGATTCAACACTGCCTCCAGTGCGCCAACGCAGCCTTCGGCCGCCTGAGGTAAAGAGTGTTCGAAGACCAGGCCCTCAAATCTACCACCAAGCTCATGGTCTACAGGGCTGCAGTAATACCCACCCTCTTGTATGGCTCAGAGACATGGACCATGTACAGTAGACACCTCAAGTCACTGGAGAAATACCACCAACAATGCCTCCGCAAGATCTTACAAATCCCTTGGGAGGACAGACACACCAACATTAGCGTCCTCGTCTAGACCAACATCCCCAGCATTGAAGCACTGACCACACTTGATCAGCTCCGCTGGGCAGGCCACATTGTCCGCATGCCAGACACGAGACTCCCAAAGCAAACGCTCTACTCGGAACTCTTTCATGGCAAATGAGCCAAAGGTGGACAGAGGAAACGTTACAAGGACACCCTCAAAGCTTCCCTGATAAAGTGCAACATCCCCACAGGCACCTGGGAGTCCCTGGCCAAAGATTGCCCTAAGTGGAGGAAGTGTATCCGGGAGGGCGCTGAGCGCCTAGAGTCTCATCGCCGAGTGCATACAGAAAACAAGCGCAGGCAGCGGAGAGAACATGTGGCAAACCTATCCCACCCTCCCTTACCCTCAACGACTGTCTCCCACCTGTGGCAGGGACTATGGCTCTCGTATTGGACTGTTCAGCCACCTAAGGACTCATTCTAAGAGTGGAAGCAAGTCTTCCTTGATTCCAAGGGACTGCCTATGATGATACAATGCAAGGTCAAGCAATTCCCAGGGGTTGAAGAGGAACCCTGGGCATTTCAAGATATTGTAGCCCAGATCCTCAGTTATGTCCAGTATCTAGTGTTACCCATTGCCCAGAAACTTGAGCACATAATCTAGGCTGACACTCCAATGCTGTATTGAGGGAGTGCTGCACTGTTGGAGGTGCCGTCTTTCAGATGAGATGTTAAACCGCCCTCTCGGGTGAACATAAAAGAAACCATGGCACTATTGGTCTCCTAGCCAATATTTATACCTCAACCAACATTAGTTAAAAAAAACCAAATTATCTGGTCATTATCACATTGTGGTTTGTGGGAGCTTGCTGTACGCAAGTTGGCTGTCACATTTCCTACATTACAGCAGTGACTACACTTCAAAACATCTTGGGTTGTCCTGAGGTCATGAAAACGCTATATAAATGCAAGTCTTTCTTTCAGTATATTTTTTGGTTGCAGTATTTGCCAGTGCAAATCATCTGAAATCGACCAAACCAGCATATAGTTTTTTTTAAATTGGTGAATTTTAAGCACAAGTTATGTTGAGCGTAAATTGAGTTTCTGAGAACTTTAACGCTGGTTTAAAAAACACTGGCTGGAAGCCGGCCCCGTTGGTGAGTTTTCGTCGGCTGCACCCATTTGTGACCCTTTCAGGTGGCTCTTCAAATTAAGCTACCGGTAGTTATTTTGGCGCAAAAGCACTAGTAGGCACGTTTTGAAAGTTTTTAAATATTAAAAAATATTGAATTTACTAAGAAACTGACTAATGTGTACCAATGAAATTAGTAAATGGTTCATTATATGACTTTTTAAAAGTCATTTTAAGTGATTTACATCAGGGTACTCACAGATGGTGGACTAGACACTCTAATTAAAAATGCTTATTTTCTGCGATAAACCCATTTTCAGCTGAATTAATAAAACTGCGCTAGGTTACCACTCTTAAATATATCAATTCATATTTTTTAATACAAACAAGAAAAAAACAATTACATTCTATTACGCTGCTTGATTGCAAATCATGAAAGATTTTACATTTGTGATTATATAAATGAGTTTGAGCAGAAACTTGAACTATAACTTCACTTCAGAAAACCAGCACAATTTCAAGTGCAATTTGCGCCCAGATTGCCGACTGCACCCAAAGCAGAAACTTTACTCCAACATGTTTATATCCTTCACTGACGTGCTTTTGTTTTGATGTAGTTGATTTGTTGCAGCCGTAAGTGCACTCTAAGGGGCTCACTAATGACTTATGACATTGCTTGATGAATGCCAGCAAACATTTTGTGCTGTCACCATACTGCTGGATAGCTACTCCAAGGAAAGTGAGCAGACATAGTCTGGATTGACAAAAGTTTGGAGGATTCCAATTTATTTCCTGCCCCTTCATCAATCTTTATTGCTGCTCATAGTGCTTATCTCTGTAAATTCACAAGATGCTGCAATCAGTCTCTTTGGTGCAGCCACCTTGGCATAGGTTTGATTTTCAGCTTTCTTTCTCGCATGATTTGCCCTCTAGATGTTTGAGATATCCTCAAATTGATGGCAATTTTGTGCACATGCTGGGTAGGGTTGGCACAGTTGCCAATGTAGCATCATGCTTTAACTAAAAGCACTAGGAAGCTGTGTGACCCCTGTCACACTAGACACAGTTAGTGCTGTTCTTGCACTCTGCTGCGCTGTAGTGGAATCACTGCTAAATTGAGTAACCAAAGCTGGAATGTGTGCCTCCTCCACTTTGTAAAGGAGAAAGTAAAAACTGAAGGCACTTTCAATCAGTTTCTGGTCCTTCTCAGGTTTCCGGCGGGTCAGTGTGAAGAGTTTCATGGGCAGTCTTCTTTTGTAGTTCACTATTCCAGGGCAGCCCTCACCTCCTCCACTGGCGATTCAATGCAGATATCCTTAATTGCACAATCCTTGGCTGTTCACCCAGCCGCTGGTAGCGTTTTGGCAGGCCATTATGTAACTACTTTTGTTTTTACTCAGCCTCAGCTTTTTAAACTGGCCAGGCCTGAAGAATTAAAAAAGACTGCTCTCTGATTGGTGGATTTAGATCAATTTCAAGCCTGGGAAATTTTGTGACATCAACATCAAACTTCAGGAAAGAGATCACAGAATGGCCGTGGCGGCTGCGGCGACAAAGGCAGCTGCGGCTATAATGCAAATTGCTGCTAAAGTGTGCATAACTTCTTTAGATTTCTGTAAATATTCTGACCCCAAAAGTCCATGGGTTGCGATCCCAGCAATTTCGCTCGAATCGCATGCGTCAGTGCCCTATATTGCTGATCCCAACTGGAGTTTACAGAGTCAGTTTACTGCACTTTATTCGTATGAGGCCAATGGGCGCAAGTGCCACTTTGGAACATAAAAATTAGGAGCAGGAGTAGGCCATTCAGTCCCTCAAGCCTGCTCTGCCATTCAATGAGATCATGGCTGATCTTCTACCTCAACTCCACTTTCCTGCACTATCCCCATATCCAAAAATCTATCGATCACTATATTGAATATACTCAAAGACTGAGCCTCCACAGCCCTCTGGGTCAGAGAATTCCAGAGATTCACCACCCACTGAGTGGAGAAGTTTCTCCTCATCTCAGTCCTAAATGGCCGACCCCTTATTCTGAGACTGTGACTCCTGATTCTAGACTCCTCAGCCAGAGGAAACATTCTCCCTGCATCTTCCCTGTAAGAATTTTGTATGTTTCAGTGAGATCACCTCTCATTGTTCTAAACTCCAGAGAATATAGGCCGAGTTTACTCAATCTCTCCTCATAGGACAATCCCCCCATCCCAAAAATCAGTCTGCTGAACCTTCGTTGCATGCCCTCAATGACAAGTATATCCTTCCTTATGTAAGGAGACCAAAACTGTACACAATACTCAATGTGCGGTCTCACCAAGACCCTATATAATTGCAGTAAGTGGTCTTTACTCTTATACTCAAATCCTCTTGTCATAAAGGCCAATATACCATTTGCTTTCTCAATTGCTTGCTGTACCTGCAAGTTAACTTTCAATGATTCCTGTACAAGGACACCCAGGTCCTTCTGAACATCACTTCCCAATCTCTCACCATTTAAAAAATACCCTGCTTTTCTACTTCCCATTTCTCCACATTATATTCCATTTGCCATGTTCTTGCCCACTCATTTAGTCCATCTATATCCCCTTGAAGCCTATTTGCATCCTCCTCATAACTTACATTCCCACCTAGCTTTGTGTCATCAGCAAACTTGGATATATTACATTTGGTCCCCTCATCCAAATCATTGATATAGCTTGTGAATAGCTGGGGCCCAAGCACTGATCCTTGCGGCACCCCACTAGTTACAAACTGCCAACCTGAAAATGACCCATTTATTCCTACTCTGTTTTCTGTCCGTTAACCAATCCTCAATCAATGCTAGTATATTACCCCCAATCCCATGAGCCTTTTGTGTTTAATAACCTCGTGTGGCACCTTATCGAATGCCTTCTGAAAATCTGAATACACCACATCCACTGGTCCCCCCTTATAGGCCCCAAGTTTCGTCCCGCGGCGAAAACGGCGCACCTCCGAGCCGGGCGCCTGTTTTTCGCGCCGAAAACTGCACCTAAAAAAAAGTCTGATATTCTGGGAGCTCAATGTCTGCTTGGCGCGGCGCGCTCTTCGCAGCAGGGGGCGGAGCCTAACACTCTCGCCGATTTTCTAAGCAGCAGGGGGCGGGTACAATTTAAATTAGCCTTCGTGGTGCCGGCAACCCTGCGCATGCGCGTTGGAGCGTGCACGCTCGCGCAATCTCACACGGACATTGGCACTCGGCCATTTTTTAAAATACTGCAGAAAAAGTGAAGATTTGTTTCTTGGACCCCTGCAAAGGCTTGTAATTTAATTTTTTTTGATATTTCTGTGTGTGAGGGCGTGCTTTTAGCAGCACTGCTGAATAAATCACCTGTTGAAATCAGTGAGTTCAGCTTTTCACTGCTAAACTTGCAGAACCGGTGCTGCATTGGTGCATGCAAATTAAGGACTGTGTGTTTGGAAAAATAAGAGTGCCAATTCAACTTTGCAATGAATCAACGTCCACCAAGAACAAAGATGGCAAACCACTGCATAATACGTGGTGTTGACAGCAGCACCCATTCTTCAAATTTAAATATAAAACTGTCGATGTGGCTGCCTCTCCCTGTCCAAATGGCCTCAGTCCCACTCACAGCTCGAAGGCTGCTGCTGTATCTTCGGCTGCCGTCGAGCCACTGACGCCGCCCCTAAAGTGTGGCCGAATGGCCTCAAGCACCATAAAGAGCTGCGTGTGTCAGGTGTTGATTCTTCGGCTGCCGGCCAGCCACTGACGCCGCTGATATCCTATGACCGAATGGCCTCACGTCGGTCCGCTGCTGATTCTTCGGCTGCCGGCCAGCCACTGACGCCGCTGATATCTCATGGCCGAATGGCCTCGGGTCAATCCGGTGCTGCTTCTTCGTGGCCAGCCACGAAGAGAATGAAGGCCTGCCTCAAGCACTGCAGCTCAGCTCGAAGCTTGCTGCTGCTGCCGTCGAGACACTGACGCCACACCCCTGCCTGTCTCCAACATGAAAGGCCTGCCTGAAGCACAGCAGCTCGAAGGCTGATGCTATATCACACAGGTAGAAACATGGTTTATTTAATCTTTTCTTTGCTTATAAATTTTTATTCAGGTTGGATTTATTTGTATAATATTTGTATAAGTATAACTAAGAATTGATGGTAGAATTTAATGACTTCCCTTCCCCCCCCTCCCCCCCCACCTCGTTCCCTACGCCTAATTTGTAACCTACGCCTGATTTTCTAAAGTGTAGACAAGGTTTTTTCGAGCGTACAAAAATCTTCACTTGCTCCATTCTAAGTTAGTTTGGAGTAAGTTTTCACTCACGAAACTTTGAAATCAGGCGTAAGTGGCCGGACACGCCCCCTTTTGAAAAAAAAATTCTGTTCCAAAGTGAAACTGTTCTAACTGGCTAGAACTGGAGCAAACTAAATAACGAGAATTCCGATTTCTAAGATACTCCGTTCTACACCAGTTGCTCCTAAAAATCAGGAGCAAATCATGTGGAAACTTGGGGCCATATATTCTACTAGTTACAACCTCAAAAAACTCTAACAGATTTGTCAAACATGATTTCCCTTTCATAAAACTGTGTTAACTCTGCCCAATGCTACTATTCTTTTCTAAGTGCCCTGTTACCACATCCTTAATAATAGATTCTGGCATTTTCTCTACTGCTGTCAGGCTAACTGGTCTGTAGTTCCCCATTTTCTCTCTCCCTTCTTTCCTAAATAGCTTCCTTGGTTTTCGGCTGCCCAATGTATCCGGAAAAGCCGGGCACCTACCTATGGGTTTGTCAAGTCTCTCCCAACCCCCAACTCCCACCCCTGGACTCCACACTATTCCTATTGGTCGCCAAGCAAGGGAGCTGCTCCAGGACTTTAAAATAAAATGCCACCCTCTTTTGGGGTCCAGGTTTCTAACCAGGCCTGGGCCAACCAGTGGGGCCCACATGTGCTCTTGTGGAGATTGGTATATCTCAATTCACAGAGTACTGTCTGCCACCTGTAGCCCAGCTCCCTATCCAAGTCCTGGACGAGTAACTCCCAGTTTAGACAGTCCCATCCTTGGCCCTGTCCCGGGCCATCATTTGCCTTGTAAGGGCTGTTCTTTAACTTGTGAATACTACAGAATGTTTGTACACTTGAATATTATATGCATTGAAGGTTATAGTATGTGTTTAAAAAAAAACAAACAGGTACATAATAAGTAGAAAGGCAAACACAGTGGGATAGCTTGTGAATTTGGTCCTGCATTGTCAAGAATGGACTTGCCATATGCAAAGGCAGGCTTATAAATATAAAAATAAAATCATTTAGCTCCTGCAATTTCCTCCAAACCCTGTACAATATCATGAATTGTACTTTAATTGAACTATTTGGTTAACAGGAATTCAAATCCTGTGGTAAGTATTCTTTAGTGCCCTCTACAGCTGAGTGATGGAATAATCACAATAAGAAGCCAAACAGTAAAGCATGTAGCACAAAATCTTTACATGCAAATATAAAACAATATTCAGCTTATGAAACTACTCTTAAAAATCAGACTGGATTCAGTTCTTGGAGGCACCCCACCACCGCACCAACCCCACCCCCCACGACACACACACTCGATCCCACCCCGGAATAGCAACTCACCAACAAAGAGCAAGGACCCGAATATAGGGACATTCTCCCTCACACCGTTGCATCCTAACTAATAATCCAAAACCAAGAGCAAACAAACTGCTTCAACCCAACCTTCTAAACTACAATGTTCCCAGTGCAGTCATACTAAGAAACTTAGATACATTAAAAAATTCTTCCGCAAGCACTATGCAATCAAATTGTACAATGGTTTCATAAAATATATATGTGGGTGAGCATTTTTAGAAAATGTGTGAATGTACACTTTCACCAAATAGATATGCAAATATACTTTCAAATGTACGTTTTTGAGAATTCAATACAATTATTTTTTAAAACATCTCCAAATTGAAATTATAGCATTATATGGATTTGGATAAGAACATAAGAAATAGGAGCAGGTGTAGGCCATTTGGCCCCTCGAGCCTGCTCCACCATTCAATAAGGTCATGGCTGATCTGATCCTGGCCTCAACTCCACCTCCCCTTCCGCTCTCCATAACCCTCGATTCACTTATCATTCAAAAATCTGTCTATCTCCACCTTAAATATATTAAAAGACCCAGCCTCCACAGCTCTCTGGGGTAGAGAATTCCAAAAATTCAAGACCCTCAGAGAAGAAATTCCTCCTCATTTCTGTTTTAAATGGGCAACCCCTTATTCTGAAACAATGTCCCCTAGTTCTAGATTCGCCCATGAGGGGAAACATCCTCTCTGCATCTACCCTGTCAAGCCCCCTCAGAATCTTATATGTTTCTTCATATGACAACCCCTTCATCTCAGGAATCAACCTCGTGAACCTTCTCTGAACTGCCTCCAATGCAAGTATATCCTTCCTTAAATAAAGAGATCAAAACTGTATGCAGTACTCCAGGTGTGGTCTTACCAACGCTCTGTAGGGTTGGAGCAGGACTTCCCTACTTTTATACTCCATCCCCCTTGCAATAAAGTCCAGCATTCCATTTGCTTTCCTGATTACTTGCTAGACCTGCGTGCTAACCTTTTGCGTTTCATGCACAAGAACCCCCAGATCCCTCTGTACTACAGCATTTTGTAATCATTCCCCATTTAAATAATAATTTGCTTTTTTATTTTTCCTACCAAAGTGGATAACCTCATATTTTCCCACATTATAGTCCACCTGCCAAATTTGTGCCCACTCACTGAGTCTATCTATATCCCCTTGTACATTCTTTGCATCATCCTCACAACTTGCTTTCCCACCTATCTTTGTATCATCAGCAAATTTGGCTACATTACACTCGGTCCCTTCATCTTAGTCATTAATATAAATTATAAATAATTGAGGCCCCAGCACTGATCCCTGTGGCACCCCACCAGTTACAGTTTGCCAACCTGAAAAATGACCCATTTATCCCAACTCTCTGTTTTCTGTTAGTTAGCCAATCCTCTATCCATGCTAATATATTGCCCCAACCCCGTGAGCTTTTATCTTGTGCAGTAACCTTTAGTGTGGCACCTTATCGAATTATTTCTGGAAATCCAAATATACAACATCAACTGGTTCTCCTTTATTCACTCTGCTCGTTACATCCTCAAAGAACTCCAGCAGATTTGTCAAACATGGTTTCTCTTTCATAAAACCATGCTGACTCTGCCTGACTTCATTATGATTTTCTAAATATCCTGCCACTACTGCCTTAATGATGGACTTCAGCATTTTCCCAATGACAGATGTTAGGCTAACTCGTCTTTGAGGAGTTTTGGAACTCCAGAGTGTGTGTGACAGACCGTTTACAATACAGAAAGGAATGAAGATTTTGTTGTATCATAAAGCCTGTCAGCAGGGTAATGTAGCAAATGGAAGCAAGTCGATGGAGAAGCAGAGGGTAACCATAGAGTTTAGCATCTGCAAGTACCGGGCTAATATGCATGTCTGGGAATTAAAATGAAACAGCCATCAACTATTGAGATGGAACAATATTCAAGGATGGTAAATTACATCACGTGGTCAAACACTAAAAGATTCTGACATGAGTGACATTTTGCATTTTGTGCTGTTAAGTATGGAAGAGAGGAAGAAAGATGTCAGGCTTAATAGCAAGTGGAAGGTTGTTGGAGGTGCAAATGTTTTACCAGAAAAAGCACTGGAGGAAAAGATAATTAAAGGGTGGGGCTTTGTGTGCGACACGAGGGCCCCAAGAAACATCGTAATGCTTTGAGTAAGGCAGATTGAAGCCTAAAAGCCAGAAAAGAGCTTCTTCAAAATCTTACAAATCTTGAAGCAGACTAAAGAAGGTCAATTTAAGAAGAACACCATTTGTGGACAGATTATTCAGTTCTCCCAATGAATAAAGTTATTAAGCAGCTGTCTGTTTGAATCAAGCTTACAAAGTCAGGAATACAGTTTGATACTAACACAATTAAACTCAGGGATATCTGATAGGTAGTGAAGACAGTAAGATGCCCCTTAACGCCTTAGCAGGTTATAATACAAAAAGCTGGAAGAGGGGTTTTTCTGTAGTGTCAAGGCTTAATCTAATTTTCCAGGTCAAAGCTTCTTAGAAGCATGCAATATATGGGAATATAAAAAATAATTTTGATTTGACAAAATGAGTAAGTTGCAGACAGAATCTGAATGAAATAAATGGGAGGCATGAAGATCAGTAAAGGGCAGTGTGTTGATAATACACTGTTGGCCCATCATCTTCAAGTGGGTTAGTAATTTCAGTGATGAATGATGCTTATCTGATGGACCTACTTGTCATCATGTTTATTGCTCCAAGTTGTTTCAATTCATGGTGGCAATGCCATCATTCTCCCAATAGGATTTAATGCACAAACATGACTCCTTTTCATTAATTTCAACAAGATAACTGAATGCTTCTGATATTCACCAATTGGTAATTGCCATTAACCTTTTTATCATTATAGTTGTTGTATCATGGTTTTTGTCCATAACCCTGTAAGTTCCTCATCCTCAAGTACCTGTCCTACTGTCTTTTGAAATGATTTATGGAATCAGCTCACACCACCTTTTCAGATAGCACGCTCCAGATCCTGACACCTCATTGAGTGAAAACATTTCTTCTCATCTCCCCTCTAGATCTTTTGCCAATGATTTTAAATTTATGTCCTCTGGTTACTGACCCACTCTCCAGATGGAATAGTTTTTCTTGATCTACTCTATCAAAACTTCTCAACATCTTGAAAACCTCAATTAAGGTACCTCTTAACCTGCTCTGTTGCAAGGAGAACAGTCCTTACTTTTCCAACCTCTCCTCATAACTGAAGTCCCTCATCCCTGGTAACATCCGTTGTACCCTTTCTACGGTCTTTACATATTTCCTGAAGTGTGGTGCCCAGAATTGTCCACAATACTCCAGCTGAGGCCTAACCAGTGATTTATAAAGTTCTTGCATGATCATTTTTCTTTTATATTCTATTCCTCTATTTATAAACCCAAGTAACCCCTACGTTTTTTAACCACCTTATCAAATTGCCCTGTCTTCTTTAAGGATTTGTGTATATGGACACCAAGATCTCTCTGCTCATCTGTACTTTTCAAAATCATGCCATTTATAGTATACTGTCTTTCCATATTAGTTCTCCCAAAGTGTATCACTTCACACTTCTCCGCATTGCACTCCATCTGCCATGCTTCTGCCCATTTCACCATCCTGTCTACGTCATCCTGAAGTCTACAACTAGTCTCATCGCTATCTACTACTTTGTCAAGTGTTGTATCATCTGCAAACTTTATAAAAATTGAAAAGAGTAATGGACCCAAAGCTAACCCTTGGGGAACACCACTGCAAACCACCTCCCAGTCTGAAAAATATCCACCACCATCAACACCCTTTGCTTCCTGTCACTTAGCCAATTCCATATCCATGCCCCCACTTTCCCTTAATTCCATGGGCTTCCATCTTCTTAACAAGCCTCCTGTGCGGCACTTGGTCAAATGCCTTCCAAAAGTCCATATCCACTGCACTACCTCGATCAACCTTCTCTGTTACCTCATTTAAAAATACAATCGAGTTAGTCAGACATGATTTGCCATAAACAAATCCATGCTGGCTCTCCTTGATTAGCACACGCTTTTCCAAATGAAAGTTTATTATGCCCCTGATAATAGTTTTGTTCAATTTTACTCAACAATCATCTTGAAATTCACATATCAGCTATTTGTCATGTCATGAGACTGCCAAATATAAAATCGGACAAACAAACACTGAAAACCAGAGAGCTTTTGTATGCTTCACTGGTTTGGGATCACTGGAATTCTGTGAACTTGCAAACTCAGATTTTTTTTTTCTTTGCTTCTCATTTAACTGTTTACTAGTTTACATAATTTTATGCAGTCAAGATGTAGGCAGGTAACATGATGCATGTTCTCTGCAAATGTAACACTTAAGCCAGCTGACCACCAAGTAGGAGGACTTTCCCATCAATATATTCTGATTCCTCGTGAAAAAATACCTGAGGCTAAAAATTCGAATACACTGGAAATCAGCTGGTAGCAGTGCCGGTCAAGGCTAACTGCCGCCTGCTGAGAGAGCGTAGGAAGCACTGGTATTTTCGTACTGCCTGCTAATTAACATCAGCGTAGCATTGATTTGGTGGTGTAAAGCGCTAAGTTCAGCAGGAGGCCAAAGGTCGCATCTGACTTCCACTTGCAGTGAAGGGGAACGGGGAAGAAAGCAGCAAACCTGTTGGCCATGCACGGAACATTTGCCACACTTGCTACAAAAATACTACCTGCCACCCGATGTTTGTTGACTTTTTACTAGTTCTTGAAATGAATGCATCTGTAACACTAATATTTCCCCAATGGTTACTCTTGAAAGTGTTTAAATGTGTAGTAATTGTGCCAGCTTTTAGTGGGTCTTGCACAACATAATTATTTGATAAATAATTCGTTATGGAATTTTGAATAAATTAATTATAATTCCTTAAAATCTTAAGCAGTTGAGTCCAGATTTGCTAGGGGGTGACATTCTGGTGACATCATCATAAAGATAAAAGAGATCTTATCAGAGATGAACTTCAAACGTAGCGATAGAGTGCTAGGAAATCTGATGCTCTTTAGGAATTTTTATTTTTTTATTTGCTGTTTTGTACAGGTGTTCCGTTATGAACTAAAACCTTGTTCCACAAGGTTACACCCCTTGATTTACTGACCCATAAACACTGTAGGCCACCAACAAAGCTGCCAGAAAATGCTAAATCCCCCATCCCCTCCTCTGCACTGAAGGACAAAAAAATTAAAGTATAAAAGAAGAACCTTGGCAAAGAAGGCCTTTGAAGTTCCAGCATCCATCTGAGGTGTTTTCCACTTGTCAGCCTCCAATCTGGTATACAATCTGCCAAGTCCTGCCAGACTCCTCGTGGCCATTAATGCTGTTGAAATGCATGTAGCAGCTGCACGCACTGGCGTGCTTTAGAGAAGGCAGCAATAGCAGCGGTGAAATTCCAAATTGGATGAGTGGGCGTCAACTAGGCGTTGCACACTAATTGACGTCACGCTCCGACTCATTACAATGCTGGCAATGCTGGCAACCGGCTGCTGTGGGAAGTGGACGATAGCGTGGCGGCTGCCATTCCGCCCCCCACTCCCCCAAGTCTGGGGGGGTAACAGGTGGTGCTAAACCCCTGATTTTAGTCTGAGCTTCTTTTCCCTTTCCTGATGGCACAGCTAGGATCAGGACCTCTCAGTTTTGAGAATTAATAGAAAATTAATGTCCTACCAGCCTATAAACAACATTCCAGTGACCTTCTATCCTCTCTCCCCAGCATATATACACAGTCTTACTTTAAGTGATTATTTTAAATGCAAGATATTCACCAAAATTCACCAAGATATGAAAGCTGTTTATTAATTTTGTTTGCTCAGAAATAGCACTCTCGCCTCTGAGTTAGAATGTGGTGGGTTCAAGCTTCACTCCAAGACCTGAGCACATAATCTAGGCTGACACTTCTATGTAGTACTGCATGAGTGCTGCATTGTTGGAGGTTTTGTCTTTTGGATGAGATGTTAAACCGAGGCTCAGTTTTCTTGTTCAGGTGGACATAAAAAACCCATAGCGGTATTATTTGAAGAGCATCGAAGTTCTCCCAGTGTCCGAGCCAACATTTATCGCTCTACCAACACCACCAGAACAGAATGACTGGTCACTTATCTCATTCCTGTTTGTTGGACTTTTCTGTGCACAAATTGGCTGCTATGTTTGCCTACATTACAATAGTGACTCCACTTTAAAAGTAATGCATTGAATGTAAATTGCTTTGGGATGTCTGGAGAATGTGAAAGGTATTATAAAATGCAAGTTCTTTCTTCTGCCTCGCTGTCAGTTCTAAATGCATCAAGTAAGTAAATTAAAATCCTGATCTGTAATTATCTTTAAGCAAGTCATTGGAAAAAGGCAATTCCTACAAGAGAGGTATCCATCAGAAGCTTCATTACCTGGCCTTTCGAATATGTAATACTGGAACATAATCCTTTCTATAACAGATGAAGGCCGAATACTGCACACCATCTGTCTTCTTAAATTGCGGCATGGGTGCAAACATGACAGATACAGCAGGATCTGAGGTGGAAGGCAGAAATCATTACTGGATTTATTAGATTGAATAATTAGATTTAAAAAAAATTTTAACTTCTAAAATTCGAACTTAAAGAATGAGACCTCTGACAATTCATTAAAAATCTTTTACCTAGGATGACTTTCTTTTGAACGGAAAGGATTATATAGTGCAGTTCTTGGACGGCATTAAAGACGGTCCTATAGCAGTATTGGAAATAAATTAATATTTTTTGTAATTGCACATTCTGACATTGGTTCATGAGGCACAAGAACAAGAATCAACAAATGTAATTTACACAGTACAGCAGCATGCATAATCGGCATTATTTCCACAGGGGTTATTTCAATCATCTGCCATGACCTCAGTGGAAAATCTGCAGAAATAGGGAGCAATCAAATAATTAAATATGAAAAAGTCTTCATGAAACTAAAATTGGTAAATTATGCACACATTAAAACTAGCATAGTACACAAGTCTCCAATCAGTTCATATGGCAACAAGCTACTTAATGCGTCTCTCCCACCTCCATTTTCTCACACACACACACACATACACACACACACACACACACACACAAAGTGTAAAAGGACTGCAGTATTCCATAACTAAATGCAGAAATTAAAAGAACGGAGAAATCATAAGGGAAGAATTATTTTCCTCAAAGTACTCTCCCCAATGTCTAGCAGAGGTCCACATTTCAGGTCTTCTTCCTTCCAGCACACTCTGGAGACTCAGAGGAGCCACCTATGTCCTGGAGCGGTTCCATACATTTCAAGCGGACTGCAACTTCAGACTAGATGGGAGCTGAACCCAAGCCACCAAGCCTGGTGCATCTTTTTCCAATAGTCTGTTTTCTGCAGATTGGATATTTTTACTGAATATTTTGATTCCATACTTCCACATAAATATTTGGGAAATAGTTTAAACAATAAATATCCCTCAAGGTGGACTTTCCTCTTTTAAGTAATCTGCGCAATATCATTTTATTCTTTCTAGGGTAATATTTCACTGAGTGAAATTGTTAAGAATCATCGGTTACTGCTGAACAGTAAGAGGCATTTTTGTTAGAATTTTAAAAATAATAATGTGGATTTGACTGGACAGATCATTTTCCCACTTGCTCTTCATCTTTCAAAGTCCATCTCTGAGATACCTTGCCTTTCATCTCTGACTAGACCCCATCTGTCTCCACCTCAAAATTGTCTCCCCCACTCACCTGTCTGCTCCCAGTCACCCCAGAGGTAGGGTATTTCTGATCAACAACTCCAAAAGTAACAGATGACTCAACTTTGTAAAAATGTTTTGCATTCTTAGGAACAGTATTGAAGAATATTCATGTAATTGAGCGCATACATTATCTACAGTTAAGAAACACTGTCTAATACACAACCTACCTGACAATCTCTTTAGCACAACCAATTGCATAGTCTGATTTTGCCACAAACAAATGCATAAAAAGAGTGTTCAAAGGCTGCCAAAACATAAAAAATATATGTTGTATGTGAACATAAATTAGCTATAGAAAAATCTAAAAACACTTAGAAAAAAACAGTATAGAATGTTACTTCGTCACATTTATCCAGTGTCCAAAATGTAGTCTATAATATTTGCATACTTTAAATAGCGGAAGATTTAATTGTTTTCAGAAACAAAGAGACTGAAACTCAGGGTCTCAAAGGTTAATGCCCGTTTGTAGTGGCCATTCCTAAAAATCGAATGGCTGCCGCTTTGTGGTCAATAGGCCGACCCAATCAAAATTCAGGTCGGGGATTTTTCGTCCCGGACCCCATCCCGCCCAAGTAGATGCCACCGCCAAATTAAAATCAAATAAATACTTACCGATCCATTTTCAGCTCGATCTGTTGATCCCCCGCTGCACGGTGCCTCCAGCAGGTTTTTCTGCAGGTGCGCCCTCTGAAGACTGTGTGCAGCCCGGCAGCGCAGCCACCCTTAAAGGGGAGGGCCCACTGCCACGGCTGCAATGGAAGAATTTTTGCCGGCTGACTTGCCGATTGGTTGGCAAAATACTGGCCTTGGGTTCAGCCGGGTCGCCAATGGGCAGCCTGACACCCCGTCTTGGGTGCCAGGCCGCTGGCCCAGCCGAAACCCTCCCTGGTGGCCCAGTGGCCAAAATTAAAAATCGATCAAATCTCTCCCCTTTAATGGTGGGGAGAGAGCATGATGTCGCACATCGCTGTGATGTCACCACGTGATTGACAGTGGCGGACAGCCCAAATGACCCATTTTCAGCCAGTCAGTCTGGCTTTGAGTTTAAGACCCGCCCCATTATGATCTATTTCCTGTAGGACTTTGAAAAAAATTCGAAGTCTTGGAAATGCATCTACTCACCACACCAAGAATTCCAGCGGTGAGTACCAGTTAAAAACTCATAGTTGCGCCAGCTTTCTGGCCCACCTGAATTTTGGCCCCAAACATTTTCAGCACAATTCAAATAGGTTTTGCAATGTACAAGAGACCAATGAAAGATAACATTCCCCAACACACGCCTGGCTACATAACTCACAAATCATAATGACTGGCCACAAATTAAAATAAAAGTCACAGCTTGCCCACCACACAGAATTTATTATATTATAATTGTAGAGGGGGGGGGGGGGAAAGGGGGGGGCAATAGAAAGGGAAGGTGAGGATGAGCAGAAAGGAGGAGCTAGAGAAAGGAGGGACAATGGAAACGATAGTCGAGGGAAAGGAGGGATGAGGCAAAGGAGGAAATAGGATGAAAAACAAGGAGGGAAGGGAGGAGAGCAGGAGAGGAGAGGAGATGGGATTGAGCAGGCAGCTTAAAGTAAAAGACAAGATCACTTGATTATTCCCTCTCCATCTCCCACCACTTTCCACCTCCCCTCTTGCTCGGCCAGCTCTCCTCCTGTCCACCTCCCCTTCATTCCACCTTCCTCCCCCTCACTCTCTATCACCTCTCCTTCCTCGCCTCCTCAACAACCCACATCTCCTCTTCTCCCCCTCTTCCCCATACCTATCATATCGTCCATCCCCTCTCCCTCATTCCCTTTCAGAATCCTCCTCTCCACTCCTCCCTCCACTTTGTCTCCTCATTAGCTCTCTTCTCCCTCTACCATCTGTCCCCTCATCTCCCTCTCCTCTAATATCCCTCCTCTCATCCTTCCCTTTTCCTTATCCCCTTTTCTTCAACTCTCCTCTCCCCTCCTCTTTAAATCTCCCCTCGCCCTCTCTTCCCTCTCCCCTGCTCATTTCCTCTTCCATCTCTCTCCATCCTTGGTTTAGCCAAGGTACATAATTTTCTGAGTAGGGTGTGTGGCTTGCAAGATAATATACTCATGGTGGCATTACCAAAATGAAGGTTGGCTTGTTTGTGGTGCACAATGATGCAGAGGGATCAAAACATGGAAATGCTGCTTTATCAAATTTATCATAAAAATTGGTCCTCAAGGGAGGCTTGAGTGTTATAAATGCTGCAATGGTCAAAAGCCAAGCGGGAAACAAACAGTGGGATGGAACAGGCTAATTTTGAGGAAATTTCTTAGAATCCAAGGGCCAGGGCAGGGCAGCACCATGATAGATTACAATATAATAAATAATAAAAAAAAAAATTTTAATTGCAAATGTGGACAAAATGTTTACTGTTTTCAATGTTTATCATTTTTTCCCCCACAATGTTTACGTCCTCTTATTCTACTTCACCATATTGTCACGTGCTACTTTTAATTCCAGTATATTCAGTTATGTAACGTTACCATTGTACTTAACATGTCACATAATGTGACTCTCACCGCTACACCGACAGATGTAATACCAATGGCATGCTATGATGTACTCAGCGATTTGAATATATAACTAGTTGCTTTTCCATGGCTTTGCACATGGGGAGTCAAGTACAATCTTCAGGTCAAGTAGGATTAGAGAATGGAGAGGATAATTGGACTAAAGCATAGGAGTGGTGAAAGTTGGGGGGGGGGAATTGAGGGGGGGTAAAGGAGGGGGGAAAGGAGGTGGGGAAAAAGGAGGAGGGAAAAGAGGGGGGAAAGAAGGCGGGGGGAAGAGGCAAGGGGGGAAAGAAGGCGGGGGGAAAAGGAGGCGGGGGGCGGAAAGGAGGCGGGGGAAAGGAGGCGGGGGGAAAGAAGGCGGGGGGGGGAAAAGGAGGCGGGGAGAAGGAGGTTGGGGGAAGGAGGTGGGGGGAAGGAGGCGGGGGGGAAAGGAGGCGGGGGGGAAGGAGGCAGGGGGAAAGGAGGCGGGGGAAGGAGGCAGGGGGAAAGGAGGCGGGGGGAAAGGAGGCGGGGGGGAAAAGGAGGCGCGAGGGAAAAGGAGGCGGGGGGAAGGAGGCGGGGGGGAAAGGAGGCAGGGGGAAAATGAGGCAGGGGGGGAAAGGAGGCGGGGGGGAAAGGAGGCAGGGGGAAAGGAGGCGGGGGGGAAAGGAGGCGGGGGGAAAGGAGGCGGGGGGGGGGAAAAGGAGGCGGGGAGAAGGAGGTTGGGGGAAGGAGGTGGGGGGAAGGAGGCGGGGGGGAAAGGAGGCGGGGGGGAAGGAGGCAGGGGGAAAGGAGGCGGGGGAAGGAGGCAGGGGGAAAGGAGGCGGGGGAAGGAGGTGGGGGGAAGGAGGTGGGGGGAAGGAGGTGGGGGGAAGAGAGGGCGGAAAGGAGGCGGGGGAAAGGAGGCGGGGGGAAAGGAAGCGGGGGCGGAAAGGAGGCGGGGGGGAAGGAGGCGGGGGGAAGGAGGCGGGGGGAAGGAGGCAGGAGGAAAGGAGGCGGGGGGAAGGGAGGCGGGGGGAAGGGAGGCGGGGGGAAGGGCGGGGGGAAAGGAGGCAGGGGAGGGAAGGAGGCAGGGGAGGGAAGGAGGCAGGGGAGGGAAGGAGGCAGGAGAGGGAAGGAGGCGGGGGAGGGAAGGAGGCGGGGGAGGGAAGGAGGCGGGGGGGAAAGGAGGCAGGGGGGGAAAGGAGGCAGGGGGGGAAAGGAGGCAGGGGGGGGAAGGAGGCAGGGGGGAAGGAAGGAGGGTGGTGAAAAGGGGGGGCGGATGGAGGGGGAGGGGGAAGACATACTGACATTAATTCTAACATATAGATCAGTAACTACTGCACATGTGTTTGGTCCATGTTATTAATCTTGCAAAAACATATGGGCCAGAATAGCTGCCCACAAAAATCTCACGATATCTGTGGTGAAAACTTTAGTTTTCTCAACTTTACTTTGATTATAGTGCTGTCTATCGGGGATCTCCAGTGTACAGTAGCAGTGATGTCATCAAGCAACCAATCACATTGAGCAATACTCAGACAGTAAAGCAGGAAATAAAAAGCAGCTTTTACATAAAAACATACAGAGGAAATAGGTGCACGAGTAGGCCATTCGGCCCTTCGAGCCTGCACCACCATTCAATAAGGTCATGGCTGATCATTCACCTCAGTACCCCTTTCCTGCTTTCTCTCCATATCCCTTGATCCCTTTAGCCGTAAGGGCCATATCTAACTATCTCTTGAATATATCCAATGAACTGGCATCAACAACTCTCTGCGGTAGGGAATCCCACAGGTTAACAACTCTCTGAGTGAAGAAGTTTCTCATCTCAGTCCTAAATGGCTTACCCTTTATCCTTAGACTGTGACCCCTGGTTCTGGACTTCCCCAACATCAGGAACATTCTTCCTGCATCTAACCTGTCCAGTCCCGTCAGAATTTTATATGTTTCTATGAGATCCCCTCTCATTCTTCTAAACTCCAGTGAATACAGGCCCAGTCAATCCAGTCTCTCCTCATATGTCAGTTCTGCCATCCCGGGAATCAGTCTGGTAAATCTTCGCTGCACTCCTTCAATAGCAAGAACGTCCTTCCTCAGATTAGGAGACCAAAACTGAACACAGTATTCCAGGTGAGGCCTCACCAAGGCCCTGTACAACTGCAGTAAGACCTCCATGCTCATATACTCAAATCCCCTAGCTATGAAGGCCAACAACCTTCTTCACAGCCTGCTGTACCTGCATGCCAACTTTCAATGACTGATGTACCATGACACCCAGGTCTCGTTGCACCTCCCCGTTTCCTAATCTGCCGCCATTCAGATAATATTCTGCCTTCGTGTTTTTGCCACCAAAGTGGATAACCTCACATTTATCCACATTATACTGCATCTGCCATGCATTTGCCCACTCACCTAACCTGTCCAAGTCACCCTGCAGCCTCTTAGCATCCTCCTCACAGCTCATACCGCCACCCAGTTTAGTGTCATCTGCAAACTTGGAGATATTACACTCAATTCGTTCATCTAAATTATTAATGTATATTGTAAATAGCTGGGGTCCCAGCACTGAGCCCTGCGGCACCCCACTAGTCACTGCCTGCCATTCTGAAAAGGACCCGTTTATCCCGACTCTCTGCTGCCTGTTTGTTAACCAGTTCTCTATCCACGTCAGTACATTACTCCCAATACCATGTGCTTTAATTTTGCACACCAATCTCTTGTGTGGGACCTTGTCAAAAGCCTTTTGAAAGTCCAAATACACCACATCCACTGGTTCTCCCTTGTCCACTCTACTAGTTACATCCTCAAAAAATTCCAGAAGATTTGTCAAGCATGATTTCCCTTTCATAAATCCATGCTGACTTGGACCGCTCCAGTCACTGCTTTCCAAATGCGCTGCTATTTCATCTTTAATGATTGATTCCAAAACTTTCCCCACTACTGATGTCAGACTAACTGGTTTATAATTACCCGTTTTCTCTCTACTCCTTTTTTTAAAAGTGGGGTTACATTAGCTACCCTCCAGTCCATAGGAACTGATCCAGAGTCAATAGACTGTTGGAAAATGATCACTAATGCATCCACTATTTCTAGGGCCACTTCCTTAAGTCTCTGGGATGCAGACTATCGGGCCTCGGGGATTTATCGGCCTTCAATCCCATCAATTTCCCTAACACAATTTCACGCCTAATAAGGATTTCCTTCAGTTCCTCCTTCCCACTAGACCCCCGGTCCCCTACTATTTCTGGAAGGTTATTTGTGTCTTCCTTCGTGAAGACAGAACCAAAGTATTTGTTCAACTGGTCTGCCATTTCTTTGTTCCCCATTATAAATTCACCTGAATCTGACTGCAAGGGACCTACGTTTGTCTTCACTAATCTTTTTCTCTTCACAGATCTATAGAAGCTTTTGCAGTCAGTTTTTATGTTCCCAGCAAGCTTCCTCTCATACTCTATTTCCCCCCTCCTAATTAGACCCTTTGTACTCCTCGGCAGTCCTCAGGTTTGCTGCTTTTTCTGGCCAATTTCTATGCCTCTTCCTTGGATTTAACACTATCCTTAATTTCCTTTGTTAGCCACAGTTGAGCCACCTTCCCCGTTTTATTTTTACTCCTGACAGGGATGTACAATTGTTGAAGTTCATCCATGTGATCTTTAAATGTTTGCCATTGCCTATCCGCCGTCAATCCTTTAAGTATCATTCGGCAGTCTATTCTAGCCAATTCACGTCTCATACCTTCAAAGTTACCTTTCCTTAAGTTCAGGACCCTTGTCTCTGAATTAACTGTGTCACTCTCCATCTTAATAAAAAATTCTACCATATTATGGTCACTCTTCCCCAAGGGGCCTCGCACAATAAGATTGCTAATTAGTCCTTCACTTTTTAACGTTTTTTTATAGGGAGCAAAATAAAAATTGGAACATACACATGGGGTTAAGGTAGAAGCTGAACTATCATAAACAATCTTAATTTTTTTAAATATTTGACATTCCACAAATATAAATTTTGTTTTAAGGGTCAGAACAGTTGTTCAGCAGTAGTTATTACTCAGAATGCAATTTAAAACCCCAATTACCGCTCATTGAACAAGCATAACTTTTTATGGGGTTTTTAACAGCGATAATAGAGCGGAATATTGGAAGTTTTCGTCAGTTCAAGTGATTTCACTAACTGCCGGCTATGGGGAGTTCCACAGTGCAAACTGTGGTGAAGCAGGGAATAACTGACCGCAACTTCAGGATTTCCGCATTTATCTGCGCATGCGCTAAACCCTGATGTTACGGTCGGTTTTAGAGGCATCATGACCTCCTTGGAGTAAAATGTCGGAAAGTGTGAGGTCATGCACTTTGGCAGAAATAAAAAAATCAAAGAGCAAGTTATTATTTAAATGGGGAAAGATTGCAAAGTGCCGCAGTGCAGCGGGACCTGGGGGCACTTGTGCATGAAATACAAAAGGATAGTATGCAGGTACAGCAAGTGATCAGGAAACTCAATGGTATCTTGGCCTTTATTGCAAATGGGATGGAGTATAAAAGCAGGGAAGTCTTGCTACAGCTATATAAGGTATTGGTGAGGCCACAACTAGAATGCTGCATGCAGTTTTGGTTTCCATATTTACGAAAGGATATACTTGCTTTGGAGGCAGTTCAGAGAAGGTTCACTAGGTTGATTCTGGGGATGAGGGGGTTGACTTATGAGGAAAGGTTGAGTAGGTTGGGCCTCTACTCATTGGAATTCAGAAGAATGAGAGGTGATCTTATCGAAACGTATAAGATTATGAGGGGACTTGACAAGGTGGATGCAGAGAGGATGTTTCCACTGTTGAGGAGACTAGAACTAGAGGGCACGATTTTAGAATAATAAGGGGCCGCCCATTTAAAACAGAGATGAGGAGAAATTTCTTCTCTCAGAGGGTTGTAAATCTGTGGAATTCGTTGCCTCAGAGAGCTGTGGAAACTGGAACATTAAATAAATTTAAGACAGAAATAGACAGTTTCTTAAACGATAAGGGGATAAGGGGTTATGGGGAGCAGGCGGGGAAGTGGAGCTGAGTCTATGATCAGATCATGATCTTATTGAATGGCGGAGCAGGCTCGAGGCGCCGTATGGCCTACTCCTGTTCCTATTTCTTATGTTCTTATGACAATGAATGCTGACAGTTTCGCTGTCATTAACAATGCAAAATCTGGGCCATATTGTTTTGTTGGCTATTATTTCAGTCAGACATACTAAAATATTTATTTTTCATTTTTTTTGAATGGAATATTTTGGGATTTCCTTGGGATGATAAAGGTACATATTTTGTGGAACATGAGTGTTGTCACTATTTATTTGGTATTAAAAAAATTACATTTAAGCTAGTACACTTTATTATTGTAAAATACTCTTAGACTGTCACCAATGACAAACTTATAAGCACCCATACTTCATCCTACTATTATACAGTTCAAAATGCTCTCTCCAGACACTGCCCAGATATGGAAGTAGAAAATCTATAATGGTTGTTTTTTAGGATGTTTTACACAATTCAAGTAAATCATGAGTAAAAAGGTTTACATACCAATCATTACACTTTGCTAAAGTCCTACTGACAACACTGAAATTAAAATAATTGAATACTCTCAAATTATTTGATCATTATGCTGAAAAGAAAGTAATGAAAACATTAACAGGAAACATATTTATTGTAATAATAAAAACATTTTGGCAGTGCAGGAGATATAATATTTAATATTTGGAAATATTGAGTAAATTCTGGTTTCAACTCACTGTGCATTTTGCACTCCCACCATACATATGCAGCCAGGGTTCCCAGTTGTTTTGTTCGACAGCTTCTATATTTGGATAATCTAAGAAGGCAGCATGAGCTATAATTTCATTCTTCTCATTTTCTATAGTCACCGATAGATTTGCCCTTTCACTAAAAGTTCAAGACATAAAACGGAAGTGTTAAAGAAAGAACTTGCATTTATATAGTGCCTTTCATGACCTCAGGGCGTCCCAAAGCACTTTACAGCCAATGAACTACTTTTGAAGTGTAGTCACTGTTGTAATGTAGGAAATACAGAAGACAATTTGCACAAAGCAAGCCACACACAGCAATGAGATAATGACCAGATAATCTCTTTTTGTGTTGTTGGTTGGGGATAAAGAGTGGCCAGGGCACCAGAGAGAGCACCCCTGTTCTTCTTCGAATATTGCCATGGGGTCTTTTATTTCCACCCCAAAGGCGCTTAAAATACGTCTGACCACATATTTTTATGTGTAGCCGTAAGAAGCAGGAGTGCTTCTCTCAACTCCACAGCACTCATGAGGACTGATTCTGGCTGTGATAGTCCCATTTCCATTCTCGTTCCTCGTGCCTCCCGTGACTTAACCAAGTGAATATCCACCTTCTATTCTCCTTCCTCCTGGGACTTACCTGAGGGCCACTGCCGGTGAATCAAACTGCTCAAATTAGCTCGTGGAAAAGCAGTGAGTTGCCTCTGGAAGCGTGACAGGTGGCAGCATCTCATCACGAGGCCCAATATTGGATGATCCTTGGGCCTCCTGGTTCAGGCATGCGCTGCTTGCACTTCGTCAGTTATGCACCTGAAAATGGTCCATAACTAATTTTTCCCCCATAGAATTTAGACCAATATTAAAACTCTGTCAGCCTTGGCTTAGTTGTCACACTCCCCCTCTGAATCAGAAGGTTGTGTGTTCAAATCGCACTTCAGAGACCTGAGCACATAATCCAGGCCGGGTGCAAGCTAATTCCCCATACATGTACTGGGTAGTGCAGGAAGAAAATATTTGGAAAAAAGCTATAATTATTTGTCCCAGCCTTTTCTTTCAAAAAGCAGTCTCTTTCTGCAAGTTTGAACACATAAAAAGAGTATCCATTGCATTATCACCTCATAATTATGTTTAAAAATCAAATTGCTGTACCTTCTGTATTCATTTTGTGCCAACTTAATTATTCTTTGTATATGAGGAAGTTTTTTAAACTTTATGTTCTAGAATATTTACAAAGCCCATTGTTGGCACCTTGAGGTACTAAAAGTTACAGCAAATCTAAATGTTTGTATAGGAATGTCAACATGCATTAAGACATGTTTATAATGACAGATAGTTTAACAGTTGTACTGTTCTTAATTTCAATAGAATAATAGCATCACTATTGATTAGAACTATCGTTCAACTGCACATCAAAGTTGCCCCAACATTTTATTTTTCTTGGTTTATTGTTACATTATTTTTTTTTAACCCTCTTTTTAATATGAAGAGGGTGGAAATCTCATCCATAACTTTTACACAGTGACATTATAATTCAATAAATATATAAACTGGTACAAATCTGTAGGGAGACCCAGGCACACAGCAAACTCCTAATCTCAAAATGGCCATGAAGATGTTAAGAGAGGTGAAGTGCCTTCCCATAAGGAAGTAGAGGAAAAGACAGCTTAAGAACAACAAGGCTACAGGAGCAGATGGAATCCCTGCTGAGGCACTGAAGTATGGCGTAGAGGCACTGTTGGCGTGAATACATGACCTCATCTCGCTCATCTGGAGGGAAGAGAGCATGCCCGGAGATCTCAGAGATGCAGTGATCATGACTGTTGTGTATGCAATAACTGTTTAACTCGAAGAGGTATAACCTTGCTCTGCTTTATTAAGGCCCAAAGTGACTAATATACAAAATGGCTGGCCTTTTATACTTGGGCTGCACACCAGTGCGTGCGGCCCAGTGGCCTCCAATAGTGACACCATCTAGTGGCTAGTGATCCCAAAAGTACATACATGACAATAGCCCCCTCTGAGATATTAACAGTTTTTTACAAATTGAGACGGTCTGGTGTTTTACACTCCCGGGTTGACCGTCTCAGTTCAACTCCAGCCTTGGGTGAGTGTTAGGAGTCTGTTGTGACTGGTGGCTGGGTGGCTGACCTGGTGGGAGTGGCAATGGCCATGTCAGGGATTGAAAGTCCATTTTTATTGAACATGTCAGTGATTGAAAGTCCCGATTCACTGATGACCACTGAGTCCTCTGATGACTGGGGGTAGGTTGGTTGGTCGTCGATTGTATCTTCCTCCGACTGTTCCGGTTCGTCTGTGTGCCGCAGCTTTGGCTGATCCATATGTTTCCTGCATGTTTGCCCATTTTTGAGCTTGACAATAAATACTCTGATGCCCTCCTTGGCCGTGACAGCACCAGCAATTCACTTGGGACCCTGACCATGATTCAGAACATATGCAGGATCATTTACAGAAATATCGCGTGACACAGTTGCGCGATCTTGATACCCTTGCTGACATTGTCTTCTATATTCAACATGGTTATTCAAGTTAGGGCGTACAAGAGATAGCTTGGTCTTAAGACCTCTCGTCATCATTAGTTCAGCAGGCGAGACCCCAGTAAGCGTGTGTGCTCTTGTCCTGTAATTAAGCAATATGCATGACAGGCGGGTCTGCAGTGACCCTTGGGTTACTCGCTTCATACTCTGCTTTATGATTTGGACAGCACATTCTGCTTGCCCATCGGATGCAGGTTTGAACGATGCTGACCTTTCATGTTTAATACCACTGAATTTCATGAACTCTTGAAACTCCTGACTGGTGAAGCACGATCCATTGTAGCTAACAACGATGTCAGGTAGACCATGTGTCGCAAACATGACACTGAGATTCTCAATGGAGGCTGTGGATGTGCTAGATGACATGATTATACACTCTATCCAATTCGAATATGCATCCACCACAATTAAAAACATCTTCCCCAGGAAGGGACCTGAAAAGTCTACGTGGATCTTGGACCATGGTTTCGACAGCCACGACCACAGACTCAGCGGCGATTCCGCTGGTGCTTTGCTGGGCTGCACTGATGCACACATGATTCCAGCTCAGAGTCAATTCCCGGCCACCAAACATGAGACCTGGCGATGGCTTTCATCAATGCTATGCCGGGATGTGTGCTATGTAGCTCACGTACAAATTTCTCTCTCCCTTTCTTGGGCATAACAACACGATTGCCTCACTGTATACAATCCAACTGATTAAACAGTTCGTCTTTGCGATGAATGTAAGGTTTGGTCTCCTCACACATTTGCTTGGGTATGGCAGACCAATCACCTTTGAGGATGCAACTCTTCACCACCGATAAAATCGGGTCCTGGCTGGTCCAGGTCTTAACTTGTTGAGCCGTGACAGGGGTTCCTTCACTCTCAAAAGCATCCATAACTAATAGGTCCGCCGGTTGTGGCGTTTTCACCTCCTGTGTGGGCAACGGCAGACGGCTCAAAGCATCAGCACAATTCTCGGTGCCAGGTCTATGGCAAATGACATAATCATAAGTGGATAATGTCAGCACCCACCTCTGGATGCGGGATGAAGCGTTGGTATTGATACCTTTGTTTTCAGAGAACAGTGAAATCAGCGGCTTGTGATTTGTCTCTAGTTCAAACCGAAGACCAAACAGGTACTGATTCATCTTTTTGACCCCATACACAAATGCTAGTGCTTCTTTCTCTACCATGCTGAAGGCTCTTTCCGCTTTAGACAAACTTTTTGAAGCATACGCTACTGGTTGAAGTTTACCCGATCCATTAGTTTGTTGGAGTACGCAACCAATTCCATATGATGAAGCATCACAGGCGAATACTAAATGTTTACATGGGTCATAATGTACCAGGAGCTTGTTAGAGCAAAGCAGATTAGTGGTTTTCTCAAAAGCTCTGTCCTGAGACGCAGCCCACACCCAGTTGTCGCCTTTTCTTAGCAGCGTGTGCAGTGGTTCTAATAAGGTGTTCAATTTAGGTAGGAAGTTACCAAAGTAGTTGAGTAGACCCAGGAACGAACGCAGCTCCGTCACATTCTGCGACTTGGGTGCATTCTTGATGGCCTTGTTTTTCGCTTCCGTGGGCCTGATGCCATCAGCAGTAATTTTCCTCCCCACGAATTCGACCTCTGGTGCCATGAAGACGCACTTCGAGCATTTCAGTCTGAGTCCCACTTTGTCCAGACAATGTAGAACTTCTTCCAGCTGGTTCAGATGTTCCTCGGAGTCACGACCTGTGATCAGGATGTCATCTTCGAACACGACGGTTCTGGTAACGGACTTCAGCAGACTCTACATGTTCCTCTGAAATATTGCTGCAGCCGAGAGAATTCCAAAAGGGCACCTGTGATAAATAAACAGTCCTTTACGCGTGTTAATGCACACAAGTCTCTTCGACATCTCGACTAGCTCCTGTGTCATATAGGCTGACATCAAGTCCAGTTTGGTGAATGACTTCCCCCGGCTAGCGTTGTAAACAAGTCATCAGCCTTCGGTAACTGGTACTGATCCTGCTTCGAAACCCTGTTGATCGTAGCCTTGTAGTCTCCACAGATTCTGCCTATGCCATCACTTTTCAGCACAGGAACAATGGGGCTGGCCCATTCATTAAATTCAACCTGTGATATGATCCCTTCACCCTGGAGTCTGTCCAGTTCGATTTCGACTTTCTTCCTCATCATATACGGAACTGCCCGAGTTTTATGATGGACGGTCTTGCATCCGAGTCCACGTGGATCTGTACCTTGGCTGTCATGAAGTTGCCGATGCCTGGTTCGAACAGCGAAGGGAACTTGCTCAGTACTTGGGCACATGTATCTTCCTCCGATGAGAACGCCTTGATGTAGTTCCAGTCGCATCTGATTTTTTCAAGCCAGTTCCTGCCGAACAGCATTGGGCCATTGCATGGGACAATCCATAGCGGTAACTCGTGAATTGCACCGTCATACGCCACTTTAATTGTGGCACTGCTAATCACCGTTATGAGTTCCTTGGTGTACATGCGCAACTTGGCATTGACTGGACTCAGCCTGAGCCTCACAGCCTTAATATCCCACAACTTGTCGAATGCCCCCTGGCTCATTATCGATTGACTCGCCCCAGTGTCCAGTTCCATCGATACTGGCACCCCATTAAATTTCACGTTGATCATTATCAGTTTGCTCTTGGTTAGGAATGAGTACAGTCCATACACTTCCTGCTCTGGTATCTGGATTGCATATCTGGATCCGCGCTAGTCTGACCATCATCCTCCACATGGTGTGTCGCAGCACGCTTGCTCATCTGCGGACACTTGCACTGGAGATGCCCCACTCTCAGACAACCTTTGCAACGATATTACTTAAATCGGCACTGCTGGTGCCGGTGATTTCCCCCACAATGTCAACACGGAGAAATCGGATGCATTCCTGCTGGCGGACTTTGGGCAGCCACAGGTTTCGCGTACGCAGTCGTGTAGGCCCTGCCATGTGCCGCTCTGCCAAATGCCGAATCAATCATATTTACAGTACTTGCCGAGTTTTGATTTTTCACTGATATCTGCTTTAGACTTCTATCCGTCGCCATGCATGACTTAGTGATCGAGATGGCCCTGTTCAAGTCCAACGTCTCTACCGCCTGTAGTTTATGCAGGATCACCTCGTGGTTGCTGCCGATTATAAAGAAGTCCCGCAGCATGTTTGCCAACACAGCCCCGAGCTTACACAGTCCCGCTAGATGTCTCAGGTCTGGCTCAAACAGCTTACAAAGTCTGCCCGATCTTCTCCTTCCACAAATCACTCCAACAATCGAATTGTGCTCATTTTTGCATGCAAAGGTTCTTGTTGCCTCATTGCCAACAATGTGAATGCAATAATTGTTGGAGTTAAACAGTACTCAGTCTAAGAGGTATAACCTTGGCTCTGCTTTATTAAGATCCAAAGTGACTAATATACAAAATGGCTGGCCTTTTATACTTGGGCTGCACACCAGTGCATGCAGCCCAATGGCTTCCAACAGTGACGCCATCTAGTGGCTAGTGAGCCCACAAGTACATACATGACAGTGACCATCTTTAAAAAAAGAGACAAGTCCGACTGCGGCAACTACAGAGGAATCTCCCTGCTATCAGCCACTGGGAAAGTCGTCGCTAGAGTCCTCCTCAACCGTCTTCTCCCTGTAACCGAGGAGATCCTCCC
Organism: Pristiophorus japonicus; assembly: GCF_044704955.1. NCBI lineage: Eukaryota > Metazoa > Chordata > Chondrichthyes > Pristiophoridae > Pristiophorus > Pristiophorus japonicus. Next base: position 143,786,549 of record NC_091985.1, read on the forward strand.
GGAGTCACAGTGCGGATTTCGTCCCCTACGGGGCACAACGGACATGGTTTTTCCAGCGCAACAGCTGCAGGAAAAATGCAGTGAACAGCGCCAGCCTTTCTATGTGGCTTTCTTCGACCTTACAAAGGCTTTTGACACTGTCAACTGCGAGCATTTATGGAGTGCCTCCTCCATTTCAGATGCCTCCATCGTTCGTCAACATCCTCCACCTGCTCCACGACGACATACAGGCCGTGATCCTTACCAACCCAATCCACATCCGGACTGGGGTCAAAGAGAGCCCAACAATCTTCTCAATCTTCCTCACTGCCATGCTCCACTGGAACTAAACTACAGAACGAGTGGGAACCTGTTTAACCTTCACCGTCTCCAGGCCAGGTCCAAGACCACCCCAACCTCTGTCATTGAGCTACAGTACAAGGATGACGTCAGCGTCTGCGCACATACAGAGGCTGAACTCCAGGACATGGTCGACGTATTTATTGAGGCGTACGAAAGCAAGGGCCTTACACTAAACATCCGTAAGACAAAGATCCTCCACCAGCCTGTCCTCGCAGCACAGCACTGCCCCCCAGTCATCAAGATCCACGCGCGGCCCTGGACAACGTGGATCATTTCCCATACCTCGGGAGCCTCTTATCAACAAGAGTAGACACTGACGACGAGATTCAACACTGCCTCTCCAATGCGCCAGTGCAGCCTTCGGCCGCCTGAGGAAAAGAGTGTTCGAAGAACAGGCCCTCAAATCTACCACCAAGCTCATGGTCTACAGAGCTATCGTAATACCCGCCCTCCTGTATGGCTCAGAGAAATGGACCATGTACAGTAGATACCTCAAGTCGCTGGAGAAATACCACCAACGATGTCGCCGCAAGATCCTACAAATCCCCTTGGAGGACATTAGCGTCTTCGACCAGGCCAACATCCCCAGCATTGAAGCACTGACCACACTTGATCAGCTCCGCTGGGCAGGCCACATCGTTCGCATGCCAGACACGAGACTCCCAAAGCAAGCGCTCTATTCGGAACTCCTTCACGGCAAACGAACCAAAGGTGGGCAGAGGAAACGTTACAAGAACACCCTCAAAGCCTCCCTGATAAAGTGCAACATCCCCACTGACACCTGGGAATCCCTGGCCAAAGACCGCCCTAAGTGGAGGAAGTGCATCTGGGAGGGCGCTGAGCACTTCGACTCTCATCGCCGAGAGTATGCAGAAATCAAGCGCAGGCAGCAGAAAGAGCGTGCGGCAAACCTGTCCCACCCTCCCTTACCCTCAACGACTATCTGTCCCACCTGTGACAGGGACTGTGGTTCCTGTATTGGACTGTTCAGCCACCTAAGGACTCATTTTAAGAGTGGAAGCAAGTCTTCCTCAATTCCAAGGGACTGCCTATGATGATGATGATGATGATGAGAGGAAAAGTGCAAAGAGAATCAACTTGGGATAATCTCTTGCACGTTTAGTGGCTTAGGAGCGACACTTACAGGAACCTAGCAATAAATTTCACCATGGACCTCCAGTCCCTCTACACTCCACCCCACCCTCCCCCCACCCCCCACCCACCAGGATAGCCTCACCTCTTTTTCCAGTAGATTGATGGCGGTATTGGTGCCTCTTCCTGTTCTCACCCCGAACTATTCTCAATTTCTGGGAATAGGCTGTCCACCAATATCATTCTAAGCCCACCAACTCCCATAGCTACCTTGATTACAGTTCCTCCCACCTCGCTTCCTCAAAGGACCCTATTCCATTCTCCCAGTTTCTCCGGCTCATCTGTTCTGACAATGCCAGCTTCTACACCAGAGCTTCCGATATGTCTTCCTTTTTCCTCAACCAAGGATACCCTCCATTGTGGTTGACAGGGCCCTCAACCATGTCCGTCCCATTTTCCGCAATTCTGCCCTCACCCCTTCCTCCCAAAACCACAATAGGGTCCCACTTGTCTTCATCTTTCACCACATTCAACGGATCATCCCCCACCATCTCTGCCATCTCCAGCAGGATGCCACGTCCGAACTCACTTTCCTCTCCCTTCCCTTTTCAGCATTCTGAGGGCAACGTTCCTTCTGCAACAACCCGGCCCACTCTTCCATCACCCCAAACAACTGGTTCCCTTCCCCAGGCAAGCGCAGGAAATGCAACACCTGCCCTTTCACCTCCTCCCTGCCCACCATCCAGGGTCCCAAACACTCCTTCTAGGTGAAACAGCGATTTATTTATACCTCTTTCAATTAGTATACTGCATTTGCTGCTCACTATGCAGTCTCCTGTACATTGGAGAGCCCAAACACAGATTGGGTGATCGGTTTACTGAACACCTCCATTCAGTCCGCAAGCGTGACCATGAGATTCCGGTCGCTTACCATTTTCACTCTCCATTCTACTCCCACTCTCTCCTCAGCCTTCTACACTGTTACAATAAAGCTCAACACAAGCTCTAGGAACAGCACCTCATCTTTTGATTAGGCGCTTTACAACTTTCCGGCCTCAACATTGAGTTCAACAACTTCAGATCATAACCAATGTTTTCCTTTTGTCGGACAGCAGGTGCTGGCAATGGTTCTGCCATTTACACCTCCTCAAGACCCATCTTTTGTTTCTGTATTGCCCCATTTCTTCATTGTATCATCCTACTTTTGCTAAGCACCATCATCCCTTTTGTCATTTAATCACTCCTGCCCTCCAATCTATCATAGACCTTCTCTTTTGTTCTTTCCTGTATGGGTAGAGCTGCGGAATACCAAAGGGCAGAAAACGCTAGTGGGAGTTGTGTACAGACCACCAAACAGTAGTAGTGAGGTTGGGGATGGCATCAAACAAGAAATTAGCGATGTGTGCAATAAAGGTACAGCAGTTATCATGGGCGACTTTAATCTACATATAGATTGGGTTAACCAAGTTGGTAGCAATGCGGTGGAGGAGGATTTCCTGAAGTGTATTAGGGATGGCAATATGTCGAGGAACCAACTAGAGAGCTGGCCATCCTAGACTGGGTGTTAAGTAATGAGAGAGGACTAATTAGCAAACTTGTTGTGCAAAGCCCCCTGGGGAAGAGTGACCATAATATGGTAGAATTCTTTATTAAGATGGAGAGTGACAGTGTTAATTCAGAGACTAGGGTCCTGAACTGAAGGAAAGGTAACTTCGATGGTATGAGATGTGAATTGGCTAGGATAAACTGGCAAATGATACTTAAAGGGTTGACAGTGGATAGGTAATGGCAGACATTTATAGATTACATGGATGAACTTCCACAATTGTACATCCATGTCTGGAGTAAAAATAAAACAGGGAAGGTAGTTCAACCATGGCTAACAAGGGAAATTAGGGATAGTGTTAAATCCAAGGAAGAAGCATATAAATTGGCGAGAAAAAGCAGCAAACCTGAGGACTGGGAGAAATTTAGAATTCAGCAGAGGAGAACAAACGGTCTAATTAGGAGGGGTAAAATAAAGTATGAGAGGAAGCTTGCAGGGAACATAAAAACTGACTGCAAAAGTTTCTATAGATATGTGAAGAGAAAAAGGTTAGTGAAGTCCAACGTAGGTCCTTTGCAGACAGAATCAGGTGAATTTATAATGGGAACAAAGAAATGGCAGACCAATTGAAAAAATACTTTGGATCTGTCTTCACTATGGAAGGCACAAATAACCTTCCGGAAATACTTGGGGTTCAAGGGTGTAGCGAAAAGGAGGAACTGAAGGAAATCCTTATTATCAGGAAATTGTGTTAGGGAAATTGATGGGATTGAAGACCAATAAATCCCCAGGGCCTGATAGGCTGCATCCCAGAGTACTTAAAGAAGTGGCCCTAGAAATAGTGGATGCATTGGTGATCATTTTCCAACATTCTATTGACTGGATCAGTTCCTATGGACTGGAGGGTAGCTAATGTAACACCACTTTTTAAAAAAGGAGGGAGAGAGAAAACGGGGAATTATAGACCGGTTAGCCTGACATCGGTGGTGGGGAAAATTTTGGAATCAATTATTAAAAATGAAATAGCAGCGCATTTGGAAAGCAGTGACAGGAGCGGTCCAAGTCAGCATGGATTTATGAAAGGGAAATCATGCTTGACAAATCTTCTGGATTTTTTTGAGGATGTAACTAGCAGAGTGTACAAGGGCGAACCAGTGGATGTGGTGTATTTGGACTTTCAAAAGGCTTTTGACAAGGTCCCACAGAAGAGATTAGTGTGCAAAATTAAAGCACATGATATTGGGAGTAATGTATTGATGTGGAATCTAGCACTAGGGGGCACAGTATAAGAATAATGGGTCGCCCATTTAGAACTGAAATGAGGAAGAATTTATTTTCTCAAAGGGTCGTAAATCTATATAATTCTCTGCCCCAGAGAGCTGTGGAGGCTGGGTCGTTGAATATATTTAAGCTGGAGATAGATATATTTTTGAACGATAATGGAGTGAAGGGTTATGGGGAGTGGGCAGGGAAGTGGAGCTGAGCCCAAGATCAGATCAGCCATGATCTTATTAAATGGCGGAGCAGGCTCGAGAGGCCAAATGGCCCACTCCTGCTCCTACTGCTACTTGACCTGCTGGGTGTTTCCAGCAATTTCTGTTTTTATTTTATAATAAATTGCTGGCCTCCCCTTCCAGATAGAGAATGGTGCAGGAAAGGGCACCGTGATATAGGGCGAAGTGAGCTCTGAAGTTGGTGCATGTCTGTTAATCCCAACACCATTTGTTTGCAATCTTTCCTGTGTAGCCCTGGAACTTTAGCACAGGAATAAAAGGAAATTGAGATCAGACAATTTGAGCTGTAATTACTTCCAACAGGTGGCCTTTTTGTTCTCATAGTTGCAGTACTACTAACAAATAGATATATTAGCCATGCATGTTTCCATGGAAACTGCTTATCACTAGACATTCTTTACATACAGCAGATTGAGGACATTAATTCTTCCAAACATGGTGTTTGTACTTGGGGTGAACAGTTGCATAATCTGATGAGCATCCCGAGATTCTGTTCGTCTGACATTTATTACTCTGCTTCCTCCACCTGCAGCATATATAGTTGTCATCGTTGTTCTGTAAAAGAAGAGTGTACAGACATGGAACGGAAAGTTACAGCATTTCATGAGGCTATTTACTCAAGGTTGTAACAGCTGCAATTTGGCAGTTTGATCAAACTTTTCTGTCACATGTATTCAATCACATAAATTGAAAGGATATGATCATTGTATTCAAAAGCATTAAAAATATCCTACCTACAATAGCCACTATACTTCCAAGGAGGTAAATTAACTACCCTGTATTATGCATTACGTCTCAATTAAAATTGGATTCTACTGAGTCATGATTATATTTTAGGCTGTTATTAAAGAAGGAAATAGCACATGAGGTGATCAAAGACAACTGCCACATTTCCCCTCCAATCCAACACAGACTAAGACAGATAGGATAGCTTTGAGTTCCTAAATGAATTAAGTTTGGGCAGTTTCAACAAAATTCCTAATGAGTTAAAGTAAAAAAAACAGGCCTTAATTAATATAAATTGTAAATTTCACTTAAACATTTTTATTTGTTCTCAGAATGTGGTGGACGCGAGCACAATCACAATTTTTGCAATTCCTAGTTGTCTTGAGACAATGACAGTGGGCCTTCTCCTTGAACCACTTCAGTTCTTGTAGTGATGGTACTCCCAAGGGTGTTAGGTAGCACTTTCTAGGATGCTGCCCTACCAATGAGGAAGCAACAGTGATAACATGGATTGTTTCATCATTAGAGGAGTTGTGAATGGAGTTAAACACTGTGGAAACACCCGCCAGCAGCATCACTCCTGAAGTCACAGCGGGATGGTCAAAGATAAAGCAGCTGAAGATGGCTGGGTGCAGCAATTCCATTTGTGATTTGGCTCTTGTGAGGCCATGAGGCCGAAATTCAGTGCAGCCAGAAAGCTGGATTGTCCCCGATTAGCGCTACAAAGTTTGCGGCGGCCACTGGATCCAAATTCAGCTTTTTGACCATAAAAAAGTGTTCGTCTTATTAGCCCTTCAAATTTGAAAGTTTGCCATCTTATTTGGGATGTTATTCCCATGGGAAATTCATCTTTAGAGTGATGTGGCAGCTGCCATTGCAGCTCAGGTGCGCGGGAATGAGCATTTCGGGGCTGCTTTGGAGAGGATGACCACGGCTCTGCAAGAGTCGACGGAGCATCTAAGTGCTGTCATATCTGGTGGCTTTCAGACAGTTGTTGCTCGCAAGCAGTCTCAGCCGGATGCTTCCAGGACCTCAGTGTTGCTTTCGTGGCTGGGTCCACCAGGGACGGGCCACAAGGGACCTTCCGGTGTAGTGCCACAACACTGACCTGAGCTCCCTCAGATTGGTGGTAGTGGTATTTGTAATGTATGTACATAAGGTCTTCCCACCAACAGGAGGCACTACCGTCGGAGGTCCTAGGTTCATAGGTAAACTCGTGCTGGGCCAGCACGAGTGTACCTATGAACCTAGGACCTCCGACGGTAGTATTTAACCTGAACTTCATGTTATATCTTTAATACTCTTATGAATGACTCCACGAGGTCTAGTATTGTACTTGAGCTGTTGTGACCGTAGTCCCATTTATTGTAACTCCAGAATGAGGCACTAGTATGGTGAGCAGCCTTTTATACTGGGCCCTGCACACCTATGCAGGTGACCCTCAGGTCTCACACCGCAGTATCGTCTGGTGGCACACGTTATGTGACTATACAGTTAGTATACATGGTCTACATACATGACACTTCACCTTTGTATCCTCACTTCTGGAAGCCATTAAAGACTGATCAGGTTAAACCGCGTCACTGGCTCACATTACGGAGTTCATTGTATCATTTCATAGACTACAACTGGCGATGAGGCAAATACGAACCCACGCAAAAGTATGGCGAGGACAGCACGATCGAGTACTGTTGGAATTCTCGAGAGATTCAATGAGGGAGAGGATTGGGGCGATTTCACGGATCGTCTTGACCAGTATTTCGTGGCAAACAACCTAAACAAAGACAAGGATGCAGAGAAGCACAGGGCAGTTCTTCTCACCGTCTGTGGCCCCATGATCTATGCACTCATCAAGAATCTGCTCTCACTCACTCTTCCTACAGAAAAGGATTACAAAGAACTGTGTGCTGTAGTTCAGGAACACCTTAAACCCACGGAAGGAATCCTCCTATCCAGATATCGCTTCTAAACGCACATTCGTCCAGAAGGCCAGGATATAGCGTCATTTGTTGCCGACCTGAGACCTTGCAAATGTGGGCCTGCGTTGGAAGACATGCTGCGTGACTTTTGTGATCGAGGTCAATCACGAGACGATCTTAAGTAAGCTGCTGGCTGCGGAGACGCCGGACCTCAGGAAGTTCATCACCATCGCCCAGGCTTGCATGTCCATGCAGAAAAGCACGAAGCAGATATCGTGACAAAACAGGAACTCGACGGCAAGTACTGTGTACAAAATTATATTGATGGCCAGCAGAGCTACACATGGCAGGGCCTACTCGACTGCGTCTGCAAGACTGGGAGATGCTCAAAGTTCACCATCGAGGGCCTACTCAACTGCGTATGTGAGAACGGGAGCCGCTCAAAGTTCGCCATCAAGCGCCTACTTGATTGCGTATGCAAGAATGTGAGCCGCTCAAAGCTCGCCATCGCGCAAAAATCCGAGCTCAACGTGTTGGCGTTGCGGGGGCAATCACCGACCCCATCAATTCCGCTTCAGGCAGTATGTATGCAGAGGATGTGCGAAGACGGGGCATCTTCAGTGGACGTGTCAACAGCAGAGCAAGCGAGCTGCGACACACCACATGAATAGAAACATAGAGACATAGAAAATAGGTGCAGGAGAAGGCCATTTGAGCCTGCACCACCATTCAATAAGATCATGGCTCATCATTCACCTCAGTACCCCTTTCCTGCTTTCTCTCCATACCCCTTGATCCCTTTAGCAGTCAGGGTCATATCTAACTCCCTCTTGAATATATCTAACGAACTGCCATCAACAACTCTCTGCGGTAGAGAATTCCACAGGTTAACAACTCTCTGATTGAAGAAGTTTCTCCTCATCTCAGTCCTAAATGGATTACCCCTAATCCTTAGACTACGTCCCCTGGTTCTGGACTTCCCCAACATCGGGAACATTCTTCCTGTATCTAACCTGTCCAGTCCCGTCAGAATTTTATATGTTTCCATGAGATACCCTCTCATCCTTCGAAACTCCAGTGAATACATGCCCAGTCGATCCAGTCTCTCCTCATATGTCAGTCCTGCCATCCAGGGAATCAGTCTGGTGAACCTTCGCTGCACTCCCTCAATAGCAAGAATGTCCTTCCTCAGATTAGGGGACCAAAACTGAACACAATATTCCAGGTGTGGCCTCACCAAGGCTCTGTACAACTGCAGTAAGACCTCCCTGCTCCTATACTCAAATCCCCTAGCTATGAAGGCCAACATGCCATTTGCCTTCTTCACAGCCTGCTGTAGCTGCATGCCAAACTTCAATGACTGATGTACCATGACATCAGGTCTCATTGCACCTCCTCTTTTCCTAATCTGCCGCCATTCAGATAATATTCTGCCTTTGTGTTTTTGCCACCAAAGTGGATAACCTCACATTTATCCACATTATACTGCGTCTGCCATGCGTTTGCCCACTCACCTAACCTGTCCAAGTCACCCTGCAGCCTTTTAGCATCCTCCTCACAGCTCACACCGCCACCCAGCTTGGTGTCATCTGCAAACTTGGAGATATTACACTCAATTCTTTCATCTAAATCATTAATGTATATTGTAAATAGCTGGGTTCCCAGCACTGAGCCCCACGAGTCACTGCCTGCCATTCTGAAAAGGACCCGTTTATCCCGACTCTCTGCTTCCTGTCTACCAACCAATTCTCTATCCACATCAGTACATTACTCCCAATACCATGTGCTTTAATTTTGCACACCAATCTCTTGTGTGCGACCTTGTCAAAAGCATTGTGAAAGTCCAAATACACCACATCCACTGGTTCTCCCTTGTCCACTCTACTAGTTACATCCTCAAAAAATTCCAGAAGATTTGTCAAGCTTGATTTCCCTTTCATAAATCCATGCTTATTTGGACCGATCCGGTCACTGCTTTCCAAATGCGCTGCTATTTCATCTTTAATAATTGATTCCAACATTTTTCCCACTGCTGATGTCAGGCTAACCGGTCTATAATTACCAGTTTTCTCTCTCCCTCCTTTCTTAAAAAATGGTGTTACATTAGCTACCCCCCAGTCCATAGGAACTGATCCTGAGTCGACTGTTGGAAAATGATCACAAATGCATCCACTATTTCTAGGGCCACTTCCTTAAGTACTCTGGGATGCAGACTATCAGGCCCCGGGGATTTATCGGCCTTCAGTCCCATCAATTTCCCTAACACAATTTCACACCTAAAAAGGATTTCCTTCAGTTCCTCCTTCCCACTAGACCCTCGGTCCCCTAGTATTTCCGGAAGGTTATTTGTGTCTTCCTTCGTGAAGACAGAACCAAAGTATTTGTTCAACTGGTCCGCCATTTCTTTGTTCCCCATTATAAATTCACCTGAATCTGACTGCAAGGGACCTATGTTTATCTTCACTAGTCTTTTTCTCTTCACAGATCTATAGAAGCTTTTGCAGTCAGTTTTTGTGTTCCTCTCATACTCTATTTTCCCCCTCCTAATTAGACCCTTTGTCCGCCTCTGCTGAATTATAAAATTCTCCCAGTCCGCAAGTTTGCTGCTTTTTCTGGCCAATTTATATGCCTCTTCCTTGGATTTAACACTATCCTTAATTTCCCTTGTTAGCCACGGTTAAGCCACCTTCCTCGTTTTATTTTTACTCCAGATAGGGATGTACAATTGTTGAAGTTCATCCATGTGATCTTTAAATGTTTGTCATTGCCGATCCACCGTCAACCCTTTAAGTATCATTCGGCAGTCTATTCTAGCCAATTCATGTCTCATACCATCGAAGTTACCTTTCCTTAAGTTCAGGATCCTAATCTCTGAATTAACTGAGTCACTCTCCATCTTAATAAAGAATTCTACCATATTATGGTCACTCTTCCACAAGGGGCCTTGCACAACAAGATTGCTAATTAGTCCTTTCTCATTACACATCACCCAGTCTAGGATGGCCAGCCCTCTAGACATATTAGTCTAGAAAACCATCCCTAATACACTCCAGGAAATCCTCCTCCACCGCATTGCTACCAGTTTGGTTAGCCCAATCAATATGTAGATTAAAGTCGCCCATGATAACTGCTGTATCTTTATTGCACGCATCCCTAATTTCTTGTTTGATGTTGTCCCCAACCTCACTACTACTGTTTGGTGGTCTGTACACAACTCCCACTAGCATTTTCCACCCTTTGGTATTCGTAGCTCCACCCATACAGATTCCACATCATCCAAGTTAATGTCCTTCCATACTATTGCGTTAATTTCCTCTTTAACCAGCAATGCCACCCCACCTCCTTTTCCTTTCTGTCTATCCTTCCTGAATGTTGAATACCCCTGAATGTTGAGTTCCCAGCCTTGGTCACCCTGGAGCCATGTCTCCGTGATGCCAATTACATCATATCCATTAACAGCTATCTGCGCAGTTAATTCGTGCATCTTATTCCGAATACTCCTCGCTTTGAGGCACACTTTGCCCCTTTAGAATTTTGCTGTAATGTGGTCCTTTTTTGCTTTTTGCCTTGGGTTTCTCTGCCCTCCACTTTTTCTTTTCTTCTTTCAATCTTTTGCTCCTGCCCCAATTCTACTTCCCTCTGTCTCCCTGCATAGGTTCCCATCCCCCTGCCATATTTGTTTAACCACTCCCCAACAGCACTGGCAAACACTCCCCCTTGGACATTGATTCCGGTCCTACCCAGGTGCAGACCATCCGGTTTGTACTGGTCCCACCTCCCACAGAACCGGTTCCAATGTCCCAGGAATTTGAATCCCTCCCTTCTGCACCACTCCTCAAGCCATGTATTCATCTGAGCTATCCTGTGATTCCTACTCTGATGAGCACGTGCCACTGGGAGCAATCCTGAGGTTACTAACTTTGAGGTCCTAACTCCCTAAATTCATCTTGTTGGACTTTATCCCATTTTTTACCTATATTGTTGGTACCTATATGCACAACGAGAACTGGCTGTTCACCCTCCCCCTTCAAAATGTCCTGCAGCCGCTCTGAGACATCCTTGACCCTTGCACCAGGGAGGCAGCATACCACCTGGAGTCTCGATTGCGGCCGCAGAAACGTCTATCTATTCCCCTTACAATAGAATCACCTCCGTCTGTAGCTCTCCCACTCTTTTCTGCCCTCCTGTGCAGCAGAGCCACCTATGGTGCCATGAACTTGGCTGCTGCTGCTCTCCCCTGATGAGTCATCCCCCTCAACAGTACCCAAAGCGGTATATCTGTTTTGCAGGGGGATGACCGCAGGGGACCCCTGCACTACCTTCCTTCCACTGCTCTTCCTGTTGGTCAGCCATCCCCTATCTGGCTGTGTAACCTTTACCTGCGGTGTGGCCAACTCACTAAACGTGCTATTCACGACATCCTCAGCATTGCGGATGCTCCAGAGTAAATCCACCCGCAGCTCCAGTGCCGCAATGCGATCTGTCAGGTGCTGCAGCCGGATACACTTCCTGCACAGGTAGTCATCAGGGACACTGGGAGCGCCCCTGACTTCCCACATAGCACAGGAGGAGCATGACACGTGTCCGAGCTCCCCTGCCATGACTTAACCCTGAGATTAACTTAATTTGGCAACAACAATGATAAAGGTTCCCTACTGATAAAGGAAAAGAAAAAGAAAATCTATTCACCAATCACCAGCCAATCACTTACCCCCTTGGCTGTGACATCACCCTTCGATTTCTTTCTACTTCTTTTTTGCCTTCTCACCCTGCTGCAGCTGAGGATCAATTCAGCGATGCAGCCCGATGCATTCGAGAGCTCCGAGGAGGAAGTGTATAGCGTACATGCGTTCCTAACAAAGAGCCAACCGATAATGATGGAGGTAAAATTAAACGGCGTGCCGGTATCCATGGAATTAGACACGGGTGCGAGTCAATCGATAATGAGCCAGAGGACTTTCGAAAAGTTGTGGGAGACCAGGGCAGAGAGACCCAAGCTGAGTCCGATAAATGCGAAGTTGCGTACCTACACCAAAGAGCTCATACCAGTTATCGGTAGTGCAGCAATCAGAGTGTCGTACGAGGGAATGGTTCATGATCTCCCGTTATAGATTATCCCGGGTAACGGCCCATCGTTATTCGGCAGGAGTTAGCTCGAGAATATAAAATGGGAATGGTACAATATCAAAGCTTTGTCATCAGTGGATGATGATTTGTTTGAACCGGGAATTGGCAGCTTCAAGGGAGCCAAGGTGCAGATTCACCTAGGCCCAGACGCAAGGCCCATCCATCACAAAACCAGGGCGGTCCCGCACATGATGAGAGAAAAGGTCAAGCTCGAATTGGACAGGCTACAACGCGAGGGGGTCATCTCACCGGTCGAATTTAATGAATGGGCCAGTCCCATTGTTCCAGTGTTAAAGGGCGATAGTACGGTCAGGATTTGTGGAGTCTACAAGGTCATGATCAACCGAGTTTTGAAACAAGATCAGTACCTGCTGCCGAAAGCTGATGACCTGTTTGCAATGCTAGCCGAGGGAAAATCGTTCACCAAATTGGATCTAACGTCGGCCTACATGATACAGGAACTGGTTGAATCATCAAAGAAACTTACGTGCATCAACACGCACAAAGGACTGTTTACTTACAACAGGTGCCCTTTTGGCATTCGTTCAGCGGCAGCCATATTTCAGAGAAACATGGAGAGCCTATTGAAATCCATCCCCAGGACCATGGTATTCCAAGACATCATCCTAGTCACAGGTCGTGACACCGCCGAGCACCTGTACAATCTGGAAGAGGTTCTGCGTTGTCTGGACAAAGTGGGACTCAGGCTGAAACGTTCAAAGTGCGTTTTCATGGCACCAGAGGTCGAATTCCTTGGACAAAAGATTACTGCAGGCGGAATCAGGCCTACAGACGCAAAAACAGAGGCCATCAAAAATGCGCCCAGGCCCCAGAATGTGACGGAGCTGCGTTCGTTCCTGGGTCTTCTCAACTACTTCGGTAACTTCTTACCCAAATTGAGCACAGTATTAGAGCCTTTGCACAAGCTGCTTCAGAAGCTGGGTGTGGGGTGAACTTCAAGACAGAGTCTTTGAGAAGGCTAGAAATCTGTTGTGTTCCCACAAGCTACAGGTACTGTATGACCCATGCAAGCGTCTAGTTTTGACCTGTGATGCATCGTTCTATGGGGTCGGCTGCGTACTCCAGCAAGTCAATGAGTCAGGCAAACTACGACCAGTTGCATACGCGTCTCAAAGCCTGTCCAAGGCTATAGCATGGTAGAGAAAGAGGCTTTAGCATGTGTTTATGGGGTAAAAAAAAAATGCACCAGTACATGTTTGGGCTTCGCTTCAAGCTGGAAACCAGTCACAAGCCACTTATATCGTTGTTCTCGGAACATAAAGGTATCAATACCAATGCGTTGTCCCGCATCCATAGGTGGCCGCTGACATTATCTGCCTATGATTATGTAATTCGCCATAGACCAGGCACCGACTGATACGTCCTTACTATACAGTATAAATGCACATGAGGCCCATGCTTGAGAGAAAGTCAGTCTGTAACCTGTCCTTTATTCCATAGCACTCAAGTGATGAAGGTGGGTGGAGCTTCCCCTTTTATACCTGAAGGTCCAGGTTAGGAGTGTCTCCAAAAAGTTCACCACCTAGTGGTCACTGTTCTCACAGTGTACAACTTGTCAGTTTATACATGGGTTACAATGCTGGTTGAATACATGACACCGACAACTGCGCTGATGCATTGAGCCGGTTACCGTTGCCCACACCGGAGGTGGAAACGCCAATGCCTGCAGAGCTACTCATGGTCATGGATGCCTTTGAGAGTGAAGGGTCGCCTGTCACTGCGCAACAAGTTAAGACCTGGACCAGCCAGGATTCGACCCTATCGGTCGACCATCCCCAAGGAAATGGGTGATGAAACCGTACAGCCTTCGCAAAGATGAGTTTTCCATCCAGTCCGACTGTTTACTGTGGGGTAATCGTGTTGTAATGCCCAAGAAAGGCAGGGAGAGATTTGTACAGGAGCTACATAGTATGCATCTGGGTATTGTCACGATGAAGGCCATCACCAGGTCCCATGTTTGGTGGCCTGGCATTGACTCGAAGCTCCGCTCATTCTGTGGTCCTGGGCATCCAAACCGTGGTCTCGAATCCACATTGATTTTGCGGGCCCTTTCCTCGGTAAAATGTTTTTTGAGGTGGTGGATGCATACTCCAAATGGATAGAATGTGTGATCATGTCATCCAGCACTTCCACTGCCATCATTGAGAACCTGAGAGCCATGTTTGTCACACATGGTCTGCCAGACATCATTGTCAGCGACAACGGACGTGTGTCACGAGCCTGGAGTTTCAAGAGTTCATGAAACGCAACGCCATAAAACATGTGAGGTCAGCCCCGTTCAAACCCGCGTCCAATGGTCAAGCGGAGCGGGCAGTTCAAACCATCAAGCAGCGCCTGAAATGCGTAACTCATGGTTCCTTGCAGATACGCCTGTCATACATACTGCTCAGTTACAGGACAAGGCCACACACACTCACCGGGGTCCCGCCTGCGGAACTATTGATGGAGAGGCCTCAAAACCAGACTCTCTCTAGTCCATCCTGACCTTAACGATCATGTCAAAAACACAATGTCAACGGCAGCAGTGGTATCACGACTGCGCCGCAGTGTCACGTGACATATCTATAAATGACCCAGTTTATGTACTTAACCATGGTCAAGGGCCCAAGTGGTTCCCGGGCAATATTACAGATAAGGAGGGTAACCGGGTGTATATGGTTAAGCTCAAGAATGGGCAGATGTGCAGGAAACACATTGATCAAATCAAGCTAAGACATACTGACGAACCGGAACAGTTGGAAGAAGACACCACGAGCTTAGATGACCAACCAACTCACGTCCAGCCATCAGAAGAACCCACTGTGGTCAACGCCCAGCCCCAAGTCGTGAGAGACTCGGAAAGCACTGGGATTGTACTGAAACGGTCAACCAGGAAGCGAAAGGCTACGGACAGTTTGAACTTGTAATATGGATGTGTCAAGAACTGGGGGGGGGGGGGAAATGATGTAATGTAAGGTCTGCCCACCAACATGGGGCACTACCATCGGAGGTTCTAGGGTCATAGGTACACTCGTGCTGGGCCCGGTATATAACCTGAACTTCATCTTTGTATCCTCACTTCTGGAAGCCATTAAAGACTAACCAGGTTACACCTAGTCACTGGCTCACAGTACGGAGTTCATTGCATCATTTCATACACTACAGTATTATGCCGGCTCTCGTGTGTTATTCAGGCTCTTCGGGCCAGGATATGGATGATGCGCTCACTCCGGGTCGCAGACCTGTCACTCCGCCATTGCCTCCACATATGGCCTCGCCCAAGCCAAGTCAGACTGAACCCTCCCAGGAGGGTGTTGAGCAGTCTCCAGCCAGCCCATCCACATCCAAAGCTGCTCGAAGACGTCCCTGAAGGACATCTACAGTTTTCACACAGGGAACACAGCAGCCTTCACAGACCCATGAGGCAGCCACAAGGGAGACACTGAGGTGAAGTCGCTGATTAGGTATGCGCAAGATCATCATAGGCAATCCTTCGAAGTCGAGGATGACTTGCTTCCACTCTAAAAGTGAGTTCTCAGGTGGCTGAACAGTCCAATGCGGGACCTGCAGTCTCTGTCACAGGTGGGGCAGACAGTGGTTGAAGGAAAGGGTGGGTGGGGAGCCTGGGTTGCCGCATGCTCCTTCCGCTGTCTGCGTTTGGTTTCTGCATGTTCTTGGCGACGAGACTCGAGGTGCTCAGCGCCCTCCCGGATGCTCTTCTTCCACTTTGGGCGGTCTTGGGCCAGGGATTCCCAGTTGCCGGTGGGAATGCTGCCCTTTATCAAATAGACTTTGAGGGTGTCCTTGAATCGTTTCCTCTGCCCACCTGGGGCTTGCTTGCCGTGTCAAAGCTTCGAGAGGAGCACTTGCTTTTGGAGTCTCGTGTCAGGCATGCGGACAATGTAACCCGCCCAGCGGAGCTGATCGAGCATGGTCAGTGCTTCGTTGCTGGGGATGTTGGCCTGAGCGAGAACACTGACTTTGGTGCATCTGTCCTCCCAATGGATTTGCAAGATCTTGCGGAGGCAGCGTTGGTGGTACTTCTCTAGTGCTTTGAGGTGTCTGCTGGAAATAGTCCACGTCTCTGAGCCATATAAGAGGGTGGGTATCACTACTACCCTGTAGTCCATAAGCTTGGTGCCAGATTTGAGGTCCTAGTCTTCAAAAGCTCTCTTCCTCAGGCAATCGAAGGCTGCGCTGGCACACTGAAGGCGGTGTTGGATGTCGTGATCGATGTCTGCCCTTGCTGACAGTAGGCTCCCCAGATATGGACCTTTGGCTTACGGATGTTTAGTGTAAGGCCCATGCTTTTGTACACATCGGTGAAGGTGTTGATGATGGCTTGGAGTTTGGCCTCCAAGAGTGCGCAGATGCAAGCGTCATCTGTGTCATCTGCGTACTGAAGTTCGATGACAGAGGATGAAGCGACCTTGGATCTAGCCTGGATTCCCATTTTTTACCGCTCGGAATGCTGAGCTGGGGCAACATTTCCAGTCTGAGCCCCTGGATTGAGATTTCAGTTTTCTCTCTGTCAATCTCGGGATCTCTAATTCTCTCTTTCTAGTTTTTTTCCCCCTTTTATCTTTCTCTATTCTAGTTCTCTATTTCTCTCTCTCCCAATCAAATTTTCTCATTTTGTTTCTCTAGCCCTTTCCTCACTTCCATCTCTTTCTCCTTTCTCTTTTGCTCCCTTCCCTCTCCCTCTCACCCACTCTCTTTTGCCTTGAGTGTGGATTCTGTGTTGAACATCCTCAGGTTTGGATCTTACCTTTTTGTCTCTCTCCGCTACCACAGCTCCAAGATTTCTGTTACTGAGCACTGGCCCTAAAAGCTGGCGGGGGGCATTGTCAGCTGAAGGACTGGCTTTTTCAGGCTGAAAATAGGTCCGAGGGCAGAGCAGCAGTGGTGCGCACTTTTAGCACGTCACTACTGCCGCAAGCCCCACACCGCCACAAGAGTTGGCGGTGGCCCACACAACTGCAAGACCTCCCAGGCTGAATCTATGTCGGGGTGGCCAGTTAAGCCCAAAGCGACGGCCATTCAATTTTGACGAATGGCCGCCGCAAACGGGCAGTAACGGTCCTTCCCGGGACCGTGAATTTTGGGGCCCATATCAGGAGTACTTCATGTAGTTTTGGTCTTCCTATTTCAAAAAGGATATTCAGTTACTGGAGGGCTACAGAGTAAGGCTACACAGTTGATCCTAGAACTTAAGAGAAAAAAGTATGAGGAAAGATTGACTATCCTAGGGGCTAGACTTTCCCTAAAACCCCTCACCTCCCGCTTGCCACCCAGAAACACCGCTAATGTTCTGCAACTAACGCTGGTGAAAATTTCCATAATAAAAGGTAAGAAATACCACCCGGCAAGAAAATAAATCTTGCACCAATATTCTGTGTGGTTAAAGGCGAAACTAGGTGAAACGGGCGGTTCTTTACTCCGAGGCTGAGGTTGGGCCCAGGGGGGGGGGGGGGGAATTTTAAAAAAAAATGTCACTAAAAAAAGTTAAAAAACATTCCCAAGATAGTTTTACAGCTAATCGCCGTTTTACAATTAAAAAAAAATAAAGAACCCTTAACTTACCTTTCTTTGGAGAGTACTCACCTACCGCCCTGTTTCAGCAGCTTTCACAGGGCGGTTCCCTTGCCGATCTGGATGGGCTTCCGTTGAGGCCAAGCTTATGCCCTGGCGATTCTTTCGGCAGTGTACGTGGGCGGTTTGCTCCCGGCGGTCGTTTCGCGATGTGGGCGGTACCATTTAAAAAGTAAGGCGGAAACTTTCGCCGGGTGGTTTCTCTCACAAAAACAGCTGTACCACTGAGAAAAACGCCGAAAATGAAGGCGAAAATCTCCCCTGTGTCTTTTCTTTCTTGAAAAGAGAAGAATGAGGGGATATGATAAGAGTTTAACATTATGAAAGGTTTTGGAAAAATTTGATCCAAATAAGCTTTTCTAATATGCATATAATTTAAGAACAAGGGGTCATGTTAAAGACAGCAAAAGAAAATAGGAAATGCAGGAGGAACCTTTTTACTAAAAGGGTGATATGCACGTGGAACAGGTGACCAGCACGGGTGGTGAAACAAGAAACCCTAATGAGTTTCAAGAAGGAACTAGAAGGTTTTTGTCAACAAATAGAATTCAGGATTATTAGAAATGCATCCAGGGAATACTGCGTATAGCTGGGCTAGATGGATCAAAAGTCCTTTGCTGTCTGAAAGTGTTACTATGGCTGTGATGACTAGCCTCCAACAACCAGAACCATCTTTCTTTGCGTCAAGTATGACTTCAGCCACTGAAGGTTTTTCCCTTTCATCCCCATTGACTTCAGTTTTGCTAGAATGACTGGGTGCCACATCGAGTTGAATACTGCCTCAATGTCACAAGGGCAACTACTCTCATCGATCCTCTGACATTCAGCTCTTGCATCCATGTCTGGATCATGGCTGCGAACATGGGAGCGGAGTGGTTCTGGCAGAACCCAAACTGATCAGGTAATTGATGAATGGGTGCTGCTCAATGACACTATCGATGACTCCTTCCATCACCTCACTGATGATGGAAAGGAGGTTGATAAGGCAGTAATTGGTCAGGTTAGGCTTATCATGTTTTTTGTGGCTAAGACATACCTGGCAATCTTGTACATTGCCATAGCTGTATTATAGCAGCTTGTCTAGGAGAGAGGCTAGTCTAGTGCATATGTCTTCAGCATTACAGCCAGGAGGTCATCAGGATCCATAGCCTTTGCTATGTTCAGTATATCTAACCACTTCCTAATGTCGTGTAGAGCAAACTGAATTGGCTGGACACTGGTATCTATGATAGTGAGGACCTCGGGAGGATGCCGAGTAGAATTATCCACTTGGCACTTTTGGCTGAAGACACTTGCAAACACTTCAGCCTTGTCTCTTACATTGAGGATGGGGATGCTCATGGATCCTCCACCTCCTGTTAGTTGCCTGGCTCTTCGCCACCATTCTCCACAGGATGTGGGAGGACTAGAGATTTTCTCAGAACCATTGGTTGCTTAGTTCTGTCTATAGCCTAGTACTTAGTGTGAATGTTTAAAAATGTATAGAGACATTGAAGTTGAGAACGTGGGAATTGTATAGGGACAGTATAAGCTAACAAACAATTCATGGAGGAATAGCCATGACATCTCAGACTCGAGACTGCGAAATGTTACAACACTAACACATATTGAAACAAAACCCACAGCTTGCAGAAAAACCTCAAGGTCTTATTAAATCATGTTATTAACCTGAAACATTGACAGAAGGTCTTTGTTTAAAATCGGACCATGCTTGGGTCGGCTTATGAGTGGACAAAGGGAAGGAGGGATCAAAAGAGATGGGCTGAGCTGGGATGTCACTCTAGCCCTATCTTGTTATCTTTTGCCGAAAATGTATAACCATCGTACCTTGACAATGTAACGTCACTTATCCGTAGGGAGTGTGTACGCTCGATCGAGAAAGTTTATCTTCTGTCTGATAAGTCTTGCCGGCCGGTAAAATAAAGACTGCTTTGTTCAAAGCACAAGAGGTATTCGACTCAGTAATTTTACTGAACCAGATTGAGAGAAAAGAATCTACATTTACAATGTTGATGGGTATCCCGTTGAGTAGGACCCTCATCATTATTGGAGGCGTCTTGTTGTAAGAGCAGTGGCCATTGATCGTGTTGACCCGCTGTACCTCGGTGTCCTGGGTACTGTCCCCACCGTCTTCTGGTCCGCTTTCCGACCCTTCCGATTCGTATACCAGTCGAGCTGCCGTTTTTCTGCACATGCGGGCCAGATGCCCTGTATAGTCGCATTTTTTGCAAACAGCATGCTGAAATCGACACCCCCTTAATGAGTGCCTTCCCCCACATCTCCAGCACAGACCGCTTCCATTGTTTCCAAAGGATGAACTGCGTCTGGCTGATCTCTCTTGAGCTTCTCTCAGTTTGTAGTTGATTGCTCGCATTGTGGGTTGATGAGGTGTGAACGGCCATTCCTGTGGCCCTTGATGGCTTCTGGCGCCACTGCCTGCTATTGAGGGCCTGCCCTTCTGTCTTTGTCTGTGTGTGGGGGTAGCGGCTTGTTTCACGCTGTGAACCCCTTGTTCCAATGTTTCGTTAGTTGTCGTACCCGCAGTGTAGATCAACCTCGTTTCTTCTTCTCCTGCCAAGAATGTCTGTGCAACCAGTGCTGCTGCCTCTAGGGTCAAGTTCTTGGTCTCTATGAGCTTTCAGAATATGCCTGCATGGCCTATTCCTTCAATAAAAAAGTCTCTCAGTACTTCTCTCCTTAGTTCATCGGAGAACTCACATAAGCTAGCCAACCTCCGAAGTTCTGCCACGAAGTCGGGTATGCTCTGGCCCACACAGCGTCTGTTGTTGTAGAACCTGTGTCTGGCCATGTGGAGGCTGCTCGCTGGCTTCAGGTGGTCTCTTACCAGTGTGCTCAACTCTTCAAACGACTTGCTTGCTGGTTTCTCGGGTGCCAGCAGGTCCTTCATCAGGGCGTATTTTTTCGAGCCACAGCTGGTCAAGAGGTGGGCTCTTCTCTTGTCTGCCTTGTCGTCGCCTAACCAGTCTTTGGTTACGAAGCTTTGCTGGAGCCGTTCTATAAAGTCCTCCCAACTATCTCTAGCATTGTATTTTTCATCTGAGCCGCTGGTCGCCATTCTGTGGATTCTGTAATCCCATCCTCGTCGCCACTGTAAAGTCCTGTCCCTGCAGTACAGATTCACACGAGGCACATACTGAAATCAAGATCACTCAGGACCTGCACCTTTATTACACAGCTCTCGAATGCCTCACTTGCCCGAGACCTGTCCTGATATACCTGTCTGGGACAGGTATCCAGTGTCTCCTGCAAGTGCACCCCTGGTGGTAAGGTAAGCTTGTGGTTACAGGTCATCTCTACTTACAGTCATGTATAGCATGGTAAGATACAGTTATGTACAGTAGTGTGAGATACATGACAACCTCCAACAACAAGTGTGAGGAACTCATGGACTTCTTTCTCTCAAATATTGAGACCATCCGATCAGCTGCCTCTGCGAGTTCCCTCCCTTCCCCTAGCCCACCGGGCCAAACTTCCTTTGAGGCTCCCCCCTGCCCTAGCCCTGAACTCGCATCTTTCTAGAGTTTCTCTCCGATTTCCCCTCTTGACCTTTCCATGCTCATCTTGTCCATGAGACCCACTTCCTGCTCCCTTGACCCTATTCCCATTAAACTGCTGACCACCCAACTTACTTTTTTGGCTCCCATGTTAGCTGATATTGTTAACGGTTCTCTTTCCTCAGATACCGTCCCCCTCTCCCTCAAATCTGTGGTAATCACCTCTCTCCTCAAAAAAACAACCCTTGACCCCACTGTGCTTGCTAGCTACTGCCCCATCTCCAACCTCCCTTTCCTCTCCAAAGTCCTTGAACGTGTTGTCGCCTCCCAAATCCGTGCCCATCTTTCCCAGAATTCCATGTTTGAATCCCTTCAATCTGGTTTTCGCCCCTGCCATAGTACCGAAACAGCTCTCATAAAAGTCACGAATGACATCCTTTGTGACTGTGATAAAGGTAAATTATCCCTCCTCGGCCTATCTGCAGCCTTTGACACAGTTGACCATCCATCCTCCTCCAACGCCTCTCCACCATCGTCCAGCTGGGTGGGACAGCACTTGCCCGATTCCATTTTTATCTATCTAATCGTAGCCAGAAAATCTGGCTTCTCTTCCCACTCCCGCATCGTTACCTCTGGTGTCCCCCAAGGATCTATCCTTGGCCCCCTCCTATTTCTCATCTATATGCTGCCCCTTGGCGATATCATCCGAAAACACAGAGTCAGTTTCCACATGCACGC
Organism: Pristiophorus japonicus; assembly: GCF_044704955.1. NCBI lineage: Eukaryota > Metazoa > Chordata > Chondrichthyes > Pristiophoridae > Pristiophorus > Pristiophorus japonicus. The sequence continues at coordinate 143,808,660 of NC_091985.1, forward strand.
TGATAACCTCTCCAATACTTTTTTTGACCACTCCATGGTCTCTAAATTGTCAGATTGCTTGTCTGACATCCAGTACTGGAGGAGCAGAAATTTTCTCCAATTAAATATTGGGAAGATCGAAGCCATTGTCTTTGGTCCTTGCCACAAACTCTGTTCCCTAGCCACTGACTCCATCCCTTTCTCTAGCATCTGTTTGAGGCTAAACCACACTGTTCGCAACTTAGGCGTCATATTTGATCCTGAAATGAGTTTCCAGCCACATATCTGTGGCATAACTGAAACCGCCCATTTCCACCTCCGTAACATTGCCCACCTCCGCCCCTACCCTGCCTCAGCTCTTCTGCTGCTGAAACTCTCATCCATGCCCTTGTTACCTCCAGACTTGACTGTTCAAATGCTCTCCTGGCTGGCCTTACACATTCTACACTATGTAATCTTGAGGTCATCCAAAACTCGGCAGCCCGTGTCCTAACTCGCACCAAGTCACAATCACCCATCATCCCTGTGCTTGCTGGCCTACATTGGCTCCCGGTTAAGTAACGCCTCGATTTCAAAATTCTCATCCTTGTTTACAAATCCCTCCATGGCTTCACCCCTCCCTATCTCTGTAATCTCCTCCAGCCCCACAACCCCACGAGATGTCTGCATTCCTCAAATTCTGCCCTAGTGAGCATCCCTGATTATAACTGCTCAATCATCGATGGCCGTGCCTTCAGCTGCTTGGTCCCTAAACTTCTCCGCCTCTCTACCTCTCTTTCCTCCTTTAAGACACTCTTTAAAACCTACCTCTTTAACCAAGCTTTTGGTCATCTGCCATAATTTCTTCTTATGTGGCTCGGTGTCAAATTTATCTGTTTTGTCTTATAACACTGCTGTGAAGCACCTTAGATCATTTTGCCATGTTAAAGATGCTATATAAATAAAAGTTGTTGTTGTTGATATCCATCACAGCAATTTATAAAGTAAAACCTATAAACAGAGAGCTCAAATCAAGGAGCACACCACAAGATCCCAATTAGGAGAATATGAGAGGCTGTTCAATAGATAGAAATGAAACCAAGCCACTTGAGGAAAAAAAGTAGGTAAAGTAAATATTTAATAAATATTTGACCACAAGTCCACTTCATGAAACAACCCACTTAGTTGCCATACTGAAAATAAATTCATGTTCAGAACCACATTCAGGAGACACCAAGGGGTCGAAATTGCCCCTCACCCCGATTGGGGGCAGTAACCTTCTGGGACCGGGACTTTTACCGCCCAGCCCGGAAGTCCCACCCCCGACGTGGAATTGGGCCGTGTGCCCCACAAAGGAAGCGGAGCGTTATCTCCGGCGCTCGACTTCCTTGGAGGGGACTCTCCAAGGGCGGTAGCTTTGTGTTGAGTCCAGTGACGCGCTGAGGAAGCCAGCGTTACGCGGATGTTCTGCATAGCGCTGATGCACTACAATGCCCCTCCCCTTCAGTTAAAGGGGAGGGCCGTTGTGCACTCTGCAAGCCCTGGCCAGCCACTGGGCCACCAGGGATGCGATCGATCAGGCCAGCGGCCCTGCACCCAAAATGGAGTGCTGGGCTACATGATGGCAGCCCAGTCAACGCAAGGGCCGCTAATATTGGGCTGACACAAGAGTCGGCCGACAAAATACAATGCCGGCCCAGAGCGCTAAGGGGCGCCCCAGCGGCAGATGTCCACCAGCTTCGCGACCCACAAAACTGTCGTTGGCACCCGCCTGCAGCAGCCTCACAGCCCAGAGGGCAATTGCCCCCGTTGGGCGCAAAGGGGTCGGTTCGGAGCGGTGAAGATTGGCGAGACATCACCGGCAGTTGTGCGCCAGCTCAGGGTGCTAATCGTGGGGCGCAGCGCCAACGGCACTGCGCCCCCCCCCCCCCAAACCTCCGGGGCAATTTCCCCAGAGGCACTAGCATCCTCTCCCCCGGGCAAAAATGCCATTGCGTTCCATTAGCGCCTCCAAGAGATGCTAACAGGGCTATAAAAAGGGGCAATTCCGGCCTCCAATGCTTCTTGATGACACTGCAAAGCACCTTTATCAGTGGGATGGGTAAATATGGAAACAGTGATAGTTTACCTGGCACATCGTTCTGGCTACAATTCAAGAACTTCCATCAACATTAGTAATAATAGGAAGTCCAATCTTACAACACATAACCTCCCAAAAAGGTAGATTTTATTCATTCTGATTTCACAAAATCTTCCATGTTTATAATGGCAAACTGGCACTGAATTGTTTTATTTTTGATCTAGTTCCGGTTTGCTACCATGAACAAGCTAGATAGAGCATTAAATCGAAGGGGTTTTGGAACAATAAACAGGAAACAGAACTCAAACACATAGTTCACATTAAAAACAAAATTAGGTGAAAGAAAAAGTATATCTTCCCCCAAAAAAAGCACAAGAAAACATGTAACGAGAAAAAAAATATGGCCTATTAGCTGTTCCCTCCACAGACTGTGCACAATTTTCCCTATTAGGTTACTGTCATAAGTGTCAGAAGTTTGTGGATTCAAGTCCCACTCCAGGGACTTGAGCACATAAATCTAAGCTGACACTTCAGTGCAGTGCTGAGGGAGTGCTGCACTGTCGAAGGTGCCATCTTTCAGATGAGACATTAAATCAAGGTCCCGTCCGCCCTCTCAGGTGGATGTAAAAGAGCCCATGGCACTATTTTGAAGAAGAACAGAGGAGTTATGCCCAGTGTCCTGGCCAATATTTATCCCTCAATCAACATAACAAAAACAGTTTTCTGGTCATTATCACATTGCTGTTTGTGGGAGTTTGCTGTACACAATTTGGTTGCCTATTTCCCACATTACAACAGTACTTCATTGGCTGTAAAGCACTTTGAGACTTCTGGTGGTCATGAAAGACGCTATATAATTGTAAGTATTTCTTTCTTCTTTCTATTATGGACTCTACCCAACCAATTTAATCTCTTGAGGATAGTAAACAGCAACAGGGAAAACCTCAAGAAAATAAAGCTCTATGAAATTCCTTCCTGACAATGAGAATCTGTATCACTGTAGCTACCAACTTTATATGTATTATCCGTACTAATTTCAAATGTATTAACTCTTTCTAAAATGGCCGCTCATGGTTATTGCTGACTCTTTAGATCTCACTGTAGGGGAAAACAATGAGTGACTTGTCTTTGTTAAACAACCTTGAGGAACCGTCTGATCAAGGGAATGTAGCAACAGCTATAGGAGCTAAACTGTGGGAATACCCAGAGAAGTAGAACTGTGTCTTCCTTGCCTGCAAAACAAAGATAAGCTGGAGATGACTTAATCTTCTCTCATGATTAGGGGCATTGCTTAATTAACTGTGTAAATGACTAATTTAGCTTGTATCTATGCCACAGTAGCTGATGTGATAGGACAATGAAAAGGGGTGGTACCATTCACAAACTGTATAAATGTATTGATTTTGTAATGATTTTTGCTTGCTCTGATGGATTCGACAGACTCATGGAGTCATTGCCCCTTTATCAGAGCAAGACCCTTCATCGATGAAGCCTGAACAAAGTTAGTCTGAACTAAACTTTAAAGTGTTCGAATCAGTGTATTCGCTGAAACAGATTGAGGGAAAAGAATCCGTATTAACATTTGGTGTCAGAAGTGGGATCTCAACGGACGACCGCCTGTAACTTGCGAACTAAGAGCCAAACTAACCTCGGACAAGACGGGAGGAAAATGGCCACTGGAGTGAGCATTCTTTAAATACCACTTCGGTTTCCTTCAGTCCCAAAAATCTGAGGAAAGTTTGGCCACTCGCTAGTTCTCAGGTAGCGTCTGAACGAGATCCAGTTCAATCTGTCGAATACCTTTTAAACTTAGAAAATAAGTGACAAGTCAGGTACGACGTCGACCTTGTATATCACTTGGCCCGTCTAGGCGCTGATTGGACTTAAACAGACTAACTGGGATACGATTAACGCGGGGCGACGCGAGGGGGATTGTGTAAATTTGACTTGTACTTATGCCAGGTACGGTGTTGACCTTGTATATCACTTGGCCCATCTAGGCTCTGGATAAGATAAACTACCTTTACCCCGGGGCGACGCGAGAGGGATTGTGTAACGTTAACTTGTACTTATGCCGGGTACTGTGTCGGCCTTGTATATCACTTGGCTCGCCTAGGCTCTGGATAAGATAAACTACCTTTTTACCGCGGGGCGACGTGAGGAATTGTGTAAAACTAAATCGCGGGGCGACGCGAAGAATTGTGTAAGGATAAAAGGAATTGTGTAAGGATAAAATATTTCTTTACCGCGGGGCGATGCGGGAATGGGCAATCGTGGATCCAAAAATAGAGCCGGCCAAAGAAAAAAATTAATTAATAAGCTTTGTTGAATGAAGAGAGACTTTTGTGAATGTCTGTCGTTGAGTGGGAGTCCTTGTGTGATTTTTTGACTGCGTAATGAATTTTTTATCTTTTCATGTTTTTTTAAAAGCCTGTTTGGAAAGGTGATGCAGCTGTCTATTAATTTAGGTTACTCCCACTTCTCCAAACAGAGTGAAAGTTTTTTTTCAACCCTTTGTAGTGTTGTCCTGTATGTGGGAAGTTTTAAGACATTTTAAGTTAGGAACGTAGATATGGATATATTCGGATGATAAGTTACGGAGCTAGGAAATGCACAAAGGATAGGTTTGTTGAGTAAAAGATAAAAAATACATGGTCCCGGTGGTTGAAAAAAATAATTTATTTGACACGCTCACTTACTTGTCGAAAGAAAACATGCAATGATTGATTACATTGGGTAGAAAGACATAAATTTAGTCTAGGAATGAGATAAAGAATGCCTTTTAAAAAAAAAAGCTTCTAGCTCAAAAAAAAAGTTTTAAATAAAGATTGAAATTACAAAATTTGAATTGGGATTTTGAGATATTAAGAGAAGGCACAGCAAAATACTGAGGTGGATTCAAACAAAAAAAATTATTATATTAAATCTGATCTCTTAAAGAAAATAGGAGATATAAAACTAAAAAGTTTGGAAACAATCTAGAAATACCTTCAGGGATCAGGTCAAACTCCTGGACGAGTGGCGAGCTATCTGCGAAGGTGTAAAAGGGACTTTTGAAAAATGTTAAAAACAGCAAGCTTTAGCAGTTTAGAAGAGATATTGTAACGATCTTGAAACTGGAACGATTGAGATAACGAAAAGCAGCCCTCTCAACCTACGTGCCAGACTCCCCTCTAGTTATGGAAAAGACGGGGGAAAAAAGACGCAACCTTGAAAGAAAACAAATTGAACGAATTTGAAAGAAAAAGTGTCTTCGATTGTCTGATGATTTTAAATTAACAAATTTACCGAGACACGAGCCCTCTGTGTAAAATACAAAACCTAATTTGAAGAAAGGAGATCTTTAAAAAAAACGTAACGTACTAAATAGGTGCTGAATGGAGAAAAAAAGTGTTCTGAGATGGAAAAGGACATAACTTACTAAATACTAGCTGATATTTGCTGTGAAAAAGATATTGGCTTAATTGAAAAAAATTTGGAAGAGGTAAAAGACACTCTCCATTGATAATGATTTTAAATTATGAGAAAGTTTCACTGCAGTTTGAAAAGATGAATCACTTCTGTCAAGTTGGCAGGAAAACGCCACTAAGTTAGGACTCTCATTAATGGAAGGAGGACATGTTAAACCCCTAGATGTATTAAAGAAAGAGTGCGCGCACGTAAAACGTACCAAGAGCTCCACTCGGACCTCTGAAAAGGGTATTGATAGACTACGTAGTCAAATGGTTGGCCTACATTGACCGAGGCTGATGACGAAATTGAATTTCAGTAAACAAAATAGCTATTAAAAATGTGTGGTCTCCATTTTAAATCAATTTAAAAAAAAAAATCTTTGGCAAGTACTTGAATTAGAAGTTAAAAAAAAAAATTGGAGTTTAATCTAAAATGCTGCCTTTCCTGATGAGAAGACTTTTATTGTGACGGCTTTACTAATGATTTCTGCTGTTTAACGGATTCCTAATTTCTAAGCAAGTTTTGAAGGCACAAAGACTTTAAAAAAAAAAAAAATTTTTCCGATGATTACGTGAAGTCACGTAATGACATCAGCTCTTCTTACAAACCTGTAAAGGAGTTAACCCTTTCCATTGACAGCCGTTTTATACTGAACATTATTAATTTGGATTTCTTAATAGAATAAAGACTCACCTGACAGATAAAGGAAATGGTGGGATAGTCAGAATAAAATAGAACTAGCTTATGTAATAATACTTGCCTGATACAATAAAGAAATAGATACTCAAACAAAACAAATTGAAGAGTTAAAAGGCTAAGATAAATAAGCTGAAAGAGATTTTTAAAAAAACAGGACCAGACAGATACAGATAGTACAGTGCACAGCCATAGCACCATCACCTGTGGCAAAAGAGCCAATGTACCCCACGGTGGGGAGTCCACAAACCCAACCTAACCTTGACCTCTGATTTCACGGAGTGACCTCGACATGCATGGATAAAAGATGAGTCAGACTAAAACCTCGCAAAAGATAAGTCAGCCTCGGAAAAACCAATGCCAACCATCCAAGATGTCATTAAAGCACAGGAGGACGCTCCTGAAAAAGATAAACTGTTGTGGAAAGATTATGGATGTACTTATGACAATGTTTCTAAACTCTGGACCACTCCCGCGGAACAGACTTGCATGTCTGACAAGTTGGCCCTATGGGTTATTGAATGTATGCACTTTGCTACTCATTGTGGAGCAAGGACAACAAGTGACACGCTTTTGGCCACTTGGTGACACCCTAGACTCCAGGCACTGGCCTAGAACATTAGTAGTCTTCTGCCTTGTTTGCCAACAGCATAATCCGAGGAAAGGAGTCCCTTGTGATTGGGGTAAGACGCCCCTACCAGAAGGTCCCTTTGAGACCTTGCTGTTGGACTACATTGAGTTGCAAAGAGTTCAGTGTTACAAATATGTGTTAGTAATAGTAGATGTGTTTAGCAAATGGATCGAGGCTTACCCTACCCTGGACAATAAGGCTCAAACTGTTGTTCAGGTGTTAATGAGGGAAATCGTTCCTAGATATGGTATCCCAGCTCGACTGAGTTCCAATAATGGCCCTCACTTTATTGGCCAAGTTAACAAGGAATTCTGTTCCCAGATGCGCATTAACCAGCAACTGCATTGTGCCTACCGACCCCAAGCTGCGTGACTAGTTGAGCGGGCTAACCAAACTCTTAAAACCAAGCTTGCGAAACTGGTAGCATCAACCGGACTCAATTGGCTCAAACTCCTTCCCATAGCCCTATTCCAGATCCGAACTACCCCCGCCGGGAAGGTTAGATTGACCCCCGCTGAGGTCATTTATGATAGGCCCCTTAGGACCCCATGGAATCAGAATTTCCCCTCCACTGTCCAATTCCCCATATGACTGAGGAAATGACTACCTATGTTCTTGCCTTGAATCAGGCCCTGCGAATAGCCCACAACCAGGTCCGAGATGCTCACCTCGACCTCCCAGTCTTACCTGAATCGTCTCTCATGGCACCAGGAAAGTATGTCCTGATTAAGAAATGGATTCGGAAGGGATTGGAGCCTCGATGGAAGGGGCCTTTTCAGGTGTTGCTTACCACCCCCACCGCCGCCAAGGTTGAGGGGAGGAGCGCCTGGGTTCACCTGCACCACTGTAAACTTATCACCCTATAATGAACCCATTTTACTGGCTTTCCTAACCCTTATTTCTATTCCAGACTTCCTCTTCTCCATAGCTGAATAAGGACCTTCTTAGAAGCTTCCCGATTGGCATAGTGAATCCCAAGGAAGGCAGTTTGAATCCCCGCCCGGCATGATAGACAAGCATTTGTACCGGCAGTAGACTAAAGAGGAAACGAGGAAATCGGACTCTTCAAAACGGCGGAGGTTTTTTTTTCCAAGAGGAGGAAAAGACCCAGTTGTCATCCAACTTACGGCTACTACTAATATGTAATATTGTTTGAGCGTAACAAACATGCCTAAGATAGCGTATATAATTGCGTTACTTTATGTCGTCACGGTCGCAAAGCTAAAGGGGTTAGAAGATAACTTGTTTTTCAAGACCCATATTCGGTTGCACGGCAATCGAACCGTGTGCTATCCACTAGCCCAATCAGTGGAAGCCCTGTTCGTGGCCACCCCTGGGTGGTCCCCCCGCGACTTATATATGGCAGATACCTCGGACGCGCCCTGTGAGGGACAAACGGGCGAATATAAAAGGGGTATACAGGGAAGATGTGTGGAATTAATAGACTCCACGAATCCTGGGTGCAGGGGATCCCAGGGAAAGAACGGAGCAGTATGCTCAGACAATGCAAGCTACCCGCTTTGCTTCTCAGGGCAAGGGTGGGGATGTGTATATGCCCTGGTCCCTGGGAACGCCACCTGTGTGCAGACGCAGTGTGCCCGTCAGCACTGTCGAGTGCGTAAAGGCCAGTTTGCCTGTACCTGTAACGAGCAAAGATGCCTGAACGTGACCGGGGGAAGGCAAGTTATCTGCGGTCAGTGTAACGGAACTCATGTCAGCTCAGAAACATGGGCATACCCGTTTGATGCTTACCAACTGGTAGGATCGGGCACAAATTCAAGGGAACCGAGCAATTGGTGGTATAACCAGTTCACGAGTGTTAGCAACACCGACGTAAAGTGTTATAGAGCTAAGGAAGGATTCGTGTTCCTCCTCAACGGCACCTTCAAGACAGCAACACCGACCCTCCCTTTGCAGTAGGAACCATAGGACCACTCACTGTCCCATGCCCCAAAAGATTTCATACCCGGAAAAGGATAGTAACACGAGCCATCAGCAAAGAGTTCTGTGCCGATTGGGAGGATCCTATCACGCTGGGATCATCACTCGGCTACGGGTTCCTCGGGGCCCTATCTGTAGGGGGATCAGTGGGGGTAATTAGTGCCTAAAAATAGGAACTATCTTATTTGTGGGTTGACCATCCTGGGAAACAGCACCTCTAAGGGATTGGATGCTATCAACCGGGAATTGTCTGAGCTGCGGCTATATACCCAACAGACCCGTTATGCAGTAGATTATCAGCTGGCCCAACAAGGAGGGGTCTGCACGATAATAGGAGACAAATGTATCACCCATGTCACGGACGAGTTCTACAATATCACCCAAGCTATTGGTGCTATACGGAAACAACTCGATGAGTTTCGACAAGGCCCAAAGAAGGGGAATAGCTGGCTTGACTGGCTATTAGGGGGATCCTGGGGTCCTATTTAACGCATGGAGTAGTTATTCTCGTTATAATAATAATTACCTGTTGCTTGATCATCAGTTGTTTTAATGTCTGTTGCAAAGTCATGATGGCAATGTTAGAAAACTCTCTTACGGCCATGGGCCCCCGGATTATGGTCCAACAAACTAAAGACCTACTCGATGACAACAAAGAGGATCGGGAGCGGGAATGCGAACAGTTAAACGCAATACTCCTGGATTAGCCACCAGAATTATCATGAAATGATAAAAGGGGGGAATGAGAATCTGTATCACTGTAGCTACCAACTTTATATGTATTATCCGTACTAATTTCAAATGTATTAGCTCTTTCTAAAATGGCCGCTCATGGTTATTGCTGACTCTTTAGATCTCACTGTAGGGGAAAACAATGAGTGACTTGTCTTTGTTAAACAACCTTGAGGAACCGTCTGATCATGGGAATGTAGCAACAGCTATAGGAGCTAAACTGTGGGAATACCCAGAGAAGTAGAACTGTGTCTTCCTTGCCTGCAAAACAAAGATAAGCTGGAGATGACTTAATCTTCTCTCATGATTAGGGGCATTGCTTAATTAACTGTGTAAATGACTAATTTAGCTTGTATCTATGCCACAGTAGCTGATGTGATAGGACAATGAAAAGGGGTGGTACCATTCACAAACTGTATAAATGTATTGATTTTGTAATGATTTTTGCTTGCTCTGATGGATTCGACAGACTCATGGAGTCATTGCCCCTTTATCAGAGCAAGACCCTTCATTGATGAAGCCTGAATAAAGTTAGTCTGAACTAAACTTTAAAGTGTTCGAATCAGTGTATTCGCTGAAACAGATTGAGGGAAAAGAATCCGTATTCACAACACCCAAGAGTGAGTGAGTGAAACTTCAGGAAAGCAATCCAACTTTACAACAGACATTATGCAGCTCAGGTCAGTGCATCCTATAGGAGACATTCTCCAATGTCCCAAATGTATACAATCACCATGTTCCATAGAGCAGTTGGTCATCTATTTGGAATAAAATCAAGATGCAACAAATAGATAATTGCAGAGAAAGGGATCAGAGGTGGGTTTGAGAGACAGAATGGTGTATAGCATTTTTTTACATTTTGGGACAGGCTAGGCAGATCACAGTGGTCTCTTCTGATTTCAACAATATAGCACTGACTGCTTTGCCTGAAAGTTTTTTCTATGTATTACTTTGAGGAGAGAAAAAAATCTAACTGCTAACCTTGCTCTTCTCTGATTACAGTATAAATTACACAACCGTCTTACATTTACATTATTCATGCTTCTTAGCGTTTCACAGAACTGGATCCTTTCCTCTTTCTTGTTGTTTTCTCAACTAGAACAACTTGCATTTTCCCACTGACAGGTGTAATTAAACTGTTGAGATGTTTCACAACATGCTGTGGGGCTCTGAGCAAAAAAAGTTCTAGAAATTGGGAGTGGTGACTGAAGGTACTGGCAAAGAGATAGATTGAAGAGGGTTTTGAAAGTGGGATGAGGGGGAACAAAATGCCATTATTTAGAGATAGTGTTCCAGAATGAAGGGCCAAGTGGGCTGAAAGCTCTGCCAATGAAGGTCAAGCAGAGGGAGATGCAAAGGAGACCAGAAATGAAAGAGTGAAGGGCGTTAGCTGACACATATGGTTGAAGAAGGTTGGAGAGATAGAGTGGGGCAAGGCTATGGAGGGATTTGTAAACAAGGAAATGAATTTTGAATTTCAGTCATTGGCAACCTGAGAGTCAATGGAGATATACAAGGTTAGGCGATAGGGGAGTGGAACCTAGTGCAGGACAAGACGTGGGCCGTTGAGTTAGAATTTATGTAGAGTGGAACTTAGGAGACCAGTGAGGAGAGCATTTGAGAAGTCAAGCCTGGAGATGAAGAAGGTATCAATGAAGGTTTCACCAATGAAGGGGTGAGGTAATTAAGGAGTGCAATGTTACATAGATGGAAATCACTATCGCTAAAAAAGATTATCTGGTCATTATCAGTAGCTGCTGCGTTTCCTACATTACAACAGTGACTACACTGCAAAACTACTTCATTGGCTGTACAGTGCTTTGGGGCATCCTGGGGTCGTGAAAGGCGCTATATAAATGCAAGTCTTTCTTTTCTTTTTTTTTTAAATGTGTTGGGACAGGTAGGACTGGAACCAAAGGAGGGCTGTGCTAAGCAGGTGAACCATGCTTACAGATACAGTGGAGTAGGGTAGAATGGTCAATCGCAAGAGGTCAAGGAAGATGGGAGGGGGGAGGGGGATGACGCAGCATGGTCACAGTTACAAAGTTGATGACTGGCCAAGGCACTTAGTACTGTGAGCACAGTAGAAACTGGGATTTAAACAGAGACTGATGGGAGATGTGAGTGCAGTGTTATGGCAACAACATATTTAAGAAAGAAGATAGAACTTGCATTTATATAGTGCCTTTCATGACCTCAGGATTTACCAAAGCACTTTACAGATAATGAAGTACTTGTGAAATGTAGTCACTGTTATAATGTAGGAAATGCAACAGCCAGTTTGCATACAGAAAGGTCCCATGCACAGCAATGAGATAAAGAACAGATAATCTGTTATTAGTGATGTTGGTTGAGGGATAGATATTGGCCAGGACACCAGGAGAACTCATCTGCTCCTCTTCTTTTAATGCATTGGGATCTGTAAGGGCAGACAGGGCCTCAGCTTAAAGTCTCATCCAAAAGACAACACCTCTAACAGTGCAGCAGAAGTACTGCACTGAAGTGCCATCTAGATTATGTGCTCAAGTCTCTGGAATGGGACTTGAACACAACCTTCTGACTTATAGGTGACGCTGAGACAAGGCTGACATTCATGCACCTTAGAGACGAAGGGAAGGTTAGAAATGGAACTGTAGTTGGAGAGGACAGAGGGAGTTGAGGGCATGATTTTTGAGAAAGAAGGTGACAATGGCAGTTTTGGATGATGGGGAATAATGCTTAAGGAAAGGGAGTAATTGAAAATGTCAATGAGTATCGGGCAAAAGAAAGGTAGCTGTGTGATCAGAAGTAGGATAAAAGCGCCATAGGTGGATCTCATGTAGATCCTGAGGAGTCTGATTGGAGAGGGGTAGATTGAAGAGACAGTGAAGTTACATAATTACGCATTATTGAGCCTGAGGTAAAAGGAGAACTGGGCAGCGTGTGGCATGGTGGGGGAGGTTCGGCAACAGCAAAGGTGAATAAAGAGGAGGCTAAGACAATTGAAACAAAAAAATCTATGAAATCCTCCTGCTTGTGTGGGAAATGAAGGGGGCAGAAATGGCAGTTTGCCATTGAGCAGAGCAATTTGAGATTGCCCAAATCTAACCGGACTACCTTAAGAACTTACTTATATCTATCTCTCTCTCAGTGAAAAGTTCCTACGGTAGTAAGGATGTTTGGCCCAGAAAGGCAGATATGATAAATTCTTAGGGTGGTCAAGGCAGATTTGACAGTGGATAACCGGGTAAGCAGTACACCCAGTGTCCCAGGTTTGCAGCTTTCTGACATGGAAGAGTAGAAATGGGAGTAAGAAACTATGAAGAACTCCGTAGGGACATGAATACTGAAAGTAAAACAAAGTTGTTGTGCAGGTCAACAGGCACCATGATGTTGTGGCAGGTTAGAGGGTAGAAAGTTTGCAGTTAGTGATTGTTGGTGAGAGAACTGCCAGAAAGCTTTTACCAGGGCAGAGGATTACCAGAAAATATATTGTAACAATAAAAAATCTTTGGGTAGGCTCAGTTCCAGAAACAACCCAGTTTGAAAATTGCCCAAGTAAAAACTTCTGATGAAGGGTAAACACCTAAATCATTGAAGCCTGGTGCTTTCTCTTTGGGCACGATCCAGAAATGGGTGTGACATTGTACCCAATGTCACATCCATTTTTCCAATGTAAAGTTACACCCATGTATCCTCCCAATAAGAACATAAGAAATAGGAGCAGGAGTAGGCCATCTGGTGCCTTGAGCCTGCTCCGCCGTTTAATAAGATCATGGCTGATCTGATCATGGACTCAGCTCCACTTCCCTGCCCGCTCCCCATGACCCTTTATTCCCTTATCGCTCAAAAATCTGTCTATCTCCGCCTTAAATATATTCAATGACCCAGCCTCCACAGCTCTCTGTGGCAGAGAATTCCACAGATTTACAACCCTCTGAGAGATGAAATTCCTCCTCATCTCAGTTTTAAATGGGCAGCCCCTTAATCTGAGACTATGCCCCCAGTTCTAGTTTCCCCTATTAGTGGAAATATCCTCTCTGCATCCACCTTGTCGAGCCCCTTCATTATCTTATATGTTTCGATAAGATCACCTTTCATCCTTCTGAACTCCAATGAGTGCAGGCCCAACTTACTCAACCTAACTTCATAAGTCAACCCCCTCATCTCCGGAATCAACCTAGTAAACCTTCTCTGAACAGCCTCCAATGCAAGTATTTCCTTCCTTAAATACGGATACCAAAACTGTATGCAGTACACTAGGTGTGGCCTTCTCTGCTTTTATACTCCATCCCCCTTGCAATAAAGGCCAATATTCCATTTGCCTTCCTGATTACTTGCTGTACCTGCATACTAACTTTTTGTGTTTCATACACAAGGACCCCCAGGTCTTTCTATACTGCAACACTTTGCAATTTTTCTCCATTTAAATTATGATTTGCTTTTCTATTTTTTCTGCCAAAGTGGATAACCTCATATTCCCATATTATACTTAATCTACCAAATTTTAACCCAATCACTTAGCCTGTCTATATGCCTTTGCAGATTTTTTGTGTCTTCCTCACAATTTTCTTTCCCACCCATCTTTGTATTATCAGCAAACCTGGCTACATGACACTCGGTTCCTTCATCCAAGTCATTAATATAGATTGTAAATAGTTGAGGCCCCTGCACCGATCCCTGCGGCACCCCACTAGTTACTATTTGCCAATTGGAAAATGACCTATTTATCCCAACTCTCTGTTTTCTGTTAGTTAGCCAATCCTCTATCCATGCTAATATATTACCCCCAACCCCATGAACTTTTATCTTGTGCAGTAACTGTTTTTGTGGAATCTTATCGACTGCCTTCTGGAAATTCTAATACACCACATCCACTGGTTCCCCCTTTATCCACCCTGTTCATTACATCCTCAAAGAACTCCTGCAAATTTTTCAAACATGATTTCCCTTTCATAAAACCATGCTGACTCTGCTTGACTTCATTATGCTTTTTCAAATTCCTGCTACTGCTTCCTTAATAATGAACTCCAGCATTTTCCCAATGACAGATGTTATGCTAACTGGTCTATAGTTTCCTGCTTTCTGTCTGTCTCCTTGCGGTTTTCCAATCTGCTGGGACCGCCCCAGAATCCAGGGAATTTTGGTAGATTACAACCAATGCATCCATTGTCTCTGAAGCCACCTCTTTTAAGACCCTAGGATGCACGCCATCAGGTCCAGGGGACTTGTTCACCTTTAGTCCCTTTATTTTACTGAGCACTACTTCTTTAGTGATAGTAATTGTTTTTAGTTCCTCCCTCCCTATAGCCCCTTGATTATCCACTATTAGTAGAATCCAACCTTAGTAGAATACGCCCAAATTTAAAATGGGTGTAAATCAGCGTAAACAATCGGGGCCCAAAGAAAGCACCAAAACCACCCCATATATTTCTTCCTAAGTATGAAAATGTTAATTTCAACTAATTTAACCATCATTCATGCACATCAGGCACAGCATGTTTAGGAACCTGCAATTGGAGAAGCATTTCAATCTTTGTTGGTTTATACTTATGCCATAAAAATCCATTCAAAGAAACTTAAAACACAGAGCACGTCTCAGTGAGGATAATTTTTTTCAAAAAATTGCAATTAAATACCAGAAGAATTACTTTCTTTGTTGCTGCACCTGAAAATCTGATCGCAACATTGCGGAATAATATCGGAACTAGCACAGAGGATACTCGGATTTGAGAGTTGGAGGCAGGGCTAGTTTAGTGGGCAGAGATTCATTCGGAGGAAAGGTTTGATGGCTGGACGTAAAAGACTGAGGAGATGTGGGCATATCATAGTTACGCGCATATCTCACCTACGCCCAAAATGCCGTGATCTTTTAAACCACATAATGGACCTTAAATCCCGGTTACTTCTTCCTGCAGGAGTTCGACTCAATTCTAGAGAAAAGATGCGCATTTACCTTTTGTTGCTGCGCCCACCAGAGGTCCCGGTCCTGGGACTTCCTCTCCCAGCGCATTGGAGCACACGCACATCTGGATGGACGTAAAGCTGGAGTCATGTGGCACTGGGCAGCCAATCCAGGTAAAGTATTTTCTCATTCATAATAATGGGAACACCATAAGTAGGAGTTCTCATTATTATGATTGAGGAACACCACCCCCCCCAAAACACCAATAAAAAATAGAGGAAAAAATCACATATTTAACATTAATTTAAATTAAAGTTAATGTCTGAGAAAAAATATATATTTTTCCGATTTTTAAAAAAGTTTTTTAATTGTGGTTTAAAATAAACTTACCTTAGTAGACAGGGTTTTTAACATTAAAATGTTTTTTGTTAATTTTATTTGTATGTTTTTGTATGTTTTAATACCCTTATACTGA
The DNA here is from genome assembly GCF_044704955.1 of Pristiophorus japonicus. NCBI lineage: Eukaryota > Metazoa > Chordata > Chondrichthyes > Pristiophoridae > Pristiophorus > Pristiophorus japonicus. The sequence continues at coordinate 143,824,510 of NC_091985.1, forward strand.
TAAAAGTAGGCTATGCCCCTGCCTTTACCAGACGCAAGAGTTTTAAGGACATTCGCAGAGCAAGAGATGGGCAAATACCGCAATCTTGCCCATGCAAATGTCCTGGCTGCTGAGATGCATGCGATCTGTCAAGCCAGAACTTAATGGATCGGAAAAGCTGGTTTTCGGCACATGCGCACAGACCCAGGGAGGCTGGGATTTCAGGGCCAATTAGTTTGCACCCAGGTTACACATCTCTCTGGGCGACAATACAGAGTAAACATCTGGCCCTTAACCTTGTCTTTTTTTCTTTAGAGACATCAACTGACTTGCTTTGGATGTTAGGCTTTCTGTTAATTCCGAAAACTTCCTAGCTAGTCGACCACCACATAACACAGATTTTGTTTCAAAGTTGAACTACATTCCAGTACAAAGTAGGAAACAAATTAGAGGTGGTGGTGGCGGGAGGAGGAGGAACAGGGTTGATATAAAGACTTGCATTTATATAGCGCCTTACACGACTTCAGGATGTTCCAAAGTGCTTTATAGCCAATTAAATACATTTGGCATGTAGTCACTGTTGTAATGTAGGAAACATGGCAGCCAATTTGCGCACAGCAAGCTCCCACAAACAGCAATGTGATAATGACCAGATAATCTGTTTTAAGTGATGTCGATTGAGGAATAAATATTGGCCTGGACACCGGGGATTCAGCGGCAGTTGGTGAGAGGCGGGAGCAGCGTCGGAGCGGCCTATAAAAGGTCCAGCGGGAGCTCGAGAGCCAGCGGCAGTTGGTGAGAGGCGGGAGCAGCGTCGGAGCGGCCTATAAAAGGCCCAGCGGGAGCTCGAGAGCCAGCGGCAGTTGGTGAGAGGTGGGAGCAGTGTCGGAGCGGCCTATAAAAGGCCCAGCGGGAGCTCGAGAGTCAGCAGCAGTTGGTGAGAGGCGGGAGCAATGTCGGAGCGGCCTATAAAGGCCCAGCGGGTGTTCCACAGGCAGCGGCAGTTGATGAGAGGCGGGAGCAGCGTCAGAGCGGCCTATAAAAGGTGTGCTTGTGCAGCTGCAGCGGGAGAGAAAGCAAAAAAGAAGTAGAAAGGAATCAAAAGGTGACGTCACAGCCAATGGGGTAAGTGACTGGCTGGTGATTGGTGAGGAGCTTTTCTTTTTATTTTTATATCAGTAAGTAAACTGTAACATTGTTATTACCAATTTAAGTGTATCTAAGGGTTAAGGCATGGCAGGAAAGCTCGGTCACGTGATATGCTCCTCCTGTATCATGTGGGAACTCGGACACTTCCGGTGTCCCTGACGACTACGTGTGTGAGAAGTGTATCTGCCTCCACCTCCTGACGGACCGCGTTACGGAATTGAAGCTGAGGGTGGATTCACTCTGGAGCATCCACGATGCTGAGAATGACATAAGTGGCATGTGTAGTGAGTTGGTCTTACCGCATGAGAAGGATCCACAGCCAGCTAGGGAATGGAAGACCAGCAGGAAGAGTAGTACAAAGAAGGTAGTGCAGGGGTCCCATCTGGTCATCCCCCTGCAAAACAGATACACTGCTTTGAGTGCTGTTGAGGGAGATGACTCATCAGGGGAGAGCAGCAGCAGCCAAGTTCATGGCACCGTGGCTGGCTCTGTTGTACAGGAGGGCATAAAAAAAGAGTGGGAGAGCGATAGTGATAGGGAATTCAATCATAAGGGGAATAGATAGGCGTTTCTGCGGCCGTAATCGAGACTCCAGGATGGTATGTTGCCTCCCTGGTGCAAGGGTCAAGGATGTCTCCGAGCGATTGCAGGACATTCTAAAAAGGGAGGGAGAACAGCCAGTTGTCGTGGTGCACATTGGTACCAACGACATCGGTAAAAAAAAGGGATGAGGTCCTACGAGACGAATTTAAGGAGCTAGGAGCTAAATTAAAAAGTAGGACCTCAAAAGTAGTAATCTCGGGATTGCTACCAGTGTCACGTGCTAGTCAGAGTAGGAATCGCAGGATAGCACAGATGAATATGTGGCTTGAGCAGTGGTGCAGCAGGGAGGGATTCAAATTCGTGGGGCATTGGAACAGGTTCTGGGGGAGGTGGGACTAGTACAAACTGGATGGTCTGCACTTGGGCAGGACCGGAACCAATGTCCTAGGGGGAGTGTTTGCTAGTGCTGTTGGTGAGGAGTTAAACTAATATGGCAGGGGGATGGGAACCAATACAGGGAGACAGAGGGAAACAAAAAGGAGACAAAAACAAAAGACAGAAAAGAGATGAGTAAAAGTGGAGGGCAGAGAAACCAAAGGCAAGAAACAAAAAGGGCCACTGAATATAAAACGGCTGCAGGAGGGGTCAAAACTAAAAATCATGGTTAAAAACTAGGATAAAAACACTCTACCTAAATGCACGCAGCATTCGAAATAAAGTAAATGAGTTGACGGCACAAATCATTACAAATGGGTATGATTTGGTGGCCATTACAGAAACATGGTTGCAAGGTGGCCAAGACTGGAAATTAAACATACAGGGGTATCTGACGATTCAGAAAGATAGGCAAGAAGGGAAAGGAGGTGGGGTAGCTCTGTTAATAAAAGATGATATCAGGGCAGTTGTGAGGGATGATATTGGCTCCAATGGACAAAATGTTGAATCATTGTGGGTGGAGATTAGAGATAGTAAGGGGAAAAAAAGTCACTGGTGGGCGTAGTTTATAGGCCCCCAAATAATAACTTCATGGTGGGGCGGGCAATAATCAAGGGAATAATGGAGGCATGTGAAAAAGGACGGCAATAGTCATGGGGGATTTTAACCTACGTATCGATTGGTCAAATCAAATCGCACGGGGTAGCCTGGAGGAGGAATTCATAGAATGCATACAGGATTGTTTCTTAGAACAGTATGTTACAGAACCTACAAAAGAGCAAACTATCTTAAATCTGGTCCTGTGTAATGAGACAGGAAAAATAAACGATCTCCTCGTAAAAGATCCTCTCGGAATGAGTGATCACAATATGGTTGAATTTGTAATACAGATTGAGGATGCGGAAGTTGTGTCAGAAACGAGCGTACTATGCTTAAACAAAGGGGACTACAGTGGGATGAGGGCAGAGTTGGCTAAAGTAGACTGGAAACAAGGACTAAACGGTGGCACAATTGAGGAACAGTGGAGGACTTTTAAGGAGCTCTTTCATAGTGCGCAACAAAAATATATTCCAGTGAAAAAGAAGGGCGGCAAGAGAAGGGATAACCAGCCGTGGATAACCAAGGAAATAAAGGAAAGTATCAAATCAAAGACCAATGCGTATAAGGTGGCCAAGGTTAGTGGGAAACTAGAGGATTGGGAAAATTTTAAGCAACAGCAAAGAATGACTAAAAAAGCAATAAAGAAAGGGAAGATAGATTACAAAGGTAAACTTGCGCAAAACATAAAAACAGATAGTAAAAGCTTTTACAGATATATAAAACGGAAAAGAGTGACTAAAGTAAATGTTGGTCCCTTAGATGATGAAAAGGGGGATTTAATAATGGGAAATGTGGAAATGGCTGAGACCTTAAACAATTATTTAGCTTCCGTCTTCACAGTGGAAGACACAAAAACCATGCCAAAATTTGCAGGCCACAGGAATGTGGGAAGGGAGGACCTTGAGACAATCACTATCACTAGGGAGGTAGTGCTGGACAGGCTAATGGGACTGAAGGTAGACAAGTCCCCTGGTCCTGATGAAATGCATCCCAGGGTATTAAAAGAGATGGCGGAAGTTATAGCAGATGCATTCGTTATAATCTACCAAAATTCTCTGGACTCTGAGGAGGTACCAGCGGATTGGAAAGCAGCTAATGTAACGCCTCTGTTTAAAAAAGGGGGCAGGCAAAAGGCAGGTAACTATAGGCCGGTTAGTTTAACATCTGTAGTGGGGAAAATGCTTGAAACTATCATTAAGGAAGAAATAGCGGGACATCTAGATAGGAATAGTGCAATCAAGCAGACGCAGCATGGATTCATGAAAGGGAAATCATGTTTAACTAACTTACTGGAATTCTTTGAGGATATAACGAACATGGTGGATAGAGGTGTACCAATGGATGTGGTGTATTTAGATTTCCAAAAGGCATTCGATAAGATGCCACACAAAAGGTTACTGCAGAAGATAAAGGTACACGGAGTCAGAGGAAATGTATTAGCATGGATAGAGAATTGGCTGGCTAACAGAAAGCAGAGAGTCGGGATAAATGGGTCCTTTTCCGGTTGGAAATCAGTGGTTAGTGGTGTGCCACAGGGATCAGTGCTGGGACCACAACTGTTTACAATATACATAGATGACCTAGAAGAGGGGACAGAGTGTAGTGCAGATGACACTAAGATTAGTGGGAAAGCGGGTTGTGTAGAGGACTCAGAGAGGCTTCAAGGAGATTTGGATAGGTTAAGCGAATGGGCTAAGGTTTGGCAGATGGAATACAATGTCGGAAAGTGTGAGGTCATCCACCTTGGGAAAAAAAAACAGTAAAAGGGAATATTATTTGAATGGGGAGAAATTACAACATGCTGTGGTGCAGAGGGACCTGGGGGTCCTTGTGTATGAAACTCTTTTTTGAGTTCACCTGCAAAACATAAAACATTAAACTGTGCCACCCGACCTGGGTGACACTCCAGACATTTACAAGGCCCTTTTTTCCCCCCCCCTTTTTTTTTTTTGGGTCCTTGTGTATGAATCCCAAAAAGGTTAGTTTGCAGGTGCAGCAGGTAATCAGGAAGGCAAATGGAATGTTGGCCTTCATTGCGAGAGGGATGGAGTACAAAAGCAGGGAGATCTTGCTGCAACTGTATAAGGTATTGGTAAGGCCGCACCTGGAGTACTGCGTGCAGTTTTGGTCACCTTACTTAAGGAAGGATATACTAGCTTTGGAAGGGGTACAGAGACGATTCACTCGGCTGATTCCAGAAATGAGGGGGTTACCTTATGATGATAGATTGAGTAGACTGGGTCTTTACTCCTTGGAGTTCAGAAGGATGAGAGGTGATCTTATAGAAACATTTAAAATCATGAAAGGGATAGACAAGATAGAGGTAGAGAGGTTGTTTCCATTGGTAGGGAAGACTAGAACTAAAGGGCACAACCTCAAAATACGGAGGAGCCAATTTAAATCCGAGTTGAGAAAGAATTTCTTCTCCCAGAGGGTTGTGAATCTGTGGAATTCTCTGCCCAAGGAAGCAGTTGAGGCTAGCTCATTGAATATTTTCAAGTCAAAGATAGATAAATTTTTAACCAATAAAGGAATTAAGGGTTACGGGGAGAAGGCGGGTAAGTGGAGCTGAGTCCACGACCAGATCAGCCATGATCTTACTGGATGGCGGAGCAGGCTCGAGGGGCTAGATGGCCTACTCCTGTTCCTAATTCTTATGTTCTTATGTTCTTATGATATGGCATAAGCTGCATATTACGCATAATGATTCTACAGACTATAAGTAAACTATTTCTACAAGTTTTTCTCGTGGAAAACAACCCATTAGATTGCATCATCATCATCATAGGCAGTCCCTCGAAATCGAGGAAGACTTGCTTCCACTCCAAAAATGAGTTCTCAGGTGACTGTACAGAGAATTACAGTCTCTATCACAGTTGATAGAGACAGATAGTTGTTGAAGATAAGGGTGGGGAGTCTGGTTTGCCGCACGCTCCTTCCGCTGCCTGCGCTTGTCCTCCGCATGCTCTCGGCGACGAGACTCAAGATGCTCAGCTCCCTCCCGGATGCTCTTCCTCCACTTTGGGCGGTCTTGGGTCAGGGATTCCCAGGTGCCGGTGGGGATGTTGCACTTTATCAAGGAGGCTTTGAGGGTGTCCTTGAAACGTTTCCACTGCCCACCTGGGGCTCGCTTGCCGTGTAGGAGTTTCAAGTAGAGCGCTTACTTTGGGAGTCTCGTGTCGGGCATGCGAACAATGTGGCCCGCCCAACGGAGCTGGTCGAGTGTGGTCAGTGCTTCGATGCTGGGGATGTTGGCCTGAGCGAGGCCATTAGATTTAATGAGACTGTAACATGTCTGGCAAGATATCGATTCTCTTCTCATAACTGCCCAACGCCCCCTCCCCTCCTCTGTCGATACAAATCTAACGGTAGCCACACCTGGCTTCACCCTTTCCTTTTTCTCTACAGAACAATAACAAGTTACCCTTACCCAGATAGAAAGCCTTCCAGCAAGCTGCGCCCCTGCCACCGTCGCTTCACTGCTCGCAAAGTCACAACAAGCCCTCACCCTGGCGACGCCGCGCTCCGGCACCATGACAACCGCCGTCGCCATCACGTGGCGCGCCGCCGGGTCGGAGGTCAGGACACCAGGGCCTGCTGGGATGTTACAGGAGGTTTTCGACTGGCGGTGGAATAATTTCATTTCTTGTTTTTATTTTTGAAATAATTCAACGTAGAGAGGGAGGGGAGAAATTACAGTAAGAATATGGCGTCGACAGCGGCTGGAAAACAGCGAATACCCAAAGTGGCGAAGGTAAGCGAGTCTTTACAACTTACACAAGGCCCAGTTAGGCGCTGCGGAAATTCCACTCGCAAACATGTCTTCTCGGGGTGGAGTAGCAGACTGATGGTCTTGGAACTAAAGTCCCGATGCTTAAAGATTAGACAGAACGTAATGGGTTCGCAGGTTAATGCAGTGACCGAGAGGATTCTCGGCACTTGCTGTAAAATTGAAATCCATCCCTCATTTCGTTTCTGATTTGCATTTCTGTAGCGCCTTTCAGGATGTCCCAAAGCGCTTTACAGCCAATGAAGTACTTTTTGAAGTGTAGTAACTGAAGTCACCCTCAGATAATGAAGCAGTCCATGCCCGCATGTAGCAAGACCTGGACCAGATTCAGACTTGGGTTGACAAGTGGCAAGTAACATTCGTGCCACGCAAGTGTCAGGCAATGACCATCTCCCCATGATATTCAATGGCATTGCCCTCACCGAATTCCCTACCATCAACACCCTGGGGGTCACCATTGACCAGTGTCATGTATTCAACCAGCATTGTAACCCATGTATAAACTGACCTAAGTTGTACACCGTGAGAACACTGACCACTAGGTGGGAGACACTCCTAACCTGGAACCTTCAGGTATAAAAGGGGAAGCTCCACCCACCTTCATCACTTGAGTGCTAAGGAATAAAGGACAGGTCACAGACTGACCACCTCTCAAGGATGGGCCTCGTGTGCATTTATACTTTGTAGTAAGGACGTATCAACCAGAAACTTAACTGGACCAGCCACATAGATACTGTGGCCATAAGAGCAGGTCAGAGGCTGGGTATTCTGTGGCGAGTGTCTCACCTCCTGACCCCGCAAAGCCTTTCCACCATCTACAAGCACAAGTCAGGAGTGTGATGGAATACTCTCCAATTGCCTGAATGAGTGCAACTCCAACAATAAGCGCGACACCATCCAGGACAAACCAGCCTGCTTGGTTGGAGTGAATCGAATTGGCTTCTGTGATGGTGAGAACATCAGGAGGAGGCCGATATGGATCATCATCTCGGCACTTCTGACTGAAGATGGTTGTAAACACTTCAGCCTTGTCTTTTGCACTTGCATACTGGGCTCCGCCATCATTGAGGATGGGGATATTCATGGAGCCTCCTCCTCTAGTTAGTTGTTTAATTGTTCACCACCATTCACGACTGGATGTGGCAGGACTGCAGAGTTTTAATCTGATCTGTTGATTGTAGGATCGCTGAGGTCAGTCTATCGCATGCTACTTTTGTTGTTTAGCATGCATTTCCTGTATTGCAGCTTCCCCAGGTTTGCAGCTCATTTTTAGGTACGTTTGGTGCTGCACCTGGCATGGTCTTCTGCAATCTTCATTGAACCAGGGTTGGTCCCCTGGCTTGATGGTATTAGTAGAGTGAGGGATATGCTGGAGCTTAAGATTACAGATTGTTGTTAGATAAGGAAAGACAGGAGGACGCTCGAGTGGAGCATAAATGCTGGCATGGATTGGTTGGGCCGAATTACCTATTTCTGCCCTGTATATCTTATGTGATGGAGTAGAATCCTGATGTTGCTGATGATCCACAGCACCTCATGGATGCCCAGTTATGCGCTGCTAGATCTGTTCTGAATCCATCCCATTTAGCATGGTGGTAGTGCCACACAACATGATGGAGGATGTCCTCATTGTAAAGACAAGGTCTTGTCTCCAAGGAGTGTGCGATCACTGCTGCCAATGCTATCATGAAAAGATGCATCTATGACAGGTATATTGGTGAAGACGAGGTCAGGTACATTTTACCCCTTGTATTGGTTCTCTCGCCACCTGCCAGAGGCCCAGTCTGCCAGCTATGTCCTTCAGAACTAGGCCAGCTCGCTCAGTAGTTGTGCTACCGAGCCACTCTTGGTGATGGACATTGAAGTCCCCCACCCAGAGTACATTTTGTCTCCTTGCTACCCTCAAGTGCTTCTTCCAAGTGGTGTTCGACATGGAGGAGTACTGATTCGTCAGCTGGGGGAGGGCGGTAGGTGGTAATCAGCAGGAAGTTTCCTTGCCCATTCCTGACCTGAAGCCATGAGACTTCATGGGATCCGGAGACAATGTTGAGGGCCACTCCCTCCCGACTGTATACCACTGTACCGCCACCTCTGTCCTGGTGGTGGGTCATGTCCGAAGCTGGTGCCTAGGTCAACACCGGGTGGTCCATCTGGTTTTATTCTTATTGTTTTCTGTAGGTTTGTTACAAGTGAGTGGCTTGCTAGGCCATTTCAAAGGGCAGTTAAAAGTCAACCACATTGCTGTGGGTCTGGAATCACATATAGCCAGACCAGGTAGGAACAGCAGATTTCCTTCCCTAAAGGACATTAGTGAACCAGATGGGATTTTACGACAATCCGATAATTTCATAATCACCATTACTGATTGCTAGCGCTTTATTTGATTTTTATTTAATTAACTAAATTTACTTTCCCCAACTGCGGTGGTGGGATATGAACTCACATTCCAGATCATTAGTCTAGGCCTCTGGATTACTAGTCCAGTAACATAACCACTATGCTACCGTTCCTGTTGATTAAGTATTATAGCCCAGGATCCTGTTTGCTTTGTTTATTTATGCCCTTAAACAACAACTTGAATTTATATAGTGCCATTAACGTAGTAAAACATCTGATGGCACTTCACAGGAGTGTTACCAAACAAAATGTGATCCCGAGCCACAATATTAGGACAGGTAACCAGAAACTTGGTCAAAGGTTGGTTTTAAGGAGCATCTTAAAAGAGAAATGGCGCAAGAGGCATTGGACATCAGAGACATATAGTGAAGGAAAATCAGAAGTTGTGGTCTTGAAGGTTAATTAGAATAAATAATATTTAGGTATAATAGGTTTTATTTAGCTTTGTATATACAAAAAGTACTATTTCATTGTTCCTACTTTCTCCCCTCCTCAGTAATTTTACACTCATGAACACATGGGAAATATACAGGGAGAACAGAACGTAAATGCAGAAGAGGTTTATCTACTGGAAAAATCTGCTCAGGATATGAGAGCAGTGCATTTATATTTAATGTTTCTCTTTTCACCTTCAGATCATACTTTGCTATGTTGCAAAACAGATTGTTGTATTTTATTATATTTTATATTTTCCAAATTATATTTGTATTTAGTTTCTAATGTGGTTTTCTTGACATGCACTCAATTTTTCACGTGTGGCTAGTGGTATGACAATTTTGGAACAAAGTCAATAATGTTGGTTGTAATGGAGACAAAGATAGCAGCTAAATAAAGCCCCGTCATGGATTCAACATTAATTTTCTTAAACTAAGTTACTGCTGTAACAAGATTTAATTTTTTTTTTTGCACTCACCATCAACAACAACATATTCATATAGCGCATTTAACGTAATAAACTGTTCCAAGGTGCTTCGCAGGAGTGTTATTTTTAAAAAATGGACACCAAGCAATAGAAGGAGATGTTGGGACAGATGACCATAAGCTTGGTCAAAGGGGTAGGCTTAATGGAGCGTCTTGAAAGAGGAATGAGAAGTGGAGAGGCTTAAGGAGGGAATTCCAGAACTTAAGATCTAGGCTGCTGAAGGCACGACTGCCAATGATTGAACATTTTGAACCGGGGATATTCAAAAGGCCAGAATAGGCCGAGCGGAGAGGTCTAGGGGATTATGGGGCTGGAGGAGATCACAGAGATAAGGAGGGGCGAGGCCATGAAGGAATTTGGAAACAGGGATGATAACGAGAATATAAGAAATAGGAGCAGGAGTGGCCATTTGGCCCCTCGAGCCTGCTCCGCCAGGCAATAAGATTATGGCTGATCTGATCTTGGCCTCAACTCTACTTTTTTGCCCGCTCCCCATAACTCTTGACTCCCTTATCGTTCAAAAATCTGTCTATCTCCACCTTAAATATATTCAATGACCCAGCCTCAACAGTTCTCTGGGGCAGAGAATTCCATAGATTTACAACCCTTTGAGAGAAAAAATTCCTCATCGCCGTTTTAAATGAGCGACCCCTTATTCTGATCTATGTCCCCTTGTTCTAGATTCCCCCACGAGGGAAGCCTCTCTATCCCGTCCAGCCCCCTCATCAGGTTTATCTATTCAGTAAAAGAGCCATAATTTACTTTTTTCACCTTTTATTCATAGGTGAAAAATAAAGCACCTGCTGAATTGCAAATCACAGCTGAACAGCTCCTGAGAGAAGCAAAAGAGAGGGAACTTGAACTCCTTCCACCACCTCCTACACAAAAGATCACTGATGAAGAGGAATTGAATGACTACAAGCTAAGAAAAAGAAAAGTAAGTGCTTTGTAACAGTTAACATTTCTTGTTTGTTTACCAGATTAGTGTAACAAATCAGTATTGTCCTTGCAACACAAGTTTCATATTTTTTAATTGGTACCATTTTGTAATAGACATTTGAAGACAATATACGGAAAAATCGAACTGTCATTAGCAACTGGATCAAATACGCACAATGGGAGGAGAGCCTAAAAGAAATACAGCGGTAATTATTTGAAGAAAATGTAATATAATTGATACGGCAGTGTTTTTTTAAAAAAGTGCTTTCTTTAATCCTCACGTGTCTGCTTGTTTGCCTGAAGAGCACGTTCCATTTACGAGCGTGCATTAGATGTCGATCACAGAAATGTCACCCTATGGTTGAAGTATGCAGAAATGGAGATGAAAAATCGACAGATTAACCATGCCCGCAATATCTGGGATCGAGCGATTACCATCCTGCCCAGAGTCAACCAGTTTTGGTAAGTTGACTACTGGTCAGCAATCTTTATTTTTCCAGTTTTGCATTTCAATCTGAAACATACTGTATACTGTCGAGGTTTGTGTAGAATTATTATCGACAAGGCAGGTCGTCTTTTGCTTTCGAGGTTTTGTTGACTAAATGATATGAGAAATTAATATTCATGATTAAGTCTTTTTTTAAACTTGGGATCATCCAAAACAGTTCTGGTTTTGAATATGTTTTTGTTTTATTTTTCTCCTAATAAACTTTTAGTAATTGTTTATTTTTAATCCATCCTCAAAAATCCAAGTTGGATGAATGTCTCTAACTCTCTACTGTTGTTTAACCACTTTCTACTTAATTTCTTTGTTACAGATTTTAAACATTTGTATTTGAATCCAAAGCATATTTCAAATATAGATTTCAGATCCATGTTGTATTGGTCCTGCTAATTTTAATCCCTGTGTAAGAGAACTATTAAGGATTGTAACTGTTTGAATTCCAATCTGTTCCAGTAACAGTTTTTTTTGGAGAGAGCACATTTTGTGGGGGGGGGGTGGGGGGGAGAGGGAGTCTAAAAATACCAGTTAATTTCAGCCAAGAATCAGTTCATCATTCTGAGATTGCACTTTCTAATGTTTTCTCTAATTTGAAGGTAAGAACCCCTTGCTTTCATTTCCCACCTAAGCCATAGCCCATAGTCTGTGCTGATATCACTCTGAACCCACGCATGAGACTGTACTGATGACGAGGCATGGAAGAACCTGATTCGCACAGAGATATGGCTCAGTTTGGAACTATGGCTTGATAGCTCAGCACTCTGCATTACTGGACTATAATTGATATAATTTTAAAATCCATTGCTGTATGTACTTAATGTCCCCAGAATAGATATAACTATGCTTATGTTGATATGTACACACTATATTGTATTTACTTTTGCTAGGTATAAATACACCTACATGGAGGAAATGCTAGGGAATGTTGCAGGAGGACGACAGGTGTTTGAGCGCTGGATGGAATGGCACCCTGATGAACAAGCCTGGCACTCCTATATCAACTTTGAACTCCGATACAAGGAAATTGAGAGAGCCAGGCTGGTTTATGAGAACTATATCCTTTTAAATTGTGATTTTTAGGAAGAAATTAGAAGTATTTTAGCCTTTGTAAGCTGCTCATCACCACAAAAACTAACAGGAAAGCTCATATATCTGAGATTTGGTCCTTACATTAATTGGGTTGCTGCTGAAGATCTGCACCTCCATCCAGCTGGTGGAACCACTTAGATATAATATGATGTGTATCCATGCTGTGGTCAGAAGGATGGTAGTGCATTTACATGCTTTATGGCGAATTCTGCTTCCCCCTATTTTGTTTGAGAAGTTATTAGTTATTTTCTGTCTGGTTAAAAAGGACTAAAAGACCAACTAATGACTGCATTCTTGGTGGGTTGTAAGGGATGAAGATAAGGTAATGGGAACAGAACCAACCCTACTTTGCAGATTTAATGGTCTAATGAGCCAGAGAAGACCTCAGAATTTCCGGGCTGAGCTCGTGCCAGCCTATGGCTAGACTTTGGTAAATGGGGTTTGTAACTATGTGGGTAGAATGTGCACTCCACGTCAGTCAATTAGAAACTTTTCTTGTGGGGATAGCTCGGGCAATTATGCTTTTAAGAGTCTTACTGATGTGATGAGCATCATTGGTACTGCTCTAGCCCAGAAGCGGTATAGTTAAATCTGGACAAACCTAATCATATCCAATTGAAGTAAGTTACAACCCAAATTGCAGTTCAGTTTCTTCTTTGCAAAGAAAAGAAAAAAATTGGACAAAATAAACAGTAAGAAACAAAAACAATAAAATCAACAGGGAAAAGAGCAATAGCGCAACACTATATGCGGTGGACTCAAAGACCCCTAATTTGCTAGATCACATTTACGCAGAAATTGTACCCAAAATGAGGGAACAGAATTGCGAATCTGGGTTTGAAAATACAGTTGCGCAGAGAACCCTGACATTTTATCACCATGCCTACCGGAGAGGTGCTTATTTCTGGTTTAATTTTTCATTTGTAAATGCAACAGCTCCATTGCCATGTCTAGTAATAAATAATTTCCACACATTCACCATGGTGTCAATTTGGGCAGAACTCAACCCTAGTGTCAAAAAGCCATTGTTAGCATGTTAAAGTCTGAATTATTCAGAATTACCTTCTGAGGTTAACATTGTTACCAAATATAATTTCACTTTTGAGTGATAATGGCTGGAAATTCCACGGAGTTGTTCCTGCACTTCCGGCGTTACTGCCGCATAAATGCCGCGGTAACTTTGCTTATGAGTTTAAGCGGGGTTTGTTCTTCACTTCTGGCAACACAACACCAGCAGAGTGGGAGCAGCTCCAAGGAATTACCCAGCCATTGTGTTGCTGTGCAAGTGATTTCAATCAGTTAGTACCTTCTGATATGGTGCCTCATTCTCAGTGCATCTTGTCTCTCCTTCCATTATTATGCAGAACAGAAGTATGCCCATTAAAAAGGCCATTGCAGCTGCTTAATTCTTAATGAACGGGAGGAGGGTGGGGGTCTAAAAAAAATGTCAGGTGCACTGTGGCTGATGACACTTTGATTAAGTTATAGTGCAGATCTCAGTAAAAAATTAGTTGGAAAAATCACAAAAAAGTCTATCAAACTCCAGAATCCTGTTGCGTCGATATTGGTGACTTCAGGCTGTACTGCACCTAAATTTGCAAACATAGTTCTACACCAGACCATTATAGGTGTACATCCAGGAAAGTCGTATGTGGCGGGTGTGTTTCAGCATAAATTCAGTGTAAAGCAGTTACATGCAACTTTCCTTGTGGAAAAGCAATAACACTGCTCTTACGCCATAGTTCCACTGAAACTTTTTGGGAAATTCCAAGCTAAAATGCCTCATTCACACTGTACCTGTGGTCAGTTGAACATTGATTATTTAGAATAAAATGCTTAAATCATTGCACTGATCAATCAATGCAATTTGATAATAGCCACTGAAATGTTATTTAGAGCATTTTATACAGAAGGGTGTTCTCTATTTATATCACACACACAATCATAGAATGGTTACAGCACTGAAGGAAGCCATTCGGCCTGTCGAGCCTGTGCCAGCTCTCTGCAAGAGCACTTCAGCTAGTCCCACTCCCCTGCCCTTTCCTTGTAGTCCTGCAAATTTTTTTCCTTCAGGTACTTAATCCAATTCCCTTTTGAAAGCCACAATTGAATCAATCTTCAGCAATTTTTCAGGCAGTGAATTCCAGATCCTAACCACTTGCTGCATAAAAAAGTTTTTCCTTATCTCTCCTTTGGTTCTTCTGCCAATCACAAATCTGTTTCCTCTGATTCTCGATCCTTCCGTCACTGGAAACAGTTTCTCTCTATCGACTCTGTCCAGACCCCCCATGATTTTGAACACCTCTATCAAATCTCCTCTCGACCTTCTCTCCTATAAGGAGAACAACCCCAACGTCTCTTGTCTATCCACATAGCTGAAGTCCCTCATCCCTGGCCCCATTCTTGTAAATCTTTTCTGCATCCTCTCTAAAGCCTTCACATCCTCCCTAAAGTGCAGTGCCCAAAATTGGACACCAGGTTGAGGCCGGACTAATGTTTTATAAAGGTTCAATGTAACTTCCTTGCTTTTGTACACTATGTCTCTATTTATGAAGCCCAAGATCCCCTATGCTTTTTAACTGCTTTCTCAACCTGCCCTGCCATCTTCAACGATTTGTGCACATATACCCCAGGTCTTTTTGTTCCTGCACCCCCTTTAGACTTGTACCCTTTAGTTTATATTGCCACTCCTCGTTCTTCCTACTTCGCACTTTTCTGCGTTAAATTTCATCTGCCACGTGCCCGCCCATTCCACCTGTCTTCTTGAAGTCTATCACTATCCCCCTCGCTGTTCACTATAATTCCAAGTTTTGTGTCATTTGGAAATTTTGAAATTGTGCCCTATACACCCAAGTCCAAGTCATTAATATATATATCAAGAAAAGCAGTGGTCCTCGTACCGACCCCTGGGGAACACCACTGTATACCTTTCTCCAGTCTAAAAAACAATTGTTCATTACTACTCCTTGTTTCCTGTCACTTAGCCAATTTCCTATCCATGCTGCCACTGTCCCTTTTATTCCATGAGCTTCAACTTTTCTGGCAAGCCTTTTTGGAAGTCCATTTACACCACATCAACCGCATTGCTCTCATTAACCCTCTCTGTTACATCATCAAAAAACTCAAACAAGTTAGTTAAACACGATTTGCCTTTAACAAATCTGTGCTGGCTTTCCTGAATTAATCCATACTTGTCCCAAGTTACTGTTAATTTTGTCCCTGATTATTGTTTCTAAAAGGTTCCCCACTACGAGGTTAAACTGACTTGCACTCTTTTTTTGAACAAGGGTATAACATTTTCAATTCTCCAGTCCTCTGGCACCAACCCTGTATCCAAGGAGGATTGGAAGATTATGGCCAGTACCTCTGCAATTTCCACTTTTACTTCCCTCAGCATCCTAGGATGCATCCCATCCGGTCCTGGTAATTTATCTACTTTAAGTGCAGCCAACCTTTCTGGTACCTCCTCATCAATTTTTGTCCCATCCAGTATCTCCACTACCTCCTCTTTCACTGACTTTGGCAACATCATCTTCCTTGGTAAAGACAGATGCAAAGTATTTAGTACCTCAGCCATGCCTTCTGTCTCCATGCTTAGGTCTCCATTTTGGTCAATAATCAGCCTCACCCCTCCTCGTACTAGCCATTTACTATTTAAGAACATAAGAATTAGGAACAGGAGTAGGCCATCTAGCTCCTCGAGCCTGCTCCGCCATTCAATAAGATCATGGCTGATCTGGCCGTGGACTCAGCTCCACTTACCCACCCGCTCCCCGTAACCCTTAATTCCCTTATTGGTTAAAAATCTATCTATCTGTGACTTGAATACACTCTATGAGCTAGCCTCAACTGCTTCCTTGGGCAGAGAATTCCACAGATTCACAACCCTCTGGGAGAAGAAATTCCTTCTCAACTCGGTTTTAAATTGGCTCCCCTGTATTTTGAGGCTGTGCCCCCTCATTCTAGGCTCCCCGACCAGTGGAAACAACCTCTCTGCCTCTATCTTGTCTATCCCTTTCATTATTTTAAATGTTTCTATAAGATCACCCCTCATCCTTCTGAACTCCAACGAGTAAAGACCCAATCTACTCAATCTATCATCATAAGGTAACCCCCTTATCTCCAGAATCAGCCGAGTGAATCGTCTCTGTACCCCCTCCAAAGCTAGTATATCCTTCCTTAAGAAAGGTGACCAAAACTGCACGCAGTACTCCAGGTGCGGCCTCACCAATACCCTATACAGTTGCAGCAGGACCTCCCTGCTTTTGTACTCCATCCTTCTCACAATGAGGACACAGATACATAGCTTTGCCTGCCAATCTTTGATTCCAATTTACCTGGGCCAGATCCATTCTCAACACATTGAAATTGGTTTTCCTCCAATTAAGTATTTTTACTCTAGATTGCTTCCTGTCCTTTTCCATAGCTAATCTAAACCTTATGATACTGTTATCACTGTTCCCTAATGTTCCCCTACTGACACTTGCTCCACTTGACCCATCGCATTCCCCAGAACCAGAGCCAGCAATGCCTCCTTCCTCATTGGGCTGGAAACGTACTGATCAAGAAAGTTCTCCAAAAGTTCCCTCTCTCTGCCCTTTACACTATTATTATCTCATAGTTGAAGTTCCCCATTATCACTGCTCAATAGTTCTTGCACCTCTCTGTAATTTCCCTGGAAATCTGCTCCTCTGTCTCCTTCCCACTAGTTGGTGGCCAGAATACACTTAGTAGTGTAATGGAACCTTGATTATTTCTCAACTCTAACCAAATAGATTCTGTCCTTGAGCCCTCCAGGACATCCTCTCTCTCCAGCATTGTAATATTCTCCTCAATCAATACTGCTACCCCACCTCCTTTCACACAGTTACATTTGAATTTGATTTAACAGGTTGCTTGAGAATCACAGATATACCATGGATCGGAGTGCAGGATGTGGATTTTTGCTCAGGATCCCCCATGTGGTAACTGCCTGCTCTCGATCATACTGCCATGGCATTGTACTATGTGTAGGATAGACCTTTCCATTGGAGGAAGCAATAGGAAATCAGGCCAGTCACTATAGACAACCTATGCCCACCACCTTGCAAGCAGCTAAAGATCAACATTTGATGACGGTGCAGGAACCGGTCTTTTGACCAGGGACCATAACAAAAAAAAATGGTTAATTGTTTTATAGCCATTTCTGGGCAGGATTCCTTTTAAGCAATTTTGTTCTCCTTAATTCCTCTGCACTTGTTTTTATTCATCCTGATGTTAAGAACTGGATTAAATATGCCCGGTTTGAAGAAAAGCATGCTTACATTGGGCATGCACGGAAAGTATTTGAAAGAGGAGTGGAGTTTTACGGGGAAGACCACATGGACGAACAGCTGTTTGTAGCATTTGCAAAGTTTGAAGAAAAGCAGAAAGAAGTAAGCAAATCACAGAATTTAATTTTATTTACTTGTTTATTTTCAAAGCTGGTTAAGTGGATTCTTTTCACTTAAGCGAAAAAAAATCCAAATAGTCTTAATTCCGTTTAAAGTGGTTATTAATCCAAGGTACAAACTTACAATTTTAGTTGTAGTTCATTTCGCATGGCATTACTCATGGACGGAATTTTTTTTTAAAATTATGCATCTTTTCTCTTTCCCCACATCTCTTTCTGTCTTTCTATTTATCTGTATTCAATTCTTTTTCTTTGCCCCTCTCACTCATGCAGTTTCTCTTGTTTCTATTTCTATTTGTCTCTGAATCTTTTTAAGACTCTTGTCTCCCTTTCTTTAAGTCTCCTGGTTTATATTTTTGCTCCCTTGTCCTTTGTCGTCTCCTTTCTCTGCAAACTTAACTCCCTCTTTCTCTCTCCCCTCCTCTCTTTCTGTGTGTACTTGTGCATGAAACACAAAGGATAGTATACAGGTGCAACAAGTGATCAGGAAGGTCAATGGTATCTTGGCCTTTATTGCAAAGGGGATGGAGTATAAAAGCAGGGAAGTCTTGCTACAGCTATATAAGGTATTGGTGAGGCCACACCTGGAATACTGCGTGCAGAGAAGGTTCACTAGGTTGATTCCGGGGATGAGGGGGTTGACTTATGAGGAAAGGTTGAGTAGGTTGGGCATGTACTCATTGGAATTCAGAAGAATGAGAGGTGATCTTATCGAAACGTATAAGATTATGAGGGGGCTTGACAAGGTGGATGCAGAGAGGATGTTCCCACTGATGGGGGAGACTAGAACTAGAGGGCATGATCTTAGAATAAGGGGTCGCCCATTTAAAACAGATGAGGAGAAATTTCTTCTCAGAGGGTTGTAAATCTGTGGAATTCGCTGTCTCAGAGAGCTGTGGAAGCTGGGACATTGAATAAATTTAAGACAGAAATAGACAGTTTCTTAAACAATAAGGGGTTATGGGGAGCAGGCGGGGAAGTGGAGCTGAGTCCATGATCAGATCAGCCATGGTCTTATTGAATGGCGGAACAGGCTCGAGGGGTGGTATGGCCGACTCCTGTTCCTATTTCTTATGTTCTTATGTATGCTACTCTTGCATCTCTTGCACATTTCCTTTCTCTCTGTGAGTGTCTCTGCATCATTTTGTATATCTTGTCCTCTTTCCTTTACTGCATACCTGCTGTGGAGGCAAACTTGGGTAAACCTCTGATAGCCACAACAATTATATTCTCTCTCTCTGACAGTTGGGAAAGGGAATCTTGGGATATGTGTCACTCTCCATTGCATTTGCACGAGGGAGAAGAGGCCAGTGCTTGTGTTGGGAGGGAGTAGTGGTCAAAGACTAGATTGGGAGGGATTGGGGTAAGTGTTCACTCACTGCAAAGGAGCTTATTCAGCCTGAACAGTTTTGTGTTTTTGAAATTACTGTAGTAAAAGAGAATATATTTATCAAATGGTGATATTACAATTTCCCAGGTTGGCAATTGTTCTTAAAACGTTCTTTCTGAAAGCTTGAATAGTGCGATTAAAACATTTCAGGCGACTGCGGAAGTGTGATAGTTGCATGTAAAAAAAAAAAATTAACATTTATAACAAAATGAAATAAATCGTTATTCTGGGGCATTATACTGAAAGGTTTCATTCCTTTTCTATTTCATTCAGTATCTGACCACCTGATGTGAATATAATTCTCTTAAATCAGTTTGGTAATCGAAGTTTACCGATGTTCTTCTGTCAGGAGGACGTTGCACTGCTTTACTTACTGCAGCAAATGCCATGCTTCAGATCAGCCATGATCTTAGTGAATGGTGGAGCAGGCTCAAGGGGCCGTATGGCCTACTCCTCCTATTTCTTATGTTCTTTATGTTCAAACTTTTAAGCCGAGTTTTATCTGTTCTTTAACATTGTATTTACTCTTGTTTTGGAAGGGGATTGCTAATCAGCAATTTTCTTTGGGATTTAAATGCATAGTATTTCTGATGTATTCAGCTCCAGATGATTTCTCACAAGAGATGTATAATTTCCTAATTTTCTTTTTGGGAAGAGATATACACACATTCAGACACTAAGGGGGGGATTTTAACCCCAACCCACCCACTTCTGGTTTTAACGGAGGTGGGACGTGGGACAGGCAGCCAACCCGCTCTCATTATAATGAGGCTGGCGTACCTCACATTTAACCACCGTTACAAATTTAACTCTGGCTGGGTTTTGCAGGCCTTGGAGAACCAGCTAGCTAAAGTAAGGCGAGGACTGCTGGTTCCAGGAGGTTAAGTGCCTTTCCACTTAGCTTCTGAATCCAGCGTGCCTGTCTCACCCATACCCAGCAATCGGACCCACCCCCACGATGCTCCTCCGGCCCTGATCCACACTCTCTCCCAACGATGCTCCTCCAGCCCCTGATGACCACCCTCGACCCGATCCCTTCCTCCCTCTGCTATGCGGCCTAGTGCCGCAGGCCTACCTATCTGACTGGCTGCGGACAGGAAACAGCTTTGAAATGTTCATCGGGCCCTGCCATTAAATTTAGCTGGGCCTGCGGGAAACCGGTTCTCCCAGGTTCCCCTCGAGATTAAAATTACACCTTAAATGACTAACCGAGTCAAGTATTTAACATTCCAATTGAGACTTTTAAGCAGTGTGATAAATACTGATGGGATTCTATGCTATACGTGTACAGTAATAACACCGTCTGATATAGTGGGTAATTTGCTGCATGCAAGAAAAGGCTGATTTGGTGAAGTACTGTTACATTCCATTACACGGAAATATTTCTAGCATTCTGTAGAATTTAAAAATATATTTGATTTCTGCAGTACGGTAGGTAATGTGAGTGTGAACTACTGCATTGTGTATCATCTGCTTTTACAATTCCTTCACAGTATCATGAAAACTGGCAACTTCAAACTGTTGCCTCATCAGTTGCCATGCAAGAGGACAATACAAATTCAAGCATGTGGCTGCTTTTTAGCTGAATACTGAAAGTTAGTCAAAAAATGCTGGAATAAGAAGCCAGTTTCAGAACTACTGGCGTAATGGATAACAGCATTGACCAGTTCAGGACTGAGCTATACCAACCAGGAAAGTTTAAATCCTGGTCCGTGCTGCCTTAGATGACATGGTCAGGTGGAGGAGGAAAATAAGTCAGCATTCCTGCTGTCTTGATAGTTAGCCAGTAGGATATCTTCTGAAAAGTGCATATGTGTTGACATCAAGCGAGGACAGGATAAAGCTCAGTGCTGATGCCTTCTACGATGAAACATGTGTCAGTGCCTTCAGTAGAGAAGGGGAGAAAACTGGCCTGATAGGAAATTGAAACTGTTGTAAACAGTGCAAATCTAATGGTCAAGGAAATATTTCATCCTTTTTGTGATGTCAATTTTCATTAAACTTTATGGTTTTCAAACAACTTTTACAAAAATAATGGTTATGTGAATTTACCCAGGCAAGATAATTGTTAGTAATCATTCCATAGTAATCAAACCATGAAAGATTTATCTGGTCTCTACTGAAAAGTGTTAGTCCTATCTCTGCTGCTTTTGAATCAAATGTTTTAATAGCATTTCCACTTTATATTGTGAGTTTGCTCTTTTTCTAGTTTGATCGAGTGAGGGTGATCTACAAATATGCACTTGACAGAATTGCCAAACAACAGGCTCAAGAGCTCTTCAAAAATTACACAGTCTTTGAGAAAAAGTTTGGTGACAGAAGAGGCATTGAAGATGTTATTGTCAGCAAAAGGCGCTTTCAATATGAAGAGGAAGTCAAGGTGAGGTTCATTTTATCTTTCTAGTTATGTTTTGCAAAAGTAATACACATGACTTTCCGAAATACAAATAAAGTTGAAAACCGGAAATGCTGGAAACACACGGGTCAGGCAGCATCTGTGGAGAGGCCAGACAAGTTAACGTTCAGGTACGGACCAATCATCTGAACTGTTTTGAGAAACAGTCTGCACACAAAACATGGACTTGTTTGTTCTGCATACAGCTGCTGCCTGACCTGAGTGTTTGCAGCTTTTTCTGTGTTTCAGACTTCCAGCATCTGTTTTTTTTGTTGTTGTCTTTTGTACAAATAAAATTAATGTTGGAGCTGTTGAAATATATCCAGAGTTTTCTCAGCGCTCACAAGCTCAGAGCAGCTGCAACAAAATAAATAGAATGCTGAACTATATAGTCAAATCCAGAAGTTACAAGTTGGACAATGTCATGGTAAACGATGGTGCTTTGGCCAGACTTCCCCTTAAGTACTTTGTCCAATTTTAGCCATCACAACACAAGGGAGTCATTTAAGTCCTGGAGGTGATGCAAATTACCATTAGATTAATCCTTTTTGTCAGAGGGCTGATTTATGAGGGAGAAAAACAAGTGGTTTCTGCCTTTTACCCTGGAGACAATTAAGAAGCAACCTTTTAGAAATATATAAGATAGTAAATGGTAAAGAAAAGTTAAATCTGTGATAGTAGGACAAAGGGACGCAAGTCAAACTGGCATAAAGCACACTTAAGACTGACAACAGGAACTGAAATACAAAGACGTGGAATGGACCCCAGATAGGGTAATGGAGGCAAAAACTCTGAAGCCATTTAAGAATGATGGGGGAGCTATAAGTTTGTTCTGGGTGGATGAGTTAGGATTGACTAAATGGCATTCTTCATCTTTCTTGTGATCTTTTTAAATTGGATAGAAGTCATGAATTTGGTAGCATCATTTCTGTTAAGCCAACTGGCCCAAAAATGAATTATTGTCCTGGGTTAATATGTATTTCATCTAAATTGAATTCCTTTAATGATATTGGCAAATAAGAGGGATTTTTATGAAAGCATAACAGGTCTTCATGGCTCAATGTAACACCGCACTGTATCAGAAATAAAAGTGAATTACGCAATATATTTGGTAGTGAGACAAACCTTTTCCTGAAAATGAAGAGTAAAATTAAAGTTCCTGCACAGTTGTGTTTTTGAACCATGTTAAGGTGGCAGCATTGACTAAGACATTTGGGCAGCTTAATCTGACGTCTAATATTTGATTTGAACTTGTTAACAGTTCAAATGTAATTAATGAATTGATATACTTGAGGGATATTCTAGAATGCTTGACAGGCACCAATTGAAGAGTCAACCGAGTCAATCCTGTGAAGTTAAAGAAAATCCACTGATTGCATGTAAACATATGCTAAGGCTCATTCAGTGATTGCCTGTATTAACTGTACTTCAGAAGGCACCTTCTGTAAATTATAGTTCCCAGCAGCAGGAGAAACATGGTGTCAATCACAGTTCAGAAAAGCTTCTGTGATGACATATGGACTGATGCATTGCATAGACAAGAAGCTAAACAGTTGTAAGAAAAGGGGATAATTGACATCTGCTTAGTCAGAATAAGAAGGATTGACAAGTTAGGTAGTTAAGTAGCTTAAAGGAACCTGCACATCAGTGTCAGAAACCGTGTACGTGATGCTGTACAAGGCTTTGCACTTGTGTACTTTAAAATGCAAGGGGCTGAAATTGCCCCTTCCGATAAGGCCTCTGGCTGCCTGAAAGCAGCAGCCACGATACAGCGCGTACTGGCCGCCAACTCTCCGTGGAGGGGCCGCCATTTTGTAAATTGCCCTTCGTGTGTTTTGGAGCGGTGCCCGGGACTGCTCCGCCCGTTTCCTGCCACGGCGTGTACGCGCCGACTCCTTACCGACTGGTGGGGACCCTCTCAGGAAATTGCCCCTTTCTTGGTATTGCCCCGCGGGAGCGGCCCAGCTGGCCTTAAATGGAGGGGTGCACTGCCGCAACCACCATGTTATTTATTTATTTTTTGTCGACCCCTCATGCCAGGTCGGTCCGACAGTTATGGCTGCAGGTTCAGTCCCTCTTGGGTGCCATGCTGCTGGCCCGTCCAAAACCCTCCGTAGTGACGCAGTGTTTGCCACTAAAGTAGCTGCAGAGTTCGCAGCAGCTTTCCTCTTTAACTGAAGGGGAGAGACATTGTGACGCGCCAGCGCGATGATGTCATCGGCGCAGCGTTGATGACTGACGGCCTCAGCTACTCTGTCCCACCCCCACTTCTGCCCCACTATTGATGGCCACTCCGCCCCACCCCCACTTCTGCCCCACTATTGATGGCCACTCTGCCCCACCCCCACTTCTGCCCCACTATTGATGGCCACTCCGCCCCACCCCCATTTCTGCCCCCACTATTGATGGCCACTCCGCCCCACCCCCACTTCTGCCCCACCATTGATGGCCACTCCGCCCCACCCCCACTTCTGCCCCCACTATTGATGGCCACTCCGCCCCACCCCCACTTCTGCCCCCACTATTGATGGCCACTCCGCCCCACCCCCACTTCTGCCCCACCATTGATGGCCACTCTGCCCCACCCCCACTTCTGCCCCACTATTGATGGCCACTCCGCCCCGCCCCCACTTCTACCCCCATCATGATGATGCTTCTGACAGGCTCGAAAAAAAATCCCCGAAGTGCTGAATTTTGTGGGGCTGCCAGAACCCATCGAATATGGTAGGTGCACCTCGTTTTTGGTGGTGGACAATTTCGGTCCCCAAGTCTCTTAAGGTTTCTAGCCTTTATGTGTATAGTTTTCCTGCATGCGCACACTAACTTTTAGAACAACGCTATGGGTCAACGAGCTCCTCCTGGAAACATCAATGTTCTAATATGGACAATGATAGGCAATCCCTCTATTTTGTATTCATTCTGTGCTCTGCAGCCGACATGGTGGGTGCCCATTTCGCAAGCCTCTGACACTCTGCATTTTGAGCTCTGATTTTCACCTCAGCCCCATGAGTAGACTTTTGATCATGCTCAGTCACTCGCTACACCATGTGGTAGCTGAGCTCAAGCTCGTGTTATGGAAGGGGAGGAGCTGTCAAATGTGCGTCTGCCTGTGAACAATTTTTCTTCTGAAATATGTTCTGTTTTATGGGGAAACAGAAACAAATCCCAGTTCACATCCAAATCATAGGAACTGTTATGTCTTTAATACTTTTATGAATGACACCACGAGGTCTAGTATTGTATTTGAGCTGTTGTGACCTTAGTCCCATTTATTGTAGCTCCAAAGTGAGGCACAAACATGGTGGGCAGCCTTTTATATTGGGCCCTGCACACCTATGCAAGTGACCCTCAGATCTCCCACTGCAGTGCCCTCTGGTGGCACACCTTACAGAAACATAGAAAATAGGTGCAGGAGTAGGCCATTCGGCCGTTTGAGCCTGCACCGCCATTCAATGAGTTCATGGCTGAACATGCAACTTCAGTACCCCATTCCTGCTTTCTCGCCATACCCCTTGATCCCCCTAGTAGTAAGGACTACATCTAACTCCTTTTTGAATATATTTAGTGAATTGGCCTCAACAACTTTGTGGTAGAGAATTCCACAGGTTCACCACTCTCTGGGTGAAGAAATTTCTCCTCCATCTTGGTCCTAAATGGCTTACCCCTTATCCTTAGACTGTCACTCCTGGTTCTGGACTTCCCCAACATTAATAAGAACATAAGAACATAAGAATTAGGAACAGGAGTAGGCCATCTAGCCCCTCGAGCCTGCTCCGCCACCCAACAAGATCATGGCTGATCTGGCCGTGGACTCAGCTCCACTTACCCGCCCGCTCCGCATAACCCTTAATTCCGTTGTTGGTTAAAAATCTATCTATCTGTGATTTGAATATATTCAATGAACTAGCCTCAACTGCTTCCTTGGGCAGAGAATTTCACAGATTCACAACCCTCTGGGAAAAGAAATTCCTTCTCAACTCGGTTTTAAATTGGCTCCCCCGTATTTTGAGGCTGTGCCCTCTAGTTCTAGTCTCCCCGACCAGTGGAAACAACCTCTCTGCCTCAATCCTGTCTATCCCTTTCATTATTTTAAATGTTTCTATAAGATCACCCCTCATCCTACTGAACTCCAACGAGTAAAGACCCAGTCTACTCAATCTATCATCATAAGGTAACCCCCTCATCTCCGGAATCAGCCGAGTGAATCGTCTCTGTATCCCTTCCAAAGCTAGTATATCCTTCCTTAAGTAAGGTGACCAAAACTGCACGCAGTACTCCAGGTGCGGCCTCACTAATACCCTGTACAGTTGCAGCAGGACCTCCCTGCTTTTGTACTCCATCCTTCTCGCAATGAAGGCCAACATTCCATTCGCCTTCCTGATTACCTGCAAACTAACTTTTTGGGATTCATGCAAAAGGACCCCCCAGGTCCCTCTGCACTGCAGCATGTTGTAATTTCTCCCCATTCAAATAATATTCCCTTTTACTGTTTTTTTTCCCAAGGTGGATAACCTCACATTTTCCGACATTATATTCCATCTGCCAAACCTTAGCCCATTCGCTTAACCTATCTAAATCTCTTTGCAGCCTCTCTGTGTCCTCTACCCAACCCGCTTTCCCACTAATCTTTGTGTCATCTGCAAATTTTGTTACACTACACTCTGTCCCCTCTTCCAGGTCATCTATGTATATTGTAAACAGTTGTGGTCCCAGCACCGATCCCTGTGGCACACCACTAACCACCGATTTCCAACCTGAAAAGGACCCATTTATCCCGACTCTCTGCTTTCTGTTAGCCAGCCAATTCTCGATCCATGCTAATACATTTCCTCTGACTCCGCGTACCTTTATCTTCTGCAGTAACCTTTTGTGTGGCACCTTATCGAATGCCTTTTGGAAATCTAAATACACCACATCCATCGGTACACCTCTATCCACCATGCTCGTTATATCCTCAAAGAATTCCAGTAAATTCGGTAAACACGATTTCCCCTTCATGTATCCATGTTGCGTCTGCTTGATTGCACTATTCCTATCTAGATGTCCCACTATTTCTTCCTTAATGATAGCTTCAAGCATTTTCCCCACTACAGATGTTAAACTAACCGGCCTATAGTTACCTGCCTTTTGTCTGCCCCCTTTTTTAAACAGAGTCGTTACATTAGCTGCTTTCCAATCCGATGGCACCTCTCCAGAGTGCAGAGAATTTTGGTAGATTATAACGAATGCATCTGCTATAACTTCCGCCATCTCTTTTAATACCCTGGGATGCATTTCATCAGGACCAGGGGACTTGTCTACCTTGAGTCCCATTAGCCTGTCCAGCACTACCCTTCTAGTGATAGTGATTGTCTCAAGGTCCTCCCTTCCCACATTCCTGTGACCAGCAATTTTTGGCATGGTTTTTGTGTCTTCCACTGTGAAGACTGAAGCAAAATAATTGTTTAAGGTCTCAGCCATTTCCACATTTCCCATTATTAAATCCCCTTTCTTATCTTCTAAGGGACCAACATTTACTTTAGTCACTCTTTTCCGTTTTATATATCGGTAAAAGCTTTTACTATCTGTTTTTATGTTTTGCGCAAGTTTACTTTCGTAATCTATCTTTCCTTTCTTTATTGCTTTCTTAGTCATTCTTTGCTGTTGTTTAAAATTTTCCCAACCTTCTAGTTTCCCACTAACCTTGGCCACCTTATACGCATTGGTTTTTAATTTGATACTCTCCTTTATTTCCTTGGTTATCTACGGCTGGTTATCCCTTCTCTTACCGCCCTTCTTTTTCACGGGAATATATTTTTGTTGCGCACTATGAAAGAGCTCCTTAAAAGTCCTCCACTGTTCCTCAATTGTGCCACCATTTAGTCTGTGTTCCCAGTCTACTTTAGCCAACTTTGCCCTCATCCCACTGTAGCCCCCTTTGTTTAAGCATAGTACGCTCGTTTGAGACACTACTTCCTCACCCTCAATCTGTATTACAAATTCAACCATACTATGATCACTCATTCCGAGAGGATCTTTTACTTGGAGATTGTTTATTATTCCTGTCTCATTACACAGGACCAGATCTAAGATAGCTTGCTCCCTTGTAGGTTCTGTAATATACTATTCTAAGAAACAATCCCGTATGCATTCTATGAATTCCTCCTCAAGGCTACCCCGTGCGATTTGATATGACTATACATGACATCACTCCCCCCCCCCCCCCCCCCCAAAGTCTTTAATGCAAATTGACTCGTACATTGACGGTGACCTGGGCTTTGCTCTTCCTGGTTGACCATTGGAGGGTCGCTTCTAGCTTGGGTGGGTTGGTAGTGAGATTTGTTGCCAGTGGAGGTCCCAGTGGTTTCTAGTTGTGAGTCCATGACTACTTCATTCTTTCCCCCCCCCCCCCCCCCACACACACTCTCACACACACACACACACACACACACACACACACACACACACACACACATCATGCTAATGGCCTGTTACATGCAAGTTGCATTCAAGTTCATCACATGGGTTTTACATTTACATCTAGGTACATTACAGTTGCGTTTCTTTTTGTGTGGTATATTTACATGATCAGTACAGGTATATCAGTACAGGTACACAAGGACAGTCTAGTTCCAGCACGGCCGGATGAGATCCGCGTCGTCTGGTGGCAGCATAGCACCCCATGTTTGTGGGTCTGTGGGTGAGGTGAGCTCATTTTGCTTGAGTTGCCGGAACTCAGGGCTCTTGCTGTTACTCCTAGTGTCGGGCAGGCCCAAAGACAGCTGATGTGTCTGTGACCTCCCTGTCCTTTTCATTTGCACAGTGTCGCTGCTGCTCCCTGGGAAGCGGTCTGAGTGAGTGAGCGTTTCGTCTAAGCGACGGTGGGGCTGTCTCGTCTTGTCTAGCGGTTCCCAGGGGACTGCTGACTCGCTTTCCTTGAGGGCATCGTTATGAGCACTCTCTAGTTTGGGATCCTGGCTGGTCCAGGTCCTGTTCGGAGGAGCTATTGTGGGTGACCCTTTGCTCTTGGGCATTGCCGTGGTGGCGAGCCGGTTTGTGGGCTGCGCCTTTTCCACCCGGGTAGTGGGCGATGGTAGCCGACTGCGAGCATAGACGGAGTTTACTGTATCTGGCCCATGGCGGTTCACGTCATCGGGTGCCTGCAATGTTAAACCAATCTGAGGCAGGGTATCGCTACCGGTGCCTCTGCTCTCTGGGGATCCTTTACTCTGCGGCTTGTCTACTTCTGTCCGCTGTGGTCCTGGAGACGCAGGCTACAGCATTGGGTGACCCGCTGGACCTATTTACGACCGTTAGGTGTTCGCCCGCTACATTGGCAGATTGCAATTTGCATCCTACATCGCTCAACAACATTTTGCTCGTTACAGCTGGACTTTTACATTGGTTACCAATTTCAAGCAGTTCATTCAAAAATGGCGGGTTGCTGGCCTCCATTAAAATGGCCTTACTACTTTTACTCCAATCGTCTTCCTTGCGTGGAACCACATGTCGTTGCTCCATTAGCGCTGCACCTCGTGGTTTGGACGCCATCTTTTCCCTGTCCATGATGTCGATTGCTGCGATCTTCTTTCCCAGGGATTCTGCCACTGAAGCTGGAAAGGCGCCCTCGGATCCAATCTTCCTCCCCAGGAGTCCTGCCACTGAAACCGGGAAGGTGCATTCGGGTCATCTCGACCAGATCATCGCCATGCAGTCATGATGAGCAGTCTGTGCCTCGGGGGCTGCGCAGATCTGC
Organism: Pristiophorus japonicus; assembly: GCF_044704955.1. Classification (NCBI taxonomy): domain Eukaryota; kingdom Metazoa; phylum Chordata; class Chondrichthyes; family Pristiophoridae; genus Pristiophorus; species Pristiophorus japonicus. The sequence goes on from NC_091985.1 coordinate 143,853,806, forward strand.
TCTCCGGTGCCTGGTCCAACCGACGGTGGGGGCTTGCTCTGCCTCTGAGCACGGTGAACGTCGATCGCTGGAGGGATGAAGTCTTCCCAGTTCCAATGAATCTTCCCCATCCATCTTCTTCCAAATAGCGTTGGCCCATCACCTGAAACAATACACAATGGTAAATTGTGCACTGCGTCATCATGGGATACACTTACATCCACACTACCAACAACTGATACCAGTTCCTTGGTGTAGGTGCGCAGCTTTACCTGAACCGGGACCAGCTTGGGTCGTTCAGCTTGATCGTTCCGTAGCTTCTCAAAGGCTTCCTGGCTCATTACTGACTGACTCGCCCCCGTGTCCACTTCCATGAAGACTGGAACGCCATTTATCTCGACTTCCATCATCACTGGAGGACAATCTATGGTGCAGGTATATACTCCATACACTTTATCATGGGACTGAGCTGCCTCTCTAGCCAAGTCCTCGTAATCCGCACTGGATTCACAGCCATCTGCTGACTCCTCTTCCACGTGGTGAGTCACAGCTCTTTTGCACATTCGCTGGAGGTGGCCCTTTGTGCTGCAGCCTTTGCACACATAGTCTCTGAACCAACACTGATGAGCCCTGTGATTACCTCTGCAATGCCAGCATGGTGCTACTCAACCTACGTTTGCACCCCTAGGCGGACTCTGAGTTAAAGGACTCGGGGGGCCTGTACGCTCTACCCTGGGCAGATTCACGTTCAACAGCTCTGCCTGTGAAAGGCGCTATTCTATTTACAGTACTTGCCGGGTTTGAGTCCTGAGAGTGAGTTGTAGCTTGAGATCATGAACGCCTGGCTGATGCTGATGGCCTGTTGCAGAGTGACGGTGGTTTCGGCAGACTGTAGCCTGTGAAGAAGGGCCTCATGACCGATGCCAATTACGAAGATGTCCCGCAACACATCGGCGAGGGATGCGCCGAAGTCACACGGTCCTGCCAGCCTCCTGAGGTCAGCAGCGTATTTCGCGATTTTCTGGCCCTCGGGGCGGCGGTGTGTATAAAATCGATGCCTGGCCTTGAGGATGCTCTCCTTCGGTTTGAGTTGGTCCCGAATGAGCACTTTCAGCTCTTCGTATGATTTGGTTGTTGATTTCTCTGGTGCAAGAAAGTCCCTGACGAGGCCATAGACCACGGCCCCACAACTGGTCAACAGGATAGCTCTGCGCTTATCTGCCAGCGTGGCCGGATTATCGTCTACCATGTCGTTTGCTATGAAATATTGGTCGAGCCACTCCATAAAGGCTTCCCAATCTTCACGCTCTGAGAACTTTTCTAATGTACCAACGTTAGTCATTTTTGCGTGAAAGTTCGTAATCTCGTCGCCAGTTGTTATGTCTTTAATACTCTTACGAATGACTCCACGAGGTCTAGTATTGTACTTGAGCTGTTGTGACCTTAATCCCATTTATTCTAAGTCCAGAGTGAGGCACAATCATGGTGGGCAGCCTTTTATACTGGGCCCTGCACACCTAGGCAGATGACCCTCAGGTCTCCCACCGCTGTGCCCTCTGGTGGCACAACTTATGGGACTATACAGTTAGTTTACATGGTCTACATACATGACAGGAACAACACAAATTAATGCAACGGCTAATCGTATTCGTGTGGATACTGTGTGAGAAATAAAGTGTTCTTCAGAAAGCAAATAAAAATTGGTGCATAATTTGTTAAAAAGAATCTCCATATCAAAATATTTTGAATAATTTAAGATCTTATATATTTCTGAAAGGCTAATCCACATAATTACGATGCCTGGTTTGACTACCTCCGACTAGTTGAAAGCGATGGAGATCCTGATACTGTACATGAAGTGTATGAGCGTGCAATAGCCAATGTACCGCCCATTCAGGAAAAGAGGCACTGGAGGAGATACATTTACTTATGGATCAACTATTCTTTGTTTGAAGAACTGGAGGCAAAGGTACAGATATAACTGCAATTCAATATGTGGGCAAATAATTTTGTGTGAGGATACATTACAGTCCCATTCTTTCCCCCACTTTTCCTTTCTTCTGGTCTCCAGTGACTTGCACATGCTTCTGTGGATGTGAGTGGATGGGCAATCTGCTTATCCAGTGATCCATCCTAGGCAGATTGTCTTGATGGTATAAAAACTTTCTGTTCTCCAGTTTAATTTTTTTAAGCCATCTGATAAATAAGCTGCAATAGCAGAATTTATATTACTGATGAATGCAGAGGTATATTGTGCCTTTTTCTATTTTGTAATAACTGAAGAACTATTTTAGACCAAAGTACTAAATTCTATATGATTCAGTTTAAAAAAAAAAAAATCCTGTACCCAACAGATTAGGTTGAAGAGATTTTTGAGGTAAAATAAAGTCCTAATTTCTCAGTTATGTTCTAGATAGTGTATGTGTATTTTGTGAATTTATGAGAATATTTTCTACAACTTCTGTATTCCTTCCTGATCAGGATCCAGAGAAGACTAGGCAAGTGTATCAAGCATGTTTGGAACTCGTCCCTCATAAGAAGGTATGGTTGTGCCGTCCTGAACTAATGGAAGTAATTCTGTGTTCTCGTGTAAATTGGGCATAAATGAGTTTTGACAGTCGTGTGATGTCCATACAGTTCATATAGCCAGCAGACATGGAGAATTAAGACGATCTTTACATTGCCTCATTTCTGCAACCATCCAGGCCTGAAGAATGCTACATTGATTTGTCTCTAGAAGGTACTCGGTATTCACTTTGGCTCAGTGGTAGCACTCTTGACTGAGACACAAGGTCAGACTCCAGGACTTGAGTTAGCCTAACATCTGTCATTGGGAAAATGCTGGAGTCCATTATTAAGGAAGCAGTAGCAGGCCATTTGAAAAATCATAATGCAGTCAAGCAGAGTCAGCATGGTTTTATGAAAGGGAAATCATGTTTGACAAATTTGCTGGAGTTCTTTGAGGATGTAACGAGCAGGGTGGATATGGGGGAACCAGTGGATGTGGTGTATTTGGATTTCCAGAAGGCATTCGATAATGTGCCACATAAAAGATTACTGCACAAGGTAAGAGCTCACTGGGTTGGGAGTAATGTATTAGCATAGTGGATTGGCTAACTAACAGAAAACAGAGTCGGGATAAATGGGTCATTTTCCGGTTGGCAAACGGAAACTGGTGGGGTGCCACAGGGATCGGTGCTGGGGCCTCAGCTATTTACAATCTATATTAATGACTTGGATGAAGGGACTGAGTGTAATGTAGCCAAGTTTGCTGATGATACAAAGATGGGTAGGAAAGCAAGTTATGAGGGGGACGATCTGCAAAGGGATATAGACATGCTAAATGAGTGGGCAAACATTTGGCAGATGGAGTATAATGTGGGAAAGTGTGAAGTTATCCATTTTGGCAGGAAAAATACAAAAGCAAATTATTATTTAAATAGAGAGAGATTACAAAATGCTGTAGTACAGAGGGACTTGGGGGGGGTCCTTGTGCATGAAATACCAAAAGTTAGTGTGCAGGTACAGCAAGTAATTAGGAAGGCAAATCGCCTTTATTGCAAAGGGGGTGGAGTATAAAAACAGGGAAGTCCTGCTACAACTGTACAGAGTATTGGCGAAACCATGCTTAGAGTACTGCTTACAGTTTGGGTCTCCTTATTTAAGGAGGGATATACTTACATTAGAGGCAGTTCAGAGAAGGTTCACTAGGTTGATTCCTGAGATGAAGGGGTTGATTTATGAAGAACGGTTGAGCAGGTTGGGCCTATATTCAATGGAGTTTAGGAGAATGAGAGGTGATCTTATTGAAACATATAAGATACTGAGGGGGCTTGACAAAGTAGATGCAGAGAGGATGTTTCCACTCATGGGGAAATCTAGAACTAGGGGCATAGTTTCAGAATAAGGGGTCGCCCTTTTAGAACTGAGATGAGGAGGAATTTCTTCTCTGAGGGTTGTAAATCTATGGAATTCTCTGCCCCAAAGAGCTGTGGAGCTGGGTCATTGAATATATTTAAGGTGGAGATAGTCAGATTTTTGAATGATAAGGGATTAAAGGATTATGGGGAGCGGGCAGGGAAATGGAGCTAAGCCCAAGATCAGATCAGCTATGATCTTATTAAATGGCGGTGCAGGCTCAAGGGGAAGGTAGCCTACTCCTACTCCTATTTCTTATGTTCTCATGTTCTTTATGGCAATTCTACAAAATCCACAAATATTTGACATATTTGATCTTTCTGTTTTAAGTGTAGATTCTTCAGTATCAATCTCAAATAATGGAGGAGATTATGGTAACGCAAAAATAATGGGAAAATCCTATATTTCAGAAGTAATTACAACATATTAATAACTGATCTGTTGAATATTTTGTTCATAACAAATGAGCTATTCATCATAGTCGATCCCTCGATGACTTGCTTCCACGAGTTCACAAGTGTTTCGATGAAGAACCCGATGTTCCAGTCCTGAACTCCAATTTAGGGGCTGGAAGATGCCTGTGCGTGGATTTTTTTAACGTGTGGTGACCGTTGCACACCAGCCATCACATGGGCTTGACAGAGCCAGGCCTTTATCCAGTGGCAAGGGTTAACCAGGATGACTGGAGACCTGCTCTGCTGTACGGACCTAGCGCGCACACACATCGCAGTGTGGGCTGGCTTGTGCTGCCCCTGGGCCCTCGGCTCTTCTGGGCCCCATACCCTCATCTGTCGCACCTCCGCCACGATCTCTCACCGCTCCTCCGCCTGAGAGAAGAATGAGCTATTATAAAGATGGTGAATGTCATTGCACACTATGGGCTCCAGATTCTGAACAACATGGTTGTTCTCTCTAAACATCTGTTGCTATATTAAATATAACTCCAGTTTAATTTAGAGTAACTAAAATACTATTTTATTAATTTACACTCACATTCTGATCTTAATGTCTTATGTTTTTAGTTCACTTTTGCCAAATTGTGGCTGCTGTATGCACAGTTTGAAGTTCGACAGAAGAACCTGTCTCTGGCCAGGAGGGCTTTGGTAAGTAATCATACCTATTTATTTATTTATATATATAAATATATTATATATACACAATAGTTAAGTTAGACTCTTAGAACTTTCATGTCTTTTTTGATACTGCATTATGCTCTTAATCTGAAACTTTGTTTATCAGGTCACACATCTGTTAAGTTGACAACAGAAACCAAGTGCCAAGGCAATTGATAGACTTGCTTTGCAAAAATATTATTTGTTTTCACCAAGTTTATCCCTGGATATTAAGGGAATCAAGGGATATGGGGACAGCAGGAAAGTGGAGTTGAGGTAGAAGATCAGCCATGATCTCATTGAATGGTGGAGCAGGCTCAAGTGGCCGAATGTGGCCTATTCCTGCTCCTAATTCTTATGTTCTTATTTATTGCTGTCCTGAAGGCACGGATTCCTTTTTTGAAGTGTGGTTCCACAGGCACCGGGCACCCTCTAATACAAGTCTTACAATGAGCGTTAATAGACTATTCACCAGAGGGGATGCTTCCGATCCTGTCCTCGTCTAATATCCGCACACACACACACACTTACACCAGGTGTCGGAGAGGCGGGGACACTGGCTAATTTCGCTTCCTCAACTTAGGGATTCAACTAGGGCTAATTGCGGTAGCATTATTGTCACCATTATTATCACCTTAACTCTCCACAGATGGGAATTGAACCTGTCAGTTTACAGGATTTAGTCTCTTCATGCTCAAAGCTACTGAGTCATTGGGGAAGCAAAGTACAAAATTCTGCCACTACCAAACATCACATTCTTTTCCTCTGTCGGTATGTAGAAATTAAAAAGAGGTTACAAAAAGGGGGGCAGCGAGGGGAAGAGTACTTTTAATTAAAAGTACTTCATACTTTCTTCCATGTGTTTAAAAAAATATATATTTATTTTAATTCCAGGGTTGCCAACATATGATTGGCATCAGAATCAGCTTAGGTCAACCATGAGTTCAGTCGGAAGACATCTCTATTTAAACAGGAATAAAACCAGAAAATGCTAAACAGGTCAGTTAGCACCCGAAAAGAAAACAGACAGGGACATATTTTGTGTATAACCCTTCCCCAGAAACCTGTTCTTTTCTCTTTATAGATATTAACTGTCTATTTACAGCATTTTTCTGTTTCAGGTTTCCAAAATTTGTTGAGCTTTTTTCCCCTTTTTTATTTCCATTCAAATGTGGATGTGTATTCTTCTCATTTCTGAAGGCTGAATCATCCCCCTCCATGCCATATTATGCCGGACTGAGAGGCAGAGGCTTTTATTTATTTTGTATTCCTTCCTGGGATTTGGGCACCGCTGACAAGGCAGTATTTATTACCCATACCTAATTGCCCTTGAGAAGATGATGGTGAGCCGCCACTGCAGTCCTTGTGGTGAAGGTACTCCCATAGTGCTGTTATGGAGGGAGTTCCAGGATTTTGACCCTGCGACGATGAAGGAATGCCGATATATTTCCAAGTCAGGATGGTGTGTGACTTGGAGGGGAACTTGCAGGTGATGGTGTTCCCATGCGCCTGCTGCCCTTGTCCTTCTAGGCAGTAGAGGTTGTGGGTTTAGGAGGTGCTGCCGAAAAAGCCTTGGCAAGTTACTGCAGTGCATCTTGTAGATGGTACACACTGCAGCCACAGTGCACCAGTGGTGCAGGGAGTGAATGTTTAAGGTGGTGGATGGGGTGCCAATCAAGCAGGCTACTTTGTCCTGGATGGTGTCAAGCTTGAGTTGTTGGAGCTGCACTCATCCGGGCAAGTGGAGAGTATTCCATCACACTCAGACGTTCGCCTTGTAGATGGTAGAAAAGTTTTGGGGAATCAGGAGGTGAGACACTCGCCGCAGAATTCCCAGCCTCTAACCTGCGCTCTCAGCCACAGTATTTATGTGGCTGGTCCAGTTAAGTTTCTGGTCAATGGTAACCCCCAGGATGTTAATGGTGGGGGATTCGGCGATGGAACTGCCGTTGAATGTCATGGGGCAGTGGCTAAACTCTCGCTTGTTGGAGATAGTCATTGCCTGGCACTTGTGTGGCACGAATGTTACTTGCCACTTATCAGCCCAAGCCTGAATGTCATCCAGATCTTGCTGCATTCGGGAATGGACAGCTTCATTATCTGAGGAGTTGCAAATGGAACTGAACATTATGCAATCATCAGCAAACATCCCCTCATCTGGCCTTATGATGGAAGCAAGGTCATTGATGAAGCAGTTGAAGATGGTTGGGCCTAGGACACTGCCCTGAGGAACTACTACAGCGATGTCCTGGGGCTGAGATGATTGACCTTGCAAAAACCACAACCATCTTCCTTTGTGCTAGGTATGACTCCAGCCACTGGAGAGTTTTCCCCCTGATTCCCATTTACTTCAATTTTACTCCTTGATACCACACTCGGTCAAATGCTGCCTTGTCAAGGTTGGTCACTCTCATCTCTCCTCTGGAGTCCAGCTCTTTTGACCATGATTGGACCATGGCTATGATGAGGTCTTCAGCCAAGTGGTCCTGGAGGGAACCAAGCTGAGCATCAGTGAACAGGTTATTGGCGAGTAAGTACCACTTGATAGCACTATCAACGACACCTTCCATCACTTTGCTGATGATTGAGAGTAGACTGATGGGGCTGTAATTAGTCGGATTAGATTTATTCTGCTTTTTGTGGACAGGACATACCTGAGCAGTTTTCCACATTGTCGGGTAGATGTCAGTGTTGTAGCTGTACTGGAGCAGTTTGGCTAGAGGCGCGGATAATTCTGGAGCACAAGTCTTCAGCACAACAGCCAGGATGCTGTCAGAGCCCATTGCCTTTGCTGTATCCAGTCAGTTCAGCTGTTTCTTGATATCACGTGGAGTGAATCGAATTGGCTGAAGATTGGCTTCTGTGATGGTGGGGACCTCAGGAGGAGGTTAATCTGGATCATCCACTCGCCACTCCTGGCTGAGGATGGTTGCAAACACTTCAGCTTTCTCTTTTGCACTCGCGTGCTGGACTCCATCTTCATTGAGGATGGGGATAGTCATGGAGCCCCCTCCTCCAGTTGTTTAATTGTCGACCACCATTCACAAATGAATGTGGCAGAACAGCAGAGCTATGATCTGATTTGTTGCTTGTGAGATCACTGAGCTCTATCTATAGCGTGCTACTTTCGCTGTTTGCATGTGGTTCTGTATTGCAGCTCCCCAGGTGGTTAGCACCTTATTTTTAGGTACGCCTGGTGCTGCTTCTGGCATATGCTATTCTGCACTCCTCATTGAACCAGGGTTGGTCCCCTGGCTTGATGGTAATGGTAGAGTGAGGGATATGTCGGGCCATCAGGTTAGATTGTGGTGGAATACAATTCTGCTGCTGTTGATGGCCCACAGCTTCTCATGGATGCCCATTTTTGAGCTGCTAGATCTGTTCTGAATCTATCCCATTTAGTGCTGTGGTTGTGGACGATGGAGGATGTCCTTAGTGTGAAGACGAGATTTTGTTTCTACAAGGACTGTGCGGTGGTCACTGCTACCAATGCTGTCATGGACAGATACATTTGCGACAGGTAGGTTGGTGAGGACGAGGTCAAGTAGATTTTTCTCTCGTTGGTTCTTTCACCACCTGCCGCAGTCCTAGTCTGGCAGCTATGTCCTTCAGAGCTCGGTCAGTAGTGGTGCAACCGAGCCACTCTTGGTGATTGACATTGAAGTCCTCCATTCAGAATACATTCTGTGTTCTTACTACCCTCAGTGCTTCTTTCAAGTGATGTTCAACATGGATTCATCAGCTGAGGAAGGGCAGTAGTTGGTAATCAGCAGGAGGTTTCCTTGCCTGTACTTGACCTAAAGCCATGAGAATTCATGGGGTCCGGAGGCAATGTTGAAGACTCCCAAGGCCACTCCCTCCCGACTCTATATCACTGTGCCACCACCTCTGGCAGGTCTGTCCTGCCGGTGGGACAGGACATACCCAGTGATGATGATGAAGGAGTCTGGGACATTGGCGGAAAGGTATGATTCTATGAGTATGAATATGTCAGGCTATTGCTTGACTAATTGCCAATTTTGGAACAAGTCCCTAGATGTTAGTGAGGAGGACTTTGCAGGGTCAACTGGGCTGGGTTGTGCCATTGTCCTGTCCGAAGCTAATGTCGATGCCGGGTGGTCCGTCCGGTTTTATTATTCTTATTGTTTTTCATAGCGGTTGTGTATAACTGAGTGGCTTGCAAAAACCATTTCAGAGGGCAATTAGTTAAGAGTCAACCACATTGCTGTGGGTCTGGATTCACATATAGGCCAGACCAGGTAAGGACGGCAGATTTCCTTCCCTAAAGGGCATTAGTGAACCAGATGAGTTTTTGCTCCTGTTGCAAGTGGCCTGTCAACTGAAGCAGATTTCTTATTCTGGATAAGGATAAGCTGTATATTAGTGAATAATAACTTGTGTTTGTGTGCACTTTCAGGGTACTGGCATAGGAAAATGTCCAAAGAACAAGCTGTTCAAAGGGTACATTGAACTAGAACTCCAGCTTCGTGAGTTTGACCGGTGTAGGAAACTCTATGAGAAATACCTGGAGTTTTCTCCAGAGAACTGTACCACTTGGATCAAGTTTGCTGAGCTGGAGACCATCCTTGGTGATGTTGAACGTGCCCGTGCAATCTATGAACTGGCAATTGGCCAACCCAGACTGGATATGCCTGAGGTAAGAGATCTAGTCAGTTCTGCAATGTCATTAGTCATTTCCACAAACATGATCGCATGCATTGTGCAACATATCTGGCAACAAGTCCATTTTTAGCAACATCAAACAGATAATTTTAAGGGATTAAAAATGAAATGAAATTAGAAATCTGATGTTTGCTCATATTGATTAGTCTTAAGATCTATTTATTCGTTCATGGGAAATGGGCATCGCTGGCAAGGCCGGCATTTATTGCCCATCCCTAATTACCCTTCAGAAGGTGGTGGTGAACCACCGCCTTGAACCGTTCCAGTCCGTGAAGTGAAGGTTATTATAACAGTTTGGTACAACTGAGTGGCTTGCTAGACCATTTCATAGGGCAGTTAAGAATCAACCACATTGCTGTGGGTCTGAAGTTATATATAGGGCAGAGGGTGAGGAGGGCAGGTTTCTTCGCAGAAAGGACATTAGTGAACCAGTTGAGTTTTTACGACAATCCAGCAGTTTCATGGTAACCGTTGCTGGTGCTAGCTTTTTTTTTAATTCCAGATTTATTTAATTAACTGAATTTAAATTCCTCAGCTGCCGTGGTGGGATTTGAACTCGTGTCTCCAGATTATTAGTCCAGGTCTCTGGATTACTAGTCCAGTAACATAACCACTATGCTGGCTTATGTACTTTATGTCTGTCTTTAACCGGTTTATTACCTTGATAATTTTGAAAACTAAACTTTTGATCAGACTTTATCACAATTATCAGAAATTGGGTTGTTTTTAAAACTGGACGGGCTTGAAACTAAAAATCTATTCTGTTATATATCTATGAGAAGTGATGTCACCTCTAAGTTTAAAAAAAAATCCTGTTTAGATTTTCATGAAACTTGGAACGATGCACTGATGTATTAGGAACTTACAGTTCATTGAATCATGTGTCCGTAAATATTCTGTATTGAAATCAAACTTGTCACCTCTGCTTTTAAATGCTTTATTGGATTTTCACTAATATAAGAGAATTTCTATTTTGGCAACTGATTCTTTTCATTGTTGTGCAAGCAGAAAACAGCACCTGCCTAGCATTATATGCCCATTGTGACAATATAATCATTTTGATTTTAAACAGAATATAGACTGCACTTTCCCACTTCAAGTAACTCCCATAGCAACTACAGTACAGTAGGAGACCATTTGGCCCATTTTGCTGGTCCTGGCACTTGAACTGGAGCTAGTTCCATTTTTCTCTATCTTTTTATATTTCTTTTCAGATCCAAATGGTGTTTGTCTCAATAACATTTATGGTAAAACATTGCATGTTCTAATTAACTCTCTGGGGGGGTGGGGGGGGAAATCTTCAAGCTTCCCTTTCATTCTTCCAATGTTAATCCTTTGCCTCCTTCTTTCCAATTCTCTGACAAAGGGGAACCACCTTTCACTAATTACTCTCCCTTTCATAATCTTGAAAACCTCTATTAATTTCCCTTATGTACTCTGTTCCAGTGGAAATAAGCCCCAATTTTTGACCCTATGGGCCCAAGTTTCCACACGCGCCTAGAACGGCGCAGTCCCGACCTGGACGCCCGTTTTTCGCGCCACAAAGTGCGCCTAAAAAAATCCTCCGTATTCTCCACCTCCCTGCAGGTCCTCTGGCCCTCGGCGCAGCGCAGCACGAGCTGTAGGGGGGTGGAGCCAGGTCCCTGCGCTGAAAACAGTGCCGGGACCTCTGCACATGCGCGCTACAGTGCAGTGCAGTGCAGTAGCTCCAGGCGCCGAACTGTGTGGGAGGGGCCCGAAGCACGCAGCCCCTAGCCCTGGCCGAATGGCCTCACTGGGGCTGCGTGAATAAGACTCCTCCCACGGCCAGCTCCTGCTCCCCCCCCCGCCCCCCCCCCCCCGGACTCGACTCCCGCTTCCCGCCCCCCCCCCCCTGCCTCCGGACCAGACCCGACACCCGCTCCCCCCCCAGCCTCCGGACCAGACCCGACACCCGCTCCCTACCCCCCCCCCCCCCCCTCCCCGCCTCTGGACCAGACCCGACTCCCGCTCCCCCCCCCCCCCCCGACTGGACCCGACCCGACCCGCGCTCCTGTTCCTGCCCCCCCCCCCCCCCCCCCCCCGACTGGACCCGACCCGCGCTCCTGTTCCCGCTCCCCGTCCCCTCCCGACCCGACTCCCGCTCCCGGACTGGATCTGACCTGACCCCTCTCTCTCTCTCTCTCTCTCTCTCCCTCCTCTCTTCCTTCCCTCCCTCCCCCCCCCCCCCCACTCCCCGACCCAACCCCACCTACCTGTAAATCTGGTGCTGGGGACGGGCCCTGCCCGAAGTCTCGGGCCGGCCCGTTCAGCCTTCGGTTCCGAAAGGCCTGCCTGAAGCACTTTCACACAGGTAGGAAGATGGTTTATTTAATCTTTTCTTTGCTTATAAATGTTTATTCAGGTTGGATTTATTTGTATAAGTATAAATAAGGATTTATTATAGAATTTAATGACTTCCCTTCCCCCCCCCCCCCCACCTCGTTCTGGACGCCTAATTTGTAACCTGCGTCTGATTTTTTAATGTGTAGAACAGGTTTTTTCAGTTCTACAAAAATCTTCACTTGCTCCATTCTACTTTAGTTTGGATTACGTTTTCACTGTGGAAACTTTCAAATCAGGCGTCAGTGGCCAGACACGCCCACTTTTGAAGAAAAAATTCTGTTCCAAAGTAGAACTGTTCTACCTGACTAGAACTGCAGAAAAAAAAATGTGGAGAATTGCGATTTCTAAGATAGTCCGTTCTCCACCAGTTGCTCCTAAAAATCAGGCGCAAATCATGTGGAAACTTGGGCCCTATATAACTAGAAGCTGTCATTCATGGTGTTATTTTGGTGAATCACTGTACTTTTTTCATGACTCTAAAATTCGGCCCATAATAAGATATTCAGAACTGTGCACAATATTTCAACTGTGACCTAACCAATGTATTGTGCAAATTCCATGTCCCTTCCTTGATTTTATATTCAATCCTCAAAGAACTCATTTTCCTTTATGACTTTTTCAATCTGCAGTCTGATGTTTAAAAATCTGTGCCGCTAAATCTCCATTAAGAGCAATGTTCCCTGTAAGCTGCAATTTGTTCTGCGGGCCTGTTTCTTTTAGTGCGCGGTCCCTTTAAATTTTCATGCATGCTTGGTATTCACAATGGAGAAGCCGGTGAGCGGCCTGGGTGGGACCTTTCCCATTACTGCGCTTAAGTGTCTTGCTCTTTGGACAATATTTCTTATGTTCCCTTCTAAAAGTCAAGATTGTGGTATTTATGTATTTTAGTGAAAGGTAACGAACAAGGGGGGAAATAATAGTTCAGTTAGAGATTGATTTTGGAGTTAAGCACAACCTTGAGAATGTTTATAAAAACCCCTGTGCTGTTGCCTCACAAATGTTGCTCCCGATTGTTACTTCTAGAGGTTAGACATTCCACTAATCTGGGATGCATGACCTGCTTTCATTTTTTGAGACTGGGAGGACAAGGCTTGGAGAGAAGCTGCATCTGTACTTTACAAAATGGTGTAAAATACAGAAATACTACTACAGTATTGTTTTATGTGTCCCAAGCAATCTTCAAAAACCAAGCTCATGTACAGTTAGGAGTACAGTACTGAGCAGATCTGTAGATCTTGTCCCAGGACTGGACAATGTTTTAACAGGCTTGTCTAGGGCCAGTTCAATTCCTGTTTTGTTTTAGCCTAAGAATACCAGACATACTGGTGGACCATAATTTTGAAGGTCCAGCAATCTTAAATGTTACCAGCTTCTAAAGTGTTTTTAAAAATCTACAAGTTAGGTCATTTTGTTAACTGCATTATTTTCAGGTTCTCTGGAAGTCCTACATAGACTTTGAAATTGAACAGGAAGAATATGAAAGGACAAGAAATCTTTACAGACGCCTACTCCAACGTACTCAACATGTTAAGGTGAACTACTTGTAGATAGGACCATTGAACTTATAAAGTGTATCACAACTCTAGATGTTAACATGCTTTATAAATATGGATGATTCCATGAATGAGCGTTAACGTGTGAACATGTTGGACATGGGAGTTCCTAATTACGTGAATTGTCGACATTAGAAGTAATCCGTGAATCTCATCAGATGTTGAAAGATTTGGGGAACAGCAATAGTTGGTGCTCTCATCGATGTCAAATTAAAACCACAAAATATCGCAATTACTGACTGAAGTGATTTGTAATCTAATCTTGCTATTTAAACAACTAGTCTAAACTTCTGAGTTTCAGTTTGACTTTATACCTGAATGCAATTGTTAGGTTACGGACTTTATAATCCTACGCGGTTATTCTCTACGTATGCATCTTTTTCCACAGTCCAACTTGTGCCATTTGTCAGTGTAGAACTGGGAGGCACGGAAGAAAAGTTGTCCATGCTGTTGGGTTTTAGCTTTGTCAAACCTTTGAAATGATAATGTATGTTTTGGTTTTCTATAGGTATGGATCAGTTATGTTCAATTTGAGCTTTCAGTGGATGTGCCAGAACGCATATCCAGCTGCCGCCAAATTTATGAAGATGCCAATAGATCTTTGCGGAACTGTGAGGAGAAAGAAGAGCGGCTCATATTCTTGGAGTCCTGGAGAGACTTTGAGACAGAATTTGGCACAGAGTCTTCACAAGGTAGAGTTCGAAAACTCATGCCAGAACGTGTCAAGAAGAGGAGAAAGCTGCAGGCAGAAGATGGGGTAAGGACATTTCTCAAAACATACCCAAAGTTGCTTGTACTAGAGTGACAAAGGGGGATCTTTGAAATTTATCCTTATAGCTGTTAAACTAACTAACAGCCAACCATATCATTGACCAAATCTGCTGAATTATTGTAGAGAACTACCAGACTGCTGAAAATTGGCTATTACAAAGTGCTAATTAGAAAGAAACATTTTTCTTTTCGTCTAATCAAAATAAATGCTCCTGAAATTTTACTGGCCATTTATCCATCTTATATTGCAACTGAAATTAAACCGGAGTACAAATGAAATGTGACAAAATTTGAATGCATGTTTTTTCAGCAGTGGAAACCTAAAGAAACCCTACATGTTGTCATAGATATGGTATAAGCATTTTCCTTTTTTGTTACGATGCAGTATGCAAACTATTTGCAAGAATCAGCACTTTGTACTTCTTTCCCCCTATCTCTTTGCACTCTTCCTTTTTTGGTCTTCTCAGCCATACACTGTTTCAGAGCTGAGAAAGTGGACAGGCCTCACCCCGCTCTTGATTTATTGAGCTGAGTGCTGGAGAATTCACGAGTGTCTTGGATGACTTCCGTCCTCTTTACTTAGCTGACTCTCCAAACCCATTAGGTTTGCCAGCTTCTCCCATGGATTTGTAAATTGTTTCATTGTACATAGGTGTGAAAGCCTGGGGTGCATTTGCCTGCTAAATTCGGATAGTAGGGCTGCTTAATGCTAGAGAAATTTACATCGTTTTTTGGGGAATCCCAGTAACATTGTTGTAAATATGATGCGGTTTCAGTAAATAATATTTTCTAATAATTTTCTTAACTTACAGACAGATGCTGGTTGGGAAGAATATTACGATTACATCTTCCCAGAAGATGCTGCCAATCAGCCAAACCTCAAACTGCTTGCTATGGCCAAGCTCTGGAAGAAGCAACTGCAGGATGAGAAAGAGCCAGAAGATGACCCAGACAAAGATACAGATAAGACTGAGATTGAATCCTGATGATTGGACAATCTTTGGAGACACCGTCCCAACTGTTACTGTTTTGTCCCATTTTTTCCACTTATTCCAAAAGATTTTGTTTTTTTGTACAATATTTGAACAGCTGGAGCTGTTTATTCAGTGCTTATTAAATAAGTTTTTGCACACAATGTTTATTTTTCTGCATTCCTTGTTCTGTTGAGGTCTTTCGCCACACTATCCTCAGTTGAGGAGGTCAGAATAACTTACCAAGTTAGATACTTTGGAAAAAGTTGATAACTAAAACCTTCTCTATCAGCTAACTAAATACAGTGGATCTCTCAAGATGACTTCCTAATTATTCAACAATGCTTAAATGTTTTGCTTATATATTATAAATGTAATACAATATACAATATAGCGAGCCATATAGACCATGATATGCTGGGGCCTCAGCACCTCGGGGATATGGACAGGATAAAATTGGCCAGTATATATAATCACTATGCAGAGACCTTTGCTGGAAAGTTTGGGTTGATGTTGGATGATGCCCCTCAAATAGCTCCTGGACTCGGTTGCTGTCCACAACTGTCTCCAAACCTGGACATTGGTTCATCTGTACTCTAAGCTAATTCCACCCTGACCTCTGACTTTAAATTTGGACTCTTGTATCGTATTCTCCCTATCCTCTGTTTTTATCGTCTTCTCCCTATCCTCTGTTTACAATCGGGACAAAGCTGTCCTAATCTTTGCTATGCCTATGTAACCTGAATTCTCTCCATGTGTTTGCATGCACATTTTGGCTGCTGCTCCGGATCTGAGATTATTACGACTTTTATTTCTTTTGACCCCTTTGCTCCTTCTCTCCTGTCTCCTTCCCTTCCTGTCACCCAGTCATACCATCTTTCATTTCTTCCCTCTCGATTACTTTGCGCCCAACCCTCCAAACCCTACCTCAACCCTTCACTATTCCTCTGTCTTCCTCCTCTCACCACCGTTCCAGACTTGAATCTCCTTGGATAAGCCCACAGCTACCCTCTATGGGTTTTCGGCGTTCTCCTGAAGGGCCCATTAAGGAACCGATCGCTACTGCCTTACAAGCAGCAACCCAAACTGCCCCATCCTTCTCGCTCGCTGACAGTACCATCCAGTGCGCCCTCTGGGGCTATTTTTGCCACCCACTGCTACCTCCTTGGAC
The DNA here is from genome assembly GCF_044704955.1 of Pristiophorus japonicus. NCBI lineage: Eukaryota > Metazoa > Chordata > Chondrichthyes > Pristiophoridae > Pristiophorus > Pristiophorus japonicus. The sequence continues at coordinate 143,870,328 of NC_091985.1, forward strand.
TTTACCAGCTGATGAACAATCACTGCCCTTTTGCATTTTGCTTCAGAATGTCTATTTATGAATTATTGACACCATAGTTTTGATGGAAACTTGGCTCATGGTTGGGGACACCTTACGTGTTACTGAAACCTCCCTCCCTGGCTATATCTTCCATCATTTGCCTTGGCCTTACTCCTCTGGCATTTCTCCAAGCATCTCACCTAGTTCCACCCCTCTTGCCTCTCCTTTAAAATCTTAGTTATCTTATCGCCCCAACCAAGTTACTCACCAAGATCCTCACTCCTTTCCTCCCTCAGCCTCTGCACTGAGCAACCCCTCAACCTCGGTGTTTTCAATTTCTGTATCAACTCACTTTGCCCACTCACCTGATTTCACTGCCCTCCTGTCCTCCCTTAATATCTCCCAACATATTCTTGAAAAATCTCACGACCTTGCCTTTTCACATGGCCTCTCTTGTCATCTTGATCACAGGAAAACCTATCCCTGACTGCATCCTTGTATCCCTCACGATTTGCATGCCCCTACTCCTTCCAACATTACTTCATTCTGTGTGCACCTGCAAATAAATATTCCTTCCCAAATCCCTTACAACTACACTTTGAAACTCCCAATGCTCTGAGCTTTTGGCCCTCCATGTACCACAATATCAGCAGCTGTCGATCTGCCTAATTGCTCTTACCTCTGCCTTTGATGCCCTTGTCCCCAGTAAAACCCTTAACTCTTGCACACCCTGGTCATTATCCACATCTTTGCTCTCTCAAGTCCAAGGAAAGCATACTTACATAAGAACATAAGAAATAGGAACAGGAGTAGGCCATATGGCCCCTCGAGCCTGCTCCGCCATTCAATAAGACCATGGCTGATCTGACCATGAACTCAGCTCCACTTCCCCGCCCGCTCCCCATAACCCCTCATCGTTTAAGAAACTGTCTATTTCTGTCTTAAATTTATTCAATGTCCCAGCTTCCACAGCTCTCTGATGCAGTGAATTCCACAGATTTAGAAACATAGAAAATAGGTGCAGGGGTAGGCCATCCGGTCCTTCGAGCCTGCACCACCATTCAATAAGATCATGGCTGATCATTCCTTCAGTACCCCGTTCCTGCTTTCTCTCCATACCCCTTGATCCCTTTAGCCGCAAGGGCCATATCTAACTCCCTCTTGAATATATCCAATGAACTGGCATCAACAACTCTGCGGTAGAGAATTCCACAGGTTAACAACTCTCTGAGTGAAGAAGTTTCTCCTCATCTCAGTCCTAAATGGCTTACCCCTAATCCTTGGTTCTGGACTTCCCCAATATCGGGAACATTCTTCCTATATCTAACCTGTCCAGTCGCGTCAGAATTTTATATGTTTCTATGAGATCCCCTCTCATCCTTCGAAACTCCAGTGAATACATGCCCAGTCGATCCAGTCTCTCCTCATATATCAGTCCTGCCATCCCAGGAATCAGTCTGGTGAACCTCCGCTACACTCCCTCAATAGCAAGAACGTCCTTCCTCAGATTAGGGGACCAAAACTGAACACAATATTCCAGGTGAGGCCTCACTAAGGCCCTGTACAACTGCAGTAAGACTTCCCTGCTCCTATACTCAAATCCCTTTGCTATGAAGGCCAACATACCATTTGCCTTTTTCACCGCCTGCTGTACCTGCATGCCAACCTTCAGTGACTGATGAATCATGACACCCAGGTCTCGCTGCACCTCCCCTTTTCCTAATCTGCCGCCATTCAGATAATATTCTGCCTTCATGTTTTTGCCCCCAAAGTGGATAACCTCACATTTATCCACATCTGCATCTGCCATGTATTTGCCCACTCGCCTAACCTGTCCAAAGCACCCTGCAGCCTCATAGCATCCTCCTCACAGCTCACACCACCACCCAGTTTAGTGTCATCTGCAAACTTGGAGATATTACACTCAATTCCATCATCCAGATCATTAATATATATTGTAAAGAGCTGGGGTCCCAGCACTGAGCCCTGCGGCACTCCACTAGTCACTGCCTGCCATTCTGAAAAGGACCCGTTAATCCCGACTCTCTGATTCCTGTCTGCCAACCAGTTCTCTATCCATGTCAGTACATTACCCCCAATACCATGTGCTTTGATTTTGCACACCAATCTCTTGTGTGGGACCTTGTCAAAATCCTTTTGAAAGTCCAAATACACCACATCCACTGGTTCTCCCCTGTCCACTCTACTAGTTACATCCTCAAAAAATTTGTCAAGCATGATTTCCCTTTCATAAATCCATGCTGACTTGGACCAATCCTGTCACTGCTTTTCAAATGTGCTGCTGTTTCATCCTTAATGATTGATTCCAACATCTTACCCACTACTGATGTCGGGCTAACTGGTCTACAATTACCCGTTTTATCTCCCCCCCCCCCCCCCTCCTTTCTTTAAAAGTGGTGTTACATTAGCTACCCTCCAGTCCATAGGAACTGATCCAGAGTCGATAGACTGTTGGAAAATTATCACCAATGCATCCACTATTTCTAGGGCCACTTCCTTATGTATTCTGGGATGCAGACTATCAGGCCCTGGGGATTTATCGGCCTTCAATCCCATCAATTTCTCTAACACAATTTCCCGCTTTATAAGGATATCCTTCAGTTCCTCCTTCTCAAAAGATCTTCGGTCCCCTAGTACATCCGGAAGGTTATTTGTGTCTTCCTTTGTGGAAGACAGAACCAAAGTACTTGTTCAATTGGTCTGCCATTTCTTTGTTCCCCATTATAAATTCACCCGAATCCGACTGCAAGGGACCTACGTTTGTCTTCACTAATCTTTTTCTCTTCACATATCTATAGAAGCTTTTGCAGTCATTTTTTATGTTTCCGGAAAGCTTCCTCTCGTACTCTATTTTCCCCCTCTTAATTAAACCCTTTGTCCTCCTCTGCTGTATTCTAAATTTCTCCGAGTCCTCCAGCTTACTACTTTTTCTGGCTAATTTGTATGCCTCTTCCTTGGATTTAACAACATCCTTAATTTCCCTTGCTAGCCACGGTTGAGCCACCTTCCCCGTTTTATTTTTACTCCAGACAGGGATGTATAATTGTTGATGTTCATCCATATGATCTTTAAAGATTTGCCATTGCCTATCCACCGTCAACCCTTTTGAGTATCATTTGCCAGTCTAATCTAGCCAATTCGCGCCTCATACCATCAAAGTTACCTTTCCTTAAGTTAAGAATTTCTGAATTAACTTTGTCACTCTCCATCTTAATAAAGAATTCTACCATATTATGGTCACTCTTCCCCAAGGGGCCTCGCACAACAAGATTGCTAATTAGTCCCTTCTCATTACACATCACGCAGTCTAGGATGGCCAGCTCTCTAGTTGGTTCCTCGACATATTGGTCGAGAAAACCATCCCTAATACACTCCAGGAAATCCTCCTCCACCGAATTGCTACCAGTTAGATTAAAGTCGCCCATGATTACTGTTGTACCTTTACTGCACACATCCCTTATTTGTTGTTTGATGCTGTCCCCAACCTCACTACTACTATTTGGTGGCCTGTACACAACTCCTACTAGTGTTTTCTGCCCTTTGGTATTCCGTAGCTCCACCCATACCGATTCCACATCATCCAAGCTAATGTCCTTCCTTACAATTGCATTAATTTCCTCTTTAACCAGCAACACCACCCCGTCTCCTTTTCCTTTCTGTCTATTCTTCCTAAATGCTGAGTACCCCTGGATGTTGAGTTCCCAGCCTTGGTCACCCTGGAGCCATATCTCCGTGATGCCAATCACATCATACCCGTTAACTGCTATCTGCACAGTTAATTCGTCCACCTCAGAAGGTACAAACCTCAGAAAAAATTTCTCCTCATCTCTGTTTTAAATGGGCGTTCCCTTATTCTAAGATCATGCCCTCTAGTTCTAGTCTCCCCCATGAGTGGAAACATCCTCTTTGTATCCACCTTGTCAAGCCCCCTCATAATCTTATACATTTCGATAAGATCACCTCTCATTCTTCTGAATTCCAATGCATAGAGGCCCAACTTGCTCAACCTTTCTTCATAAGTCAACCACTTCATCTCCAGAATCAACCTAGTGAACCTTCTCTGAACAGCCTCCAAAGCAAGTATATCCTTTCGTAAATATGGAAAGTAAAACTGCAAGCAGTATTCCAGGTGTGGCCTCACCAATACCTTATATAGCTGTAGTAAGACTTCCCTGCTTTTATATTCCATCCCCTTTGCAATAATCACTTGCTGTACCTTCATACTATCCTTTTGTGTTTCATACACAAGTACCCCCAGGTCCCGCTGTACTACGGCACTTTGCAATCTTTCTCCATTTAAATAATAACTTACTCTTTGATTTTTTTCTGCCAAAGTGCATGACCTCACACTTTCCAACATTATACTCCATCTGATAATTTTTTGCCCACTCACTTAGCCTGTCTATGTCCTTTTCCAGATTTATTGTGTGCTCACACATTGCTTTTCTTCCCATCTTTGTATCGTCAGCAAACTTGGCTACGTTATACTCAGTCCCTTCTTCCAAGTCGTTAATATAGATTGTAAATAGTTGGGGTCCCAGCACTAATCCCTGTGGCACCCCAACCAGAAAATGAACCATTTATCCTGACTCTCTGTTCTTAGTTAGCCAATCCTCTATCCATGCTACTATATTACCCCCAAACCCATGAACTTTTATCTTGTGCAGTAACCTTTTATGTGGCACCTTATCAAATGCCTTCTGGAAGTCCAAATACACCACATCCACTGGTTCTCCTTTATCCACCTTGTTCGTTACATCCTCAAAGACCTCCAGCAAATTTGTCAAACATGACTTCCCCTTCATAAATCCATGCTGACTCTGCCTGACCGAATTTTGCTTTTCCAAAAGTCCTGCTACTGCTTCTTTAATAATGGACTCCAACATTTTCCCAACCACAGATGTTAGGCTAACTGGTCTATAGTTTCCTGCTTGAAGGTGCATGGCGCACTACTGGTTTAGCCATTCATCGCCAGATCGGGCTGGTCAACATTAAGCCCTATCGGGTGCTGTTCTACTCTACCAAAATTGCTCACCAATGAAAATCCTTTTGGAATGTAAAGATAACCCAATTTCTTTTCTCCACCACAGTGTCTCTTGAAACCGCTCTCCAGTCTTGCCTCCAACAAGTGCAGAGCCTAGAATTATGGACTACTTTGTAACTAAGATTGAGGCCTCATGTTTCATTCCCTTCTTGGCCACCAAACTAAATTTCCCCCAAGGTTCCGCCTGTCCTAGCCCTGAACCCATGTCTTTTTCTAGCTTCCCTATCTTCTCCTATGCCCTCTCCAAATTTAACCATGTCCAAGAGACCCACCTTGTGCTCGCTTGACCCCATTCCCACTAATCTGTTGACCGCCCAACTTTCTTTCCGAGCTCCCATGCTAGCTGGCATTATAGTTGTTCCCTCTCCTCAGGTTCTGTCCCTCTCCCTTTCAAAATCACTATCATCACCCCCTTAAAAAAAAAACACCCACGACCTCTCTGTCCTTGCAAACTACCACCCCATCTCCAATCTGTCTTTCATCTCCAAGGTCCTTGACCATGTTGTCGCCTCCCAAATACGTGCCCATTTTTCCTACTATGCCATGTTTGAATCTCTGCATTCAGGTTTCTCACTGCCACAGCACTGAAACAGCTATAATCATAGTCACAAATGACATACTCTGTGACTGTGGTGCTCTATCCCTCCTCATCCTTTTCTACCTCTGCAACCTTTTACCACAACATCCTGCTCCAATGCCTCTCCTCCGTTGTCCAACTTGAGTAGGACTGCCCTTGTTTAGTTCCACACTTACCTATCCAATCGTAGCCAGAGCATCTCCAGCATTTGCTTCTCTTCCCAATCCTGTACCGTTATCTCTGGACTCCCCAATGGTCTATCCTTGGCCCCTTCCTATTCCTCATCTGCATGTTGTCCTTTAGCAAGACATGACGTCCGGTTCCACACATATGCTGATCTACCACTCTCAACCCATTCACTGCTTCTATGTTGTCAGCCTGCTTGTCTGACATCCGGTCCTGGATGAGATGCAAATTCCTCCAGTTAAATATTAGGAAGTTTGAAGCCATTGTCTTCAGCCTCCACCACAAACTCTACCCTTGCAGTGGGGTTCCTGAGCTTTTCCAACATTTCAAACATCCTGGGGTTTGCAGCACAGAAGAACATTCTCAGATTGGCAGCATTAAATGAGAGTCTTGGAGCTTTGCAACACTGGGGAGGTGGTCCTAGAATTAGAATTTTTTTCAGCATTGGCATGCAAGTTCTGGGGTTCAAAACAGTGGGGAGAGTACGGGGGAGAGAGAAGGGGAGGGGGGGATGATCCTGCAGCTTGGGAGCATGGTGGAGGGGTTTACCAGAATGGGGAGAGGGGTGAATTATGGATCTGACAACATTTGGAAAGATCTTTCAAGTTACACAAGTGTTTTTCGATTTAAAAACATGATTTTATTTTCAAAGAACTACATACTACTATTAAATAGGCACATGGCTGCACCTGTAAACAACACTGTGTGTGCATTATTTTTGATACAATAAACAATCTAATAAAACCTTCCAATTTTAACATTTTAAGTTGTTTCCATGCTAGGGTGTGGCAGTAGTGGTGGAGGAGTGCACAATTATGTCTGGAAACAGTGAATCAAACTCTTGGAAAATAATTAGCGTTTCCCTCACCATTGTAGTTGTTTAACTGCTCTGCACTGCTGAGGAAAAGAGCGTTCGAAGATCAGTGTCATGTATCCTACATGGTTACTGCTTGTACTATTACATTGCAGTGGGAGACTTGTAGGGTACCTGTACAGGTGTGCCAGGCCTAGTATAAAAGGCAGGCCACCATGTGTGATCCTCACTCTGGAGTTACATTAAATGGACTAAGGTCACTACAGTTCAAACACAATACATTGTCTCGTGGAGTCATTATTAGAGCATCTGAAGGCATAACAATGGGCGACGAGATTACAGACCTTCATGTGAAAATGGCTAACCTTGGTACGTTGCAGCAGTTCACCGATGGTGATGATTGGGAAGCCTTTTTGGAGAGGCTCGACCATTTCTTCACAGCAAACGACCTGGCAGGCAACAATCCGGCCACACTGGCTGATAAGCGCAGAGCTATCCTGCTAACCAGTTGTGGGCCCACCGTCTATGGCCTCGTCAGGGACTTGCTGGCACCTGCGAAGTCAACGAGCAAGACATATGAGGAGCTTGTAACCCTGATCCAAGAACAACTCAAGCCCAAAGAGAGCATCCTCACAGCCAGACACCGGTTTTATACACACCAATAGCCCGAAGGCCAGGAAATCGCGAAATGTGCTGCAGACCTCAGGAGGCTGGCGGCACCGTGTGATTCCAGCAACCACCTCACTGAAGCGCTGCGGGATATCTTTGTCATCGGAATCGGCCATGAGGGCCTTCTTCATAAGTTACTATCTGCGGATACCACAGTCACACTGCAGAAGGCCATCTCCGTGCGCCAAGCATTCATGACCTCAACCTGCGGCTCTAGTCGGATGACTCATCCTCAGGACTCAAACACAGAGTGGCGTCTTTTAGAGCTGGACTGTGGAACGTGAATCTTCTCAAGGGAGAGAGAACAGGCCCCCGAGTCCCTTAACTCAGAGTCCGCCGAGGGGGGCTAATCGAGTAGCACCATGCTGGCATTGTGGAGGGAATCACAGGGCTCACCAGTGCCGTTTTAAAGACTATGTATGTAAAGGCTGCAACACAAAGGGCCACTTCCAGCGAATGTGTAAAAGAAGTATGACTCACTGTGTTGATGAAGAGTCTGCAGATGGCCATGAATCCAACTGGATTATGAAGCGATAGTTAGAGAGGCAGCTCAGGCCCACGATGAGGTATATAGCATGTTTACCTGCACCACCGAATGTTCTCCGTTGAGATAAATAGCGTTCCAGTTTTCATGGAAGTGGACACGGGGGTGAGCCAGTCAGTAATGAATCAAGAAGCCTTTGAGAGGCTATGGGACAATCAGGCTGAACGACCCAAGTTGGTCCTGGTTCAGGCAAAGCTGCGCACCTACACCAATGAACTTATCCCAGTCGTTGGTAGTGCGGATGTAAAGGTACTCTATGAGAGCGCGGTGCACAAGTTACCTGTGTGGATTGTTGCAGGTGATGGACCAACGCTACTCGGAAGAAGGTGGATGGAGAAGATCCATTGGATCCATTGGAGCTGGGAAGATTTCATCCCTCCAGCGATTGACATTCTCACCTGAGGTTGGATCCGGCACCAGAGAGCAGGCCAGCACAGCACCCGAGGCACAGACTGCTCAGCACGACTGCGTGGAGATGATCCAGCTAAGACGACCCGAACGCACCTTCCAGACTCCAGTGGCGGAACTCTAGAGGAAGAAAATCGGACCCAGAGGCAACTTCCCAGCTTCGGTGGCGGAACACGGGGAGAAGAGGATCACAGCAGTCGACATCGTGGATGGAAGAAAGATAACACCCAAACCATCAGGTGAGGCGCTGAAGAAAAAGATGGCACCAAGCGAAGAAGAGGATTGGGGTAAAGATAGCAAGGCTTTCTTAAAGGAGGCCCACAACTCGCCACACTTAAAGGGACAGTTCCACATTCTCAATCAATGACACAGCAACTGTGAGTTAGATGTAAAATGTGTAATTGATGATCAGAGTAATGTACATGCAATAAGCAAGGAAAAGTCAGGCGATTGCGACCATGTAAAATGTGTAATTGATGATCAGATTTGTGTACATGCAATAAGCAAAGAAAAGTCACAGGTTATTTACAATAAGTAATGAAATGTGCGATGTAGGATTTCAACTGCATACAGTCAATGCAGCGGGCTAACACCCATCGGGAGCACACAGATCCAGCGAGCTACCCAATGCTGTAGCCTGCATCCCTGGGACCAGAGTGATGCACCACGGAGTGTGGGCACAAGCAGCTAATATATACAAGCTGCAGAGCAAGCGATCTCAGGAAGGCAACGGCAACAGTATCGATACCCTGCCCCTGATCGGCTCCACCTTTCAGGCATCCGATGGCACCAATCGCCACGAGTCTGAAAGAGCAAACTGTGCTAAGGCGCAGCCCCCCGATCCTATCGCTACCAAGGCTACATCCGGGAACGAAGGGTCACCCACAATGGTTCTCCCAAATGGGACTAGGACGAGCCAGGATCCCAAACCAAATAATGCCCAGGCAAATGCCTGCTAGACGACTGCTCCTCTGGGAGCAGCAGTGACCCGGGGCGCAAGGAGAGGACAGGGAGGTCACAAGCATCTGTGAACCTGCCCGACGCTAGGAGCAATGACAAAAGCCCCGAGTGCAGGCAACTTGAGCTAAACGGGTTCCCACTGCCAGCACTAGGCACCGCGCCGCCACCAGACTACCTGGACACCATCCAGGAGTTCTGGCACTCGTTTGTCCTTACGCACCGGTGCTGACCCCAGCACTGACTCCAAGTATATTCCAAGTATATACCTCGCCGTTAAAATGTACTTAACTCACCACGGTACCACGAATGTAATACTGTAAATGCAATTTTTTTTTGACTTGAACGTATATGAATGTAATGAACCAACGGCACAATTTGTACGTGGGGGGGAGAGAATGGAGTGGTCATGGATGCACAATCAGAAACCACAGCATTTCTACTACCAACAAAACACCACCTACTCACCCAAACTGAAAACGACCCTCCAAGGGTCAACCAGATAGAGCTAAGCCAAGAGCACAGTCAATGCAAAGGCGATTTGCACTAAAGACTTGGGGGAGAGTAATGTCATGTATCCTACATGGTTACTGCTTGTACTATTACAAGGTGTGCCACCAGAGGGCACTGCAATGGGAGACTTGTAGGTTACCTGTACAGGTGTGCCAGGCCTAGTATAAAAGGCAGGCCAACATGTACGATCCTCACTCTGGAGTTACATTAAATGGACTAAGGTCACTACAGTTCAAGCACAACACATTGTCTCGTGGAGTCATTATTAGAGCATCTGAAGACATAACTATCAGGATTTCAAACCAGGCACCAAGCTCATTGTCTACAGAGCAGTAGTGATACTTGCCCTTCTATATGCTTCAGAGACATGGACTATGTGCCACCAATGCTGCCTCCGCAAAATCCTGCAAATTCATTGGTAGGATATCATCATTATAGGCAGTCCCTCGGAATGAAGGAAGACTTTGCTTCTACTCTTAACATGAGTTCTTAGGTGGCTGTACAGTCCAATACAAGAACCACAGCCCTTGCCACAGGTGGGGCAGATAGTCGTTGAGGGAAGGGGTGGGTGGGACTGGTTTGCCGCACGCTCGTTCCGCTGCCTGCGTTTGATTTCTGCACGCTCTCGGCGTTGAGACTCGAGGTGCTCAGCGCCCTCCTGGATCCGCTTCCTCCACTTAGGGCAGTCTTTGGCCAGGGTCTCCCAGGTGTCAATGGGGATGTTGCACTTTATCAGGGAGGCTTTGAGGGTGTCCTTGTAACGTTTCCGTTGCCCACCTTTGGCTCGTTTGGCGTGAAGGAATTCCGAGTAGAGCGCTTGCTTTGGGAGTCTCGTGTCTGGCATGCGATCTATGTGGCCTGCCCAGCGGAGCTGATCAAGTGTGGTCAGTGCTTCAATGCTGGGGATGTTGGCCGGTCAAGAATGCTAATGTTGGTGTGTCTGTCCTCCCAGGGGATTTATAGGATCTTGTGGAGACATCATTGATGGTATTTCTCCAGCGACTTGAGGTGTCTACTGTACATGGTCTATGTTTCTGAGCCTTACAGGAGGGCGGGTATTACTACAGCCTTGTAGACCATGAGCTTGGTGGCAGTTTAGAGGGCCTGGGATTTGAACGCTCTTTTCCTCAGGCGGCCGAAGGCTGCACTGGCGCACTGGAGGCAGTGTTGGATCTCGTCATCAATGCCTGCTCTTGTTGCTATGGAAAGTGAACCACGTTGTCCAGGGCCGTGCCATGGATCTTGATGACTGAGGGGCAGTGCTGTGCAGTAAGGACAGGCTGGTGGAGAACCTTTGTCTTACTGATATTTAGCGTAAGGCTCCATGCTTTCGTACGCCTCAGTAAATACGTTGACTATGTCCTGGAGTTCAGCCTCTATGTGCACAGACGCAGGCGTCGTCCGCGTACTGTAGCTCGACGACAGAGGTTGGGGTGGTCTTGGACCTGGCCTGGAGACGGCATAGGTTGAATAGCTTCCCACTGGTTCTATAGTTTAGTTCCACTCCAGCGGGGAGCTTGTTGACTGAGGTGGAGCATGGCAGTGAGGAAGATTGAGAAGAGGGTTGGGGCGATGACGCAGCCCTGTTTGACCCCGCTCCTAATGTGGACTGGGTTTGTAATGGATCCATTGGTAAGGATCACGGCCTGCATGTCGTCGTGGAGCAGTAGAGGATGGTGATGAACTTTTGGGGGCATCCGAAACGGAGGAGGACGCTCCATAGACCCTCATGGTAGGATAGGCACACCAATGTCAGCATTCCCTCTCAACATCCCCAGCATCGAGGCAATGACCATGCTCGATCAGCTTCGATGGGCGGGCCACATTGTCTGCATGCCCGATATTTGACTCCCAAAACAAGCGCTCTACTCGGAGCTACTTCATGGCAGGCGAGCCCCAGGAGGGCAGAGAAAATGCTTCCAGGACACCCTCAAAGTCTTCTTGAAAAGATGTAACATCCCCAATGACACCTGGGAATCCCTGGCCCGAGACCGCTCAAAGTGGAGGAGAAGCATCCGAGAAGGTGCCAAACACTTCGAGTCTCTTTGCCGAAAGCACGACGAAGCCAAGTACAAACAGCAGAAGAAGCATATGATAAGTCACGCACCCCACCCACCCGTCCCTCCAACCACCAGCTGCCCCAGAGACTAGATCCCACTTTGGTCTCATCAGTCACCTTAGAACTCATTTTAGTGTGGAAGCAAGTCATTGTTGACTCCGAGGGACTGCCCAAGAAGAAGAAGAAGTTGTTTAAACAAATCTTACGTGAACAATCTTTTGAATTGAGCATGAACAAAAATGCACAAATGTGGCCAAATGTTTATCATTCTCTCGCATCTTCGAAGCTAGATTTTCTGAAGTAAAGCGAGTAATCATTTTCATGTAAAGCTTTAGCTCAAAAACTTTTGAAATTCATCTTCACTTGTTTTCAAATCATTCAGAAAAATAAACTGCTATACAATTGAAGTGGGGCTTTCGAGCGCTGCTATAATTAAAGGGTTAAGAATGGGTCTCGGAACTAAAAAGGGCTTTTGTAGTGGTCAACTTTATAAGCTGTGTAACCTGAGGACAATTACAAATAGCCAAACTGTTGAACCACAGGATGCCCAGGGAGGCAGTTAAACAGGGCAGGGGGTCAAAAGTGACACGTTGGAGAAACTCCATCTGGTATGAGACATAGGCGAATGATTATGTGACACGAAAGGGAATTAGTTAATCAACAATTGTGCACGCGGGCTTTGGGCCAATCAAACTGCATAGGGGACCGTGCACGAGGCTGACATGCATCATTAAGTGTATAAAAGGTTACTTGGAACTTTGTATCATCGGAGAAGCCTGGTTACAGACAACCAGCAGACAGGCTCCCCATCGGTGCAAAATAAAGAATACTTGAATCTTCGAACCAAGACCCGGTGTTGAGTGTTTATTTTAAATACTCCACTACAATTGGCGTATTCAGCAGAATCTCAAGCGGATGGCGGACACTGGCAGATGGAAGCCATGTCAAAGGCGTGAGTACATTTTAATTACCATGCAAAGTTAGGACAAAGGCAGAAATCTGTCTGGTGTCAGCTGCTTGAGAGATCCGAATCTGCAGGTCTGGCCAAGACTTCAATTAGTCAGCGGAAGATCCCAGGTGAAACAATTACGATCGGTTATGTAGAAGTGTGTCTGTGTAATATTGCGATTGACAATTGGTATAGGTTGCAAGTTAAAGTCTCACTCGTGAGGAGTCATCATCATCATAGGCAGTCCCTCGAAATCGAGGAAGACTTGCTTCCACTCTAAACGTGAGTTCTTAGGTGACTGAACAGTCCAATACAGGAATTACAGTCTCTGTCACAGGTGGGAGTCATTGAAGGAAAGGGTGGGTGGGATTGGTCTGCCGCACGCTCCTTCCACTGCCTGCGCTTGTTTTCTGTATGCTCTCGGCTACGAGACTTGAGGTGCTCAACGCCCTCCCGGATGCACTTTCTCCACTTAGGGCGGTCTTTGGCCAGGGACTCCCAGGTGTCGGTGGGGATGTTGCATTTTATCAAGGAGGTTTTGAGGGTGTCCTTGAAAGGTTTCCTCTGCTGACCTTGGGCTCGCTTGCCGTGTAAGAGTTCCGAGTAGTGCGTTTGCTTTGGAAGTCTTGTGTCAGGCATGCGAACATTGTGGCCCGCCCAACGGAGCTGGTCGAATGTAGTCAATGCTTCGATGCTGGGGATGTTGGCCTGATCAAGGACACTAACGTTGTTGCATCTGTCCTCCCAGGGGATTTGCAGGATCTTGCGGAGACATCGATGGTGGTATTTCTCCAGCGATTTGAGGTGTCTACTATATACGGTTCACATCTCTGAGCCATACAGGAGGGCGGGTATCACTACAGCCCTGTAGACCATGAGCTTGGTGGCTGATTTGAGGGCCTGATCTTCGAACACTCTTTTCCTCAGGCGGCCGAAGACTGCACTGGCGCACTGCAGGTGGTGTTTGACCTCGTCGTCGATTATAGGCTCCTGAGGTATGGAAAGTGGTCCACGTTGTCCAGGGCTGTGCTATGGATCTTGATGACTGGGGGGCAGTGCTGTGTGGCAGGGTCAGGTTGGTGGAGGACCTTTGTCTTACAGATGTTTAGTGTAAGGCCCATGCTTTCGTATGCCTCAGTGAAGATACTGACCATGACCTGGAGTTCAGTCTCTGTATGTGCGCAGACGCAAGCGTCATTCGCATACTGTAGTTCGATGACAGGGGTTGGGACGGTTTTGGATCTGGGCTGGAGACGACAAAGGTTGAACAGGTTCCCACTGGTTCTGTAATTTAGTTCCACTCCAGCAGGGAGCTTGTTGAGTGTGAGGTGGAGCATTGCAGCGAGGAAGATCAAGAAGAGGGTTGGCACGATAATGCAGCCCTACTTGACCCCAGTCCGTATGTGGATTGGGTCTGTGATGGATCCGTTGGTCAGGATCACAGCTTGCATGTCGTCATGGACCAGGCAGGGGATGGTGACAAACTCTTGGCGGCAGCCGAAACACAGGAGGGCGCTCCATAGCCACTCACAGTTGACAGTGTCAAAGGCCTTTAGAAGGTCAAAGAAGGCCATGTACAAAGGTTGGTGCTGATCCCTGCATTTTTCTTGCAGCTGTCGCGCCGTAAAAATCATGTACATTTTGCCTCATAGGAGACGAAATTCGCATTGTGACTCCGGGAAGAGCTCCTCACCCACAGGGAGAAGACGGTTGAGGAGGATTCTAGTGGCTGATAACAGGGAGATTCCTCTATAGTTACTACAGTCGGACTTGTCCCCTTTTTTAAAGATGGTCATGATTACTGCATCTTTGAGATCTCCCGGCATGCTCTCCTCCTTCCAGATAAGAGAGATGAGGTCATGCATTCGTGTCAATAGTGCCTCTCCGCCATACTTTCCTGCCTCAGCGGGGATTCCATCCGCTCCCGTCGCCTTGTTGCTCTTAAGCTGGCGGATGACCTTTTCTACCTCGTGCAGTGCTGGGGTTTTGCTGAGATGGTGGCAGGTAGCATTGCTGTGGGATGGAATCGAGGACACTCGCGTCAAAGGCAGAGTCTCGGTTAAGGAGATCTTCGAAGTACTCCTTCCAGTGGGTCCTGACTGCTTCAGTGTCCTTGATGAGTGTCTCCCCATTCTTGGCCAGCAGTGGGATGGGACCTTGAGAGTTTGGACCGTAGGTGGCCTTGACTGCGGTAAAGAATTCTCGCACATCGTGGCTGTCAGCCATCTGCTGAATCTCCTGTGCTTTCTCCACCCGCCATCTATTCTTTAAGTTGCGGGTTTTTTGTTGGACCTCGGCCTTAAGCCATCTGTAATGCTGCTTTACTGCTCCCGAGTTGGATTGTTGTTTTAGGTTCAGAAATGCCTTGCGCTTGCGATCTATTAGCTCTTGGATCTCCTGGTCATTCTCATCAAACCAGTCCTGGTGTTTTCTGGTTGAGTGACCAAGCATCTCTTCGTAGACACTGGTTATGGTGGCCTGGAGGGCAGACCAAGCGCTGTGGGCATTCTGTGTCTTGGGATTATCAAGGGTCGCCAGGTTAGCAGTGAGGCGCTGGCTGTATAGGGCTCTCTTAGCTGGGTCTTTGAGTGTCCCGGCATTGACTTTTTTGCAGCACTGCTTCTTCTGCCGTTGCCGCTTTGGGGCTATGTTGATGTTGATGATGGAATGGATTAGGCGATGGTTCATCCAGCAGTCGTCAGTTCCTGTTATGGCTTGGGTGATGCGCACATCCTTGCGGTCCCTCGCTTGGATGATGACGTAGTCGAACACATGCCTCTGGGGTGTTACTGATGACAAGGTCGTAATCTAGGCAATTTGTCAGGAGTAGGGTACCTCTGGAATTGGTTTTCCCTACTCCCTCTCTGCCGATCATGCCTCGCCAGAGGGCTGTGTCCTTGCCAACCCTGGCATTGAAGTCGCCGAGGAGGATCAGTTTGTCGTCCGTAGGGACACGGGACAGAGATTTTTCGAGGCTGGCGTAAAAACCCTCTTTGATCTCATCTGTTGCATCGCGTTTTGGGACGTACGCACTGATGACTGTGGCGCACTGGTTCCGGGATAGGGTGAGTCGGAGAGTCATGAGATGTTCACTAATCCCGCAGGGGGAGTCTCTGAGGCGGTCGACGAGCTCGTTCTTGATAGCGAAACCGATTCCGTGGAGGCGACGTTTTTCCACTGGTTTGCCTTTCCAGAAGGTGTAACTTCCACCTTGTTACTTGAGCTGGCCTTCCCCTGCCCGCTGGGTCTCGCTTAGGGCGGTGATGTCGACATCGAAGCGTCTAAGTTCCCAGGCAACTATGGCAGTGTGGTGTTCCAGCCTGTCGCTGTTGGAGTTGTCCATGAGGGTCCTGACGTTCTAGGTCCCGAACTTCATATTGAAGGGTGGAAGATGCCTGTGTGTGAGTTCTTTTAACGTGGGATGGTCATTGCACACAGGCTACCACACGGGCTTAGCTGAGCAAGGTCTTGGTCTAGTGGCAAGGGGATCCAAGATGACTGGAGACCAGGCATTGCTGTATGAGCCTAATTGCCTACGGCGAGATGCGAGCCGTAAGTGAAGAGTCTCACTCGTGAGGAGTAAGTAAGGGACATACCGCCGACAACAAATAGGTTGCAAGTATTGGTCTCACTCAGGGTGAGTAAGTAAGAGATGTATTGCTGACAACCAATAGCCATGGGAAGTGAGAAACTCGAGTGGGGACTAGAGGGATCTCTGTCACGGTATCTAGCAGACAAAAATCAAAAACTAATTGAAATAATTATTAAACAAAATTGGAAACCAGACGACCCACCAAAGAAAATGATGGCAGTCGGAAAATAAACAAAAGGAAAAAGCCCTCATTTTAGTCACTCGTGCGTATTATGAATTAAATACACAGACTAGACTATTGACTGAAAAGTGATGAAATAGCGATAAAGCAACAGTAGGTATGATGGTGACAGCACCCGTCAGGACACATGAAAAGGACGACAATAAAAAGGAGAAAAGGGAAGATCATGTTTCTTTCTTACTGTTCTGGTGTTTTTCTTCAGTGTTTAAAGTTTTTAGGAAGGCATATTCCTTTGTGTGGCTGTGGCACCTCCCCCTTTTCCAAGTGGCATTGGTAAGTTTAAGATTGGAATTACTGAGGTTAATTAACCTATTAAAAATCAGACTTTTATTATGGCCATGATAAATTTCTGGTTGGTGTAAATTGTGTGGCGAGCCTTTAGTTCCGGAAATAAGGCATTTCACATCAATAATTGGTATGTTTTTTTTTTAAATTTTGACCAATGTGTGACTGGGGAGAAAGGGATGAAATGCTATTCTGTGCGAAGTTGTTTTTCTGAATGTTATATTGAGTGTAAAAGCACAGAGTCCTTACAAAAGTAAGAGATTTTTAACTGGAGAGTTTAAACTGAAAAGGCTGCAGGCCGTGGGACTGAAGTCAACATTGATTGATGGTGTCTGTGTTAGTCGGCTTTTGAAACAAAGGAAGTTAACGCTTTCACAGGCAGCAGTGAACTCTGTTTTAATTCAGTGGGCGATACTTTTTGAATATTGGAAATGTTCTTAATTTAAAGAGAATCACCAGAGATTCTCTGTTTCTTTTGTTTTAAGTAGGTGACCATCGGCAAGAGGTGATGTTGTTTATAGGGGTGAGTGGATTGTGCCTGAGGGATCAGGAGTGCACACCACCGTAACCGACTACATCTGGCCCCGAGTAAATCTCAGGAGTGGGAGGTGGGGGCCAGGTAATGGAACAAAAGTATGCAAGGGTGGAAGTTTTGAGCTCCAATACAAGGGACCATATAATATCGTTGATAAAGCTAGTCCCATGGTATATGCAGCCCGGTTACCTAGGAGAATTAAATGGTTTTATATTAACCAGATTAAGTTTTTTTCAGTTCACCAGCAGGTACCGAGACAAGAGGAAATGGTTATGAACATGGGGAGCTAGATTCGTCCTCTCCAGGGGATGAGGAAGAAGGGGTGCCAAATGGGATATCTCCACCTAGTCAGGTACAGTATGATCCAAAGGGAAGTGGACAGGACACAGGAGCTGGAAGAATCTCCTTGAGTCCCAGATCTGGCCCCACCTCCTGTCCACAGACATGCCTCGCAAACCCCGCCAATCTCACGAAATAGTAAGAGACATATCGTGAATGGTAGAAGTAGAGATGACTGAAGGTATAGGATAGGGGTACATTTACAATGGCATGGTAATTATACCACTATAACCATCCATTATATCAAGGGGTGCAAGGACGGGAGTGCGGTTGTACAAGCAGTAGAGGTCAAAAGAGATTCCTCCAAAGGCTCCTTCGCCAATGAATAAACAGATTTGTGGGAAAAGCAAATTGTTTGTCATAAACACATCCTAGGGCCAACAAATGGGCTAATAGTAATCTCAGATGATATTGCACCATGATGTGCATCACAAAGTTGTTCCTGTAATATTGAATCTGACTAAAGTGGGACTACCTGGGTGGTGCAAGCCTAAAACAGCGTGGCTACATGGGAGAATGATCAAGTTGGCAGAGGGCCAGTACAACCTGCACTGACTTCAGGGAGAGTGATGGGCTTGATCTTAACTTGACAAGAATGGTGTCGAGACTAGTAGGGAGAATCATAACAGAAGGTAGTGAGGCCTGATTAATATGTTGCAACTAGTTTAATGCTAAAAAGGGGGTAAACCAGATTAGTGAAGGGGAACAAATCGTCTTCAATGAAATGGTTCGAAGTAATGTATGGATCTTAGTTAGTGGAACAAGCCCAAGGAAACCTGCAGCATATTGCAGAGGGAAAGCTCTCTTTCTGGGTAACTGATTGAGACCTAGGGCAATGTCCACTTATCAACTTACTCAGACTCTGTGCCAAGTCAGAAGGTTGGTACAGGTGTACCCGGTGGCACGTGTCATTTACAGGAACAGAATGGCATCACCCTGTTAGAGGTAGTATGGTTTTACCCAATCATGCCTGAGAAAATTTAGTAGGATATAATGAACACTGAAAATGTAACCTGGGTGAATGGGATAATATGGAACTGCATCATGAAGGTAACTGCGGGACAGCATTTTCCTGTACGATCTGTATAAAGAGGGAAGAGTGAATATTGTGTCAGTACGGTACCAACATGACTTGTCCCATCACGACGGGAACTTTTTGTTTTACCCCAGTCCAAACTGTGAGACTTGGGGCATGGGTTTCATTAATTATTTGTGTAGGCAAGTAAATATCACTGTAAGAAAGGAGTTAAAAGTGTAACTGCCAAAGGGAAGATATAATGAATTTGGATAGTTAACTGAGCCAATTGAGGACCAAGTACAATGGACATGAAGCAAAATGGGGAACAGAGGGTCACAACGGCTAGACGCTGAGGTGATACTTACGATACATATGATCGAGATAGTCCGATAATGAACCACAAGACTATGTGTGGTTTATCTATTGTCTAACAACAACTGACACACACTATTGGTATGCGACGAGGAATAACATATTTGACATAGCCAGTATAGACCAAGAAGTTCAAGACTTAGCCCAACGTTTGAGAATTCTTTTACAAGGGAACATCTGATACAATGTAAACCAGATGAAACAGGGAAAAATACCCAATTGGATAAGTATGAGCAGTTGTCCAAATGGACTAAGGACAGTATTACCCTCTGTGATGTTCGAAAGACAACACAAGTGTTCTTGTCCCCAAGTAATTGTATTACCAGAGAATTGAAATTGATTGGTATGGTTCTAGCTATCCCACAGATAGAGGGTATGAATGCCAAACCTCTGTGGGCAGTTCAGAACATAGGTGAAATACAAGGCCAATCCCGGGTTCAGTTCCACGATCCGACTTCGCAGTTGTCAGAAACAGGGGACGAGGTCGCCAGACAAGTGCTGCAAGTCGAGGAAATCCGAGAGCCTCATGCACAAACTACCATTAAGATAAGTGTGTGACTAAATGATCTAACCCAAGAAACACAAAAGGAACTTTTTTATGCAATGTACGACACATGGTTACTCGGGAATATCTGATACAATGTAAACCAGATGAAACAGGGAAAAATACCCAATTGGATAAGTAATGAGCAGTTGTCCAAATGGACTAAGGACAGTGTTACCCTCTGTGATGTTCGAAAGAGAACACAAGTGTTCTTGTCCCCAAGTAATTGTATTACATAGAAACATAGAAACATAGAAAATAGGTGCAGGAGTAGGCCATTCAGCCCTTCTAGCCTGCACCGCCATTCAATGAGTTCATGGCTGAACATGCAACTTAGTACCCGCTTCCTGCTTTCTCGCCATACCCCTTGATCCCCCGAGTAGTAAGGACTTCATCTAACTCCCTTTTGAATATATTTAGTGAATTGGCCTCAACTACTTTCTGTGGTAGAGAATTCCACAGGTTCACCACTCTCTGGGTGAAGAAGTTTCTCCTCATCTCGGTCCTAAATGGCTTGCTCCTTATCCTTAGACTGTGACCCCTGGTTCTGGACTTCACCAACATTGGGAACATTCTTTCTGCATCTAACCTGTCTAAACCCGTCAGAATTTTAAACGTTTCTATGAGGTCCCCTCTCATTCTTCTGAACTCCAGTGAATACAAGCCCAGTTGATCCAGTCTTTCTTGATAGGTCAGTCCCACCATCCCGGGAATCAGTCTGGTGAATCTTCGCTGCACTCCCTCAATAGCAAGAATGTCCTTCCTCAAGTTAGGAGACCAAAACTGTACACAATACTCCAGGTGTGGCCTCACCAAGGCCCTGTACAACTGTAGCAACACCTCCCTGCCCCGTACTCAAATCCCCTCGCTATGAAGGCCAACATGCCACTTGCTTTCTTAACCGCCTGCTGTACCTGCATGCCAGAGAATTGAAATTGATAGGTATGGTTCTAGCTATCCCACAGATAGAGGGTATGAATGCCAAACCTCTGTGGGCAGTACAGAACATAGGTGAAATACAAGACCAATCCCGTTCAATCAGTTCCACGATACACCCACGTATGTGGTAAAACTCAGTAGCACATTTCAAGGGGTGCATACTGATGATTGCACTCAATATCTGGATGTGGTAGTGTGCGCACACCCATGGAAGAAGGGCAATGCACAATTCACTCAGACGATTAGTTGAACGTTGGAGATTAGTCCCCTTAGTCATAGAGGGACTGAGGTGGCACCCCGGGATGATGGGATGTTCCTGCATATCCACCAAAGAAACTAAGTACGAATTTGGTAGTGCTGAATGTGCAATCCCGCAACCTAATTTCTGTTTTACGCCTAAAGCTGTGGTCAAAATAGGCCATCGATACCTATTCTCACAAAGTGAGGAACATGTCAAGAACATCACATTAAACAATCCGAGATGGGGTGATGAAATGGAACAATATTTCATCTCGGGATATGGGGTAGGAAATTTAGGACTGAGGTGAGGAGAAATATTTTCACTCAGAGAGTGGTGAACCTATGGAATTCTCTGCCACAGAAGTACTGTGGAGGCCAAGTCACTGAATATATTTAAGAGGGAGATAGATAGATTTCTAGAAACAAAAGGCATAAAGGAGTATGGGGAAAAAGCGGGAATATGGTGTTGAGATAGAGGATCAGCCATGATCATATTGAATGGCGGTGCAGACTCGAAGGGCTAAATGGCCTACTACTGCTCCTATATTCTATGTTTCTATGTTAATATGAGATACCAAGTTGGCAAGACATTCCCCGTCTCAAAGAACATTTGACGCAATTGAAAACGGACACTGAGAAAAGCATACTGGAAGTTTCCATACAGCATTCAAAGGACACTGAAGAAACCCTGAAGGACACTCAGTGGTGGGAACATGTATGGAACTGGGGAATATCCATCCGTGGATTCGTATAGCCTCTCACGTATTGGTGGTCACACAGTTAAGGCTAGCTGTCGGATGGGGAATTGGGTTAAGCATGGCATGCAGAAAGAGGCAACGGAGAAGGAAAACAAAAGCTTTAATTATGGAACAGCGAAAGTTGTTAGCTGAGTACCCTGAAAGACTTTAAGATGTAGGTCATGTCCCGAGTCCCCCAAACCGCATGGCTGATCATCACAGAATGGAGCAGGGGACACAGGATGAAGTAGAATTAGGTTGGTAATCTTGGGCTGGGTAGCCAAGTACCAAAAGGGGGGACTGAAGTGGGGCTTTCGAGCTTTGCTATAATTAAAGGGTTAAGAATGGGTCTCGGAATTAAAAAGGGATTTTGTAGTGGTCAACTTTACAAGCTGTGTAACCTGAGGACAATTACAAATAGCCAAACTACAGGATGCCCAGGGAGGCAGTTAAACAGGGCAAGGGGTCAAAAGTGACACATTGGAGAAACTCCATCTGGTATGAAACATAGGCGAATGATTGTGTGACGCGAAAGGGAATTAGTCAATCAACAATTGTGCACGCGGGCTTTGGGCCAATTAAACGGCATAGGGGGGCCACGCACTAGGCTGACATGCATCATGCTTGGAGCTTTGTATCATTGGAGAAACCTGGCTACAGACAATCAGCAGGCAGGCCCCCCACTGGTGCAAAATAAAGACTACTTGAATCTTTGAACCCAGACCTGGTGTTGAGTGTTTATTTTAAATATTCCACTACACAATGAACTAATACACAATTCCAGTTTTCAGGGAAAAGTGAAACTTCTGTAAACAATTATTAGTTTGAATTCTAAAGATAAATAAAACAGATATTCAAGTTATCTATTTTTTTTCTGTCTCAGCTCGAATCATTTTGAAATGAAAAAAACTAAACACCTGTGTAGTGAATTTCCGCTGCAGTATTCCTGTTTGTCTGCCATTACTTTGGTGGAAGATCCGCGGAAACCCTGGAACAACAGCATAAACAAACGGGTTTTCTACAGCTCTTTCTGCTTGAAATTACAGTGGATGTGTAGAAGAACTCCCATGGAAATTCATCTGCTTAATCATAGTTTAAATGTGAAATCTTACATGCATAACCTGTTAAAATTCATTCTTTTCAAATCACTCGGAAAAACAAGGGAGCCCAGAAGTCTTGTCACAACACAAGTTCACATACCATTGCAGTTGCACTGAAAGTATTGTACTATGCATGCCGAGAAATACTACACATGCTCAGACTGGGGCATCCAGAATATCGTATTAACTCTGGGGAGAATATCAACTACCAAGTGAGTTGTGGCTGTAAAGCACTTTGAGACACCCGCCAGTTGTGAAAGGCGCTATACAAATGCAAGTCTTTTTCTTTCTGAGTCTGATGGGAGGAAAAGCAATATGTGAGGATACAAAAAATTTGCAAAAGGACATAGACAGGCAAAGTGAGTGGGCAAAAATTTGGCAGATGGAGTATAATGTCAGAAAGTGTGAGGTCATGCACTTTGGCAGAAAGAAAATCAAAAAGCAGGTTATTATTTAAATGGAGAAAGATTGCAAAGTGCTGCAGTACAGCGGGACCTGGGGGTACTTGTGCATGAAACGCAAAAGGAGAGTATGCAGGTACAGCAAGTGATCAGGAAGACCAATGGTATCTTGGCCTTCATTGCAAAGGGGATAGAGTATAAAAGCAGGGAAGTCCTGCTACATCTATATAAGATATTGGTGAGGCCACTCCTGGAATACTGCGTGCAGTTTTGGTTTCCATATTTATGAAAGGGTATACTTGCTTTGGAGGCAGTTCAGAGAAGATTCACTGGGTTGATTCCGGGGATGAGGAGGTTGACTTATGAGGAAAGGTTGAGGAGGTTGGGCCTCTACTCATTGGAATTCAGAAGAATGAAAGGTGATCTTATCGAAATGTATAAGATTATGAGGGGGCTTGACAAGGTGGATGCAGAGAGGATGTTTCTGCTGACGGGGGAGACTAGAACTAGAGGGCATGATCTCAGAATAAGGGGCCGCCCATTTAAAACAGAGATGAGGAGAAATTTCTTCTCTGAGGGTTGTAAATCTGTGGAATTTGCTGCCTTAGAGGGCTGTGGAAGCTGGGACATTGAATAAATTTAAGACAGAAATAGACAGTTTCTTCAACGATAAGGAGATAAGGGGTTATGGGGAGCAGGCAGGGAAGTGGAGCTGAGATCATGATTAGATCAGCCATGATCTTATTGAATGGTGGAGCAGGCTCGAGGGGCCGCATAGCCTACGCCTGTTCTTATTTATGTTCTTAAATAAAAACCTTAATGAACATACTCGGACACAAAAGACAATGTAACAGGTTAAGTTTAATTGTGTTATGAAATATCTATGAAATCCTTTTACTGTGGATAGGGAACCCTGCAGCAACAAATGGGGCAGTGGTTCAGCAATGGTAGCAACAAGGGGAGGGAGCAACAAGTGGCAGCAGGGGGTGTGGAAATACCAATAGACAACATACCTGAGAATTGTGGCTGGGAGACATAAAGGTGAATCTGTTCACATATCCATTCTGCCAAATCAGGTTAAGTGTAATCAGTAAGACGTCATTGTCATGTATCCTACAATGGCTACTGTTGGTACTATCAAAAGGTGTGCCACCAGAGGGCCAGCAGTGGGAGACTTGTAGGTTACCTGCACAGATGTGCCTGGCCTAGTATAAAAGGCAGGCCACGAGGTGTGATCCTCACTTTGGAGTTAACGAATAAAGGACCAAGGTCACTACAGTTCAAGTACAACACATTGCCTCGTGGAGTCATTACTGGAGCATCCAAGGACAACAATTGGCGACGAGATTAAGAACTTTCACGCAAAAATGGCTACCCTTGGTACGTTGCAGCAGTTAGTCAATGGTAATGTTTGGGATGCTTTTGTGGAGAGGCTCGAACATTTCTTCCCAGCAAATGACCTGGCAGGAGACGACCCAGCCACACTGGCTGATAAGCGCAGAGCTATCTTGCTAACCAGTTGTGGGCCCACTGTCTATGGCCTCGTCAGAGACTTGCTGGCACCAGCGAAGACAACGACCAAGACGTACAAGGAGCTCGTAACCCTGATCCATGAGCAACTCAAGCCCAAGGAGAGCATCCTCACAGCCAGACACCAGTTCTATACCCACTGATGGCCCGGAGGCCAGGAAATCGCAAAGTACGTTGCAGACCTCAGGATGCTGGCGGCACCGTACGAGTTTGGCACCCACCTCAATGAAGCACTGTGGGACATTTTTGTCATTGGAATTGGCCATGAGGGCCTTCTTCACAAGCTACTGTCGACGGATACCACAGTCACACTGCAGAAGGCCATCTCTGTGAGCTAGGCATTCATGACCTCGACCTGCGGTTCTAGGCAGATGACTCACCCTCAGGACTCAAACCCGGCAAGTACTGTGCACAGAGTAGCACCGTTTAGGGGCTGGACTGTAGAGCACGAACCCTCTCAGGGAAGAGAGAACAGGCCCCCCTGAATCCCTTAACTCAAAGTCCGCCAAGGGAGGCTGATCGAGTAGCACCATACTGGCGTTGCGGAGGGAATCACAGGGCTCATCAGTGCCACTTTAAAGACTATGTATGCAAAGGCTGCAGCACAAAGGGCCACCTCCAGCGAATGTGTAAGAGAAATATGACTCAGTGTCGATGAAGAGTCTGCAGATGGCCAGGAATCCAGCGTGGATTATAAATCGATAGGCAGTGAGGCAGCCCAGTCCCACGGGGAGGTACATAGCATGTTTATCTGCACCACCAAGTGTTTCCCGCTGAAGATGGAAGTGAAGATAGAGGACGTTCCGGTCGTCATGGAAGTGGACATGGGGGCGAGCCAGTCTGTGATGAATCAAGAAGCCTTCGAGAGGCTTTGGGACAATCAAACTGAACGACCCAAGTTGGTCCCGGTTCAGGCAAAGCTGCGCACCTACACCGATGAAATCATCCCAGTCGTTGGGGTAGCGAGAATGTAAAAGTACTCCATGATGGCGTGGTGCACAAGTTACCTCTGTGGATTGTTGCAGGTGATGGACCAACGCTGCTCGGCAGAAGTGGGAAGACTTCACCCCTCCAGTGATCGACGCCCTCTGCACTCAGAGGCAAAGCAAGCCCTTACCTGAGGGTGGACTCTGGCACCCGAGACACAGACCGCTCAGCACCACTGCGTGGAGATGATCCAGCTGAGACGAACCGAACACACCTTCCAAGCTCCAGTGGCAGGATTCCAGAGGAAGAAAAACGGATTCAGAGGCGATTTCCCAGCTTCGGAGGCAGAACCCGGGGAGAAGAGGATCACTGCAGTCGACATCGTGCATGGTGAAAAGATGGCGCCCAAATCACGAAGTGAGGTGCTGAAGATAAAGATGGCCACGGCCAGACCACGAGGTGCAGCGCTGATGGAGCAACACGTGACACCAAACGGAGAAGCGGATTGGGATAAAGAAAGCAAGGTTCTCTTAAAGGAGGCCTGCAACCCACCACAATTAAAGGGACGGTTCCACACACTTAAGCAATATAATAGTAATTGTAAGTCAGAGACAAAAGGTGTAATTGATCATGTAAAATGTGTAATTGATGATCTGAATTGTGCACATGCAACCAGGGAGGAAAAGTCGCGCGATCGCAATCGGACCCACAGTGTGTCCATCATAAGTAATGAAAAGTTGTGTGTTGCAGGGTTTCAACTGCACGCAGCCAATGCAATGGGCAGACACCCATTGGGAACACACAGGTCCAGCGAGCTACCCAATGCTGTAGCCTGCGTCCCGGGGACCAGAGTTATGCACCATGGAGTGTGGCCACAAGCAGCCAACACACACGAGCTGCAGAGCAAGCGACCTCAGCAGGACAACGGCACCGGTATCGATACCCTGCCCCTGATCGGCTCCACCTCTCAGGCACCCGATGGCACTAACTGCCACGAGCCTGAAAGAGCAGACTGTGCTAAGACGCAATTCCCAGACCCCATCGCCACCAAGGCCATACCCATAAACGAAGGGTCACCCGCCACAGTTCCCCCAAAGGGAACCGGCACCAGCCAGGATCCCAAACCAAACAACGCCCAGGCCAGCGAGTTAGCAGTTCCCTGTGCACTGCTAGACGACTGCTCCTCAGGAAGCAGCAGCGACCCAGAGCGCAAAGGAAGGACAGGGTGGTCGCAGGCATCTGTGAACCGACCCGATGCTAGGGATCACGGCAACAGACCCGAAAGCAGGCAACTCGAGCCAACCGGGTTCCCACTGCCAGCACCGGGCACTGAGCCGCCACCAGACTGTGGGGACACAACCCAGCAGCTCCGGAACTAGTTTGTCCTTGCGCACCAGTCACTGCATCAATAAGGCATCTAACGTACTTGTCTCACAACGGAACCACAAATGTAATGCAAAACCCATTTTACTGAACTTGAATGTACATGAATGCTAGGAGCCCCCGCTATAATTCATGTGGGGGGGGGGGGGGGAGGAGAATGGAGTGGTCAGGGCACACACACACAAACAGCAACCACTAGCACTCTACTGCACCAACCACTCACCCAAGATTGAGATGACCTGACAAAGATGAAGCCCATGGAATAAAAGGGGCAGTGGCAGCATGGATACAAAATTAGCCAAGTGATAGGAAACAAAGAGTAGCGGTACACGGTTGCTTTCCGGACTGGAGGAAGGTATACAGTGATGTTCCCTAGGGGTTGGTACTGGGACCACTGCTTTTCTTTACATATATTAATGACTTGGACTTGGGTGTACATGACACAATTTCAAAAGTTGCAGATGGCACAAAATCTGGAAGTATAGTGAACAGCGAGGAGGTATGAAAACTGAATCGACAAACGGTCAGGTAGTCTTTATTTTTGACTACTATTTCCCTTTTTGTTGTAGTGTTCTATATGCCAGAGGCAGAGGCCGCTGTCCAATCAAGTAGAACTTCTTGCATTTATATGGTGCCTTTAACAGAAGTAACATCCCAGTGTACTTCACAAATAGGTACAAGGAAAACAGATAGTGAGCCAGAAAGGGAAGAGATTTGTAGGATGGCAGAAGTCTTGGTCAAAATTGTATTCTATTTCTGTGCTCATTCTACTGATTATTTATTTTTATTTAGAGCAGAAATAAAATGGATCAGTGATAGACTTCAAGAGGCTGGTGGAATGGGTGGACACGTGGCAAAAAAGTGCAAAGTGATACATTTTGGTAGGAAGAATGAGGAAAGGCAATATAAACTGAAAGGTACAATTCTAAAGGGGGGTGCAGGAACAGAGACACCTGGGGATATATGTGCACACATCATTGAATGTGGCAGAGCAGGTTGAGAAAGCAGTTAAAAAAGCAAATGGGGTCCTGGGCTTCATAAATAAGAGGCATAGAGTACAAAAGGAAGGAAGTTATGATGAACCGTTATAAAGCACTGGTTCGGCCTCAACTGGAATATTGTGTTCAATTCTGGGCACTGCACTTTAGGAAGGATGTGAAGGCGGAAAAGATTCACAAGAATGGTGCCAGTGATGAGGGACTTCAGTTACATGGATAGACTGGAGAAGCTGGGGTTGTTCCCTCTTAGAGCAGAGAAGGTTGAGAGGAGTTTTGATAGAGGTGTTCAAAATCATGAGGGGATTAGACAGAGTAGCTAGAAACTGTTCTCATTGGCAGAAGGGTCGAGAACCAGAGGTCACAGATTTAAAGTGATTGGCAAAAGAATCAAAGGCAACAGGAGGAAAGACTTTTTTACGCAGCGGGTGCTTATGATCTGGAATGCACTGCCTGAAAGGGTAGTGAAAGCAAATTCAATCAAAGCTTTAAAAAGGGAATTGGATAAGTACCCAAAGGAAAAAAAATTACAGGGCTACGGGGAAAGTGCGGGGGAGTGGGACTAGCTGGAGTGCTTTTGCAGAGAACCGGCACGGTCTCGACGGGTCAAATGGCCTCCTTCTGTGCTGTAACCATTCTATGAGTCGAAGTATTGTGACAATTTTAAAATGCTCTGGTTTCTGGAAGGGAAGGATGTGTTTCTGTTCATAGGAAAGGTAGTAGTCTGTGAGCCCCGAAAGGAAATGACATATCCCTATTTCTGTCAATTAAGCCATTATTCATAAAGGCCACTCCAATGTTTGAGGTGGGAGCAGGTAAAATTCTCACCCATTATGACAGTGGTGTCTCATTCTCAAGGTATGAAAATTGAATCGACAAACGGTCAGGTAGTCTTTATTTTTGACTACTTACTCTTTCCCTTTTTGTTGTACTGTTCTATATGCCAGAGGCAGAGGCTGCTGTCCAATCAAGTAGAACTATTTGCATTTATATGGTTCCTTTAACAGAAGTAACGTCCCAATGTACTTCACAAATAGGTACAAGGAAAACAGATGGTGAACCAGAAAGGGAAGAGATTTGGAGGATGTTAGAAGTCTTGGTCAAAGTCGTATTCTATTCCTCTGCTCATTCTACTGATTGATCCATTTGACTTCTGCTCTAAATAAAAATAAATTAACAGTTTTCAATGGGCACCAACTCAGCCGATCGCCCACGTATCAACGCGAGGCCCGTCCAAATACAGCACCAGGCCTCCTCTCCATTGAACAAGTGAGTTTTGGGCATCAATCGGGAAGCAGCTTGCAGATTCAATCTGCAGTGATATGGGCCGACTGCAATGCTAGCAAGGGCTATCAAGTAGGTCCTGGGGGTGGAGAGGGGTAATGCCAAGAGGGAGCAAGTCTGGGTGTGCAGAGACCCATAGTTCTTTTCTGGATCCATGTGATGCACTCCTGCTCCTTCCAACTCCACAAAAAATATATTTTAAGTTATGGGGCTGTTATCCAGTGGCCTGCAGCAGTCCATATGATTGCGTAAACAATCAGCCCAACATTGTTTCAGGCTAGCTCTCCGAGTGATGAAAAGTCCCCTGATCCAATATAGCCGACCACTAACCTTCGGGTACAGATCGGGCACAGGTGATTGCGACCTGATTCTGTTACGTTTTCTCCTCGTTTTATACACGTAAAATAGATGAAACAAGGTTGAATTTCTCCATGGTCCGTTAGCGTGTTATTTTCCAACAATTTCAGATAGGTTATGAGTTAGGGGGTAACCTATATGGTTTCCAATGCACATATCAACCATGAATAGGTTCACTATCAGGGGCATTCTCTTATTGTATGCATAAATTAATTTTTGTCCATAGGAAGTGAGCACTTGCCTATGGAAGATGACTATTACAAGGACCACAAGTGATAATTATCAGGAGTTTGCCCAAATAGTAATAGACTACAACCCACTACCTCACTAGTTCCATACTGATATTCAGATGGCTACAAAAAAATACAGAAGGTGCAATAACTTGGTGCAGTCTTATTTTCTCCGCAAACTGGTTCAAATCTTATCCAGACATCTGATATAGGAGTGAAAAAATAATTTTTGTTGTCCAAGGTTTGAAGCAGCATCAATCAAATTTCTACTGGACCTAATTGTCCATATAAATTTAGTATCATAAGGATAGCAAATGTTCATAACTCTTTTTTCCAGGGTTTGGGAAAAAAAAGTTTGCACAAGTTGGAACAGTACAGTTTAAAAAAAAAACGCAAAAAATAAAATTTAAGTTTGGTCCATTAACTATTTCTGGTCTATTTCACAATGAATAAACTTGTGTGATACAGAATTTTTTCATCAGAAGACACCCATTACAATCGGTCCCTTCATCTAGGTCAGCTATTTACAATCTATATTAATGACCTAGATGAAGGGACCGAGTGTAATGTATCCAAGTTTGCGGAGATACAAGGCTAATTGGGACAGTAAGCTGTGAGGAGAACACAAAAAGTCTGCAAAGGGATATAGATAGACTAAGTGAGTGGCCAGTAAGGTGGCAGAGGGAGTATAATGTAGGGAAAAGTGAGGTAGGAATAGAAAAACAGAATATTTTCTAAATGGTGAGAAACTTTTAAATGTTGACGTTCAGAGAGATTTGGGTGTCCTTGTGCAAGAAACACAAATAGCTGCATGTACGTACAGCAAAGCAATAAGGAAGGCAAATGGCATGTTGGCCTTTATTGCAAGGGAGCTGAAGTATAAGAGTAAGGGAGTCTTGCTACAATTGTACAGGACCTTGGTGAGACCACACCTGGAGTACTGTGCAGTTTTAGTCTCCTTTTCTGAGGAAGGCTATACTCACCTTGGAGGCGGTGCAACTAAGGTTCACTAGATTGATTCCTGGGATGAGGGCTGTCTTATGATGAGAGATTGTGAAAAATGGACCTATCCGTTCTGGAGTTTAGAAGAATGAGAGGTGACCTCATTGAAACATACAAGGTTCTGAAGAGGATTGACAGGGTAGATGCTGAGATATTGTTACCCCTGGTTGGAGTGTCTAGAACTAGGGGGCATAGTCTCAGGATAAGGGGTAGGCCATTTAAGAGCGAGACAAGTGAGAATTTCTTCACTCAGAGGGTTGTGCATCTTTAAAATTCTCTGCCCTGGAGGGCTGTATATGCTGAGTCTTTGAGTATATTCAAGAGTGAGGCAGATTTTTGGACCCCAGGGAAATCAAGGGATATGGAGATCGGGCGGGAAAGTGGAGTTGAGGTCAATGATCAGCCACGATCTTATTAAATGGCAGAGCAGGCTCAAGGGGCCGTATAGCCTACTCCTGCTTCTATTTCTTATGTTCTTAAAACTGGAATTATTCAAGGGCAAATTGTAACCTCTTGACATTGAATCACTTCGAATTGTATACACTTTTATCAATAGGATCATTTGGAACATCTTGTCAAGTTTATTACAGCACTTCGGTAATATCATGATAAAACTGAATAAATATGAAATGTTTAAAAAAACACTGATTTGGATCAAAACAAGATCCCCCCTCACTGTGCTCCATCAGAAGGCTGGGACTGTCACGAGTCTCCTGAAACAAGCGCTCTACTCGGAGCTTTGACACGGCAAGCGAGCCCCAGGTGGGCAGAGAAAATGCTTCAAGGACACCCTCAAAGCCTCCTTGAAAAAGTGCAACATCCCCATTGACACCTGGGAATCCTTGGCCCAAGACCGCCCAAAGTGGAGAAAAAGGATCCGGGAAGGCGCTGAACACTGAGTCTCATCGCCGAGAGCAAGCTGAAGCCATGCGTCGACTGCGCAAGGAGCACGTGGCAACCCAGGCACCCCACCCACCTGTTCCTCCAACCACTGTCTGCCCCACCTGTGACAGAGACTGTAGGTCACACACTGGACTCTTCAGTCACCTGAGAACTCAATTTTAGCGTGGAAGCAAGTTATCCTCGACTCTGAGGGACTGCCTAAGAAGAAGGAGGGGACTGTCAAGACTACAGATTTTAACTCGTCTTCGTTCCCTTTTCCTCTCTTCCCCAACACCCCAGGTGAATTGGCTGGTAGCTGGGCTAAATACAACAACAAAAACTTGTTGCCATCTATTACATAGACTGAATGTGTCACTGTCTGCTGCTCCATCAATAGCAGAAAAAAACTCCAAAAAAGGTACAAAAGACCTTGAGAGTTCAAAGTAAAGTGCCAACATTATCAGTCTACATTCATCAGATAGCACTTTTGCCATTTATAAACACACATGACATTATTCAGGCGCTTGCACGCAATGAGAGTGTAACTAATTAAACATCACTCTCAGCCTCCCCAAAATATCATTGGTCCTCAACAGGCAGCCCAGACACATCTTGCTGCAACTTTTCAATGGAACAGAAACATTCCGACACTTGAAGAGGAGCTGCTAACTGTATCACAAACAGCTTTTGTTACACCTTCAGTTACCAAATATATTCTATAAATCACAAAAAATGACAAATCTTTATGAAGTGCATACATTCATAATGTATTTCAAGGGCTATTATCTGCTAGGAGGGAAAAAACATGAAACGCAAACATTTCGAGAAAGCTGTGGTTCTTGGGACTATAAGCTGAATGGAGCATTTGGGGCCTCAAATTTCTCTTTAAAATATAATGTAATGGTTATGCACAAGTACTGAAACACTGAGGCATACTTATAATCTAACAGCAAATGCTCTGACCTTTAATAAAGTGTTCAAAATTACCACGCAATTCTTCTCACCATTTTCACATCAAAAAAGTAAAAGTATAACAGTTTTTTGGTTTATACATTGCCCAAGAGCCAGAGCTTAAAGTTATTCAATATCTTCAGGCCTAACTGGGTGGGGAAGGGGTACTATCGATTTCTTGTCTGTATCTCTTGATAAGGCTTTTCTCATATCTGTTATGGAAAAGAAAAAACATAATTAGAAAGGAGTGTGCTCACAAAAAAAAAATGGGACTAGGAAAAGTTGCTCAACACAATTCATTAAAAATGCAATTCATAAAAATATTTTTTAATTTGTAAGTTGCAGTTTTACAATAGCACTTTTATGAAATAATGCACTTAAAGTTCCACCAGTGGCGGTCACTTGTGGGTGGTGGGGGGGGCGGGGGGGGGGGGGGGAGAAGAGGCATCATCACTGGTACTACCAACACTCAAGTGCTCTTCATACTTAAAATTCAGTCAGCGAGATAAGTATCTACTATTAAAAAATGGAACTCCACTAAAATGAAAAGTCTCATAGATGAACTAATAAAGTCAGATGTTTCATATCCCATACTAAACTAATATAGCATAGGGTCTCAGAAAGTAATCAACAATCCCATTTGTACAATCTGCACCAAAGTTACAACTCAGTTAGCAGGGTTTTATTTTAAATCTATTCCACAGAAATTTATCATACCATAAGCGTCTTCATCAGGTTCTCCATTGCTAGCCGAGTAGTACTCTATCACAGTCCTGTAGACACTATAGCCGAGCTGTTTGTACATGTTCACTGCCACTTGATTGGATACTCGTACAAATAGATCCACAAAGAATCCACCCTTTCTATAAAAAAAGTCAATATTCATCCATCCCTGAATTTTAATGTACATATTAATTGTGAAAATGTATACACCAACCTTTCAGATATTTCCTCCAGCAGTTCCATTAGTTTAGCTGCTAGTCCCAAGCGTCTAAATTCTGGAGCTACAGATAATGCCGTTACATGCCCATGCCATTCATCTCTTGCCACTGATCCTTCAGCTTTTCCCATAACTTAAAACAGAAGAAACAATCATAAAGCACTTTACACTCATCAAACATTACTATTGCAATTAACGCTCGTTTTCGGTCCAACCAAACATCCCACTGTATTTTACAAACTCTGTGCAACCGCTCAGATTTATTAATTTTTATTTATCCAACTCCCCCATTTTGAAAACCCAACTAAAGTTCCAATAATCTAGCGTA
Organism: Pristiophorus japonicus; assembly: GCF_044704955.1. NCBI lineage: Eukaryota > Metazoa > Chordata > Chondrichthyes > Pristiophoridae > Pristiophorus > Pristiophorus japonicus. The sequence continues at coordinate 143,904,221 of NC_091985.1, forward strand.
TATGTAGTGGCCGTTTGTAGGATCTAGCGGTTTGCAAAACAGTTGCTATCTTTACCAACTAATAGTCACTACACTTCAAAGTGTGCGTAAAGCTCTTTGAGAGATGTGATAAGGTACTATTATAAATAGCAAGTTTTTCTTTCTTTACTCTGAAAATGGCACAATATCAAACATCTTAAAAGAGGGATCTAAACAGACTATGGCTATCCACCTGCACTGCTCTCAAACTAGGGAAAGCTAAATTTAAAAAAAAAAACTTAAATGCTTGCACACAGCTCTACTTATCGGCTAGATAAATTTCAAATATTAAAAATAAATGAGGTAGCCAGCTCTTTTTAAATACGTTTAAAGGCAGTACAGCTAGCAGCCAGAGTACTTTTTAAACTGAATATAAAAGCAAAATACCGTGGATGCTGGAAATCTGAAAAGAAAACAGAAAATATTGGAAATACTCAGAAGAGCAGCATCTGTGGAGAGAGAAACAGAGTTAACGTTTCCGGTTCTGACAAAAGGTCATCGACCTGAAATGTTAACTATTTCTCTCTCCACAGCTGCTGCCTGATCTGCCGAGTATTTCCAGCATTTTCTATTTTTATTCCTTTTTAAATTTTGTGTTTAAGTTTAAAAAGTTGAATCAACATTGCCAATATGCACCACTTGTACTGCTGCATGGATTCTCTAGAGACATCAAACTGCTAATTTTGTAAGAAATAAGTATGCTTGGGGATGGTACAATACAAATATCACTGCACCAATACCTTACACAGTGCAACTTGTCACTTACTTAGAATCAGTTTATAAATTAAAATAGTGAGACACCTACTGGCTGAAATGATGAAGTAACCTGTCTTTGACACCAGACTGTGATGCTTGCTACATTGCTTTCTGCTGGCTAAAATACAACAACTTTCTTTTATAGAACACGCTTAACAAGAGCAATATCAATAAAAATATTTTTGACACTGAGCCACACAAAGAGTTATCAGGACAGATGACCAAAAGAGTGGTCAAAGGGGTAGGTTTAAGAAGAGGTAGAGAAACAGAGGGGTTTAGGGGCCAAGTTTCGGCCTGAGTTGCTCCTATTTTTTTGGAGCAACTGGTTTAGAATGGAATATCTTAGAAATTGCAATTCTTGGCATTTAGTTTGCTCCAGTTCTAGTCAGTTAGAACAGTTTCAGTTTGGAACAGATTTTTTTTCACCCCAAAAGTGGGCGTGTTTTCCGCCCGTTTTGAAAGTTTACGCAGTGAAAACTTACTCCAAACTAACTTAGAATGGAGTAAGTGTAGATTTTTGTACGCTCAGAAAAACCTTGTCTACACTTAGAAAATCAGGCGTAGGTTACAAATCAGGCGTATGGAATGGGGGGGGGGGGGGGTTTAAAGGGAAGTTTACGAACATTAAACACTTCAGTTTTACAAATAATAAATTATAAATACATCAATAAATCAACCAATAAATCAATCAAAAAAAATTAATAAAAAATATTTTTTTTAAATAAAAAAATCAATAAATAAAACATTTTCTACTTACCGACTGCAGCACCGGGAGCCCTCCAACAGCGTGCTGGGACGGCACCCCCACCGCCCCCCCTCTATCCCCCACCCCAGTGTGTCTTTGTCAGTGTCTCTATCTCTCTGTGTGTGTGTCGCTATCTCTCTGTCTGTCTGTGTGTGTGTCTCTCGCTCTCTGTGTTTCTGACAGCAAGAGGAGAGAGAGAGGGGGGAGCATGGGGGTGGAGGGAGAGAGGGGGAGGGAGGATGGGGGGGGGGGAAAGAGAGGCGGGGGGGGGAAAGAGAGGCGGGGGGGGGGGAAAGAGAGGCGGGGGGGGGGAAAGAGAGGCGGGGGGGGGAAAGAGAGGCGGGGGGGGGGGAAAGAGAGGCGGGGGGGGGGGAAAGAGAGGCGGGGGGGGGAAAGAGAGGCAGGGGCGGGGGGGGGAAAGAGAGGCGGGGGGGAAAGAGAGGCGGGGGGGGAAAGAGAGGCGGGGGGGGAAAGAGAGGCAGGGGCGGGGGGGGGAAAGAGAGGCGGGGGGGAAAGAGAGGCGGGGGGGGAAAGAGAGGCGGGGGGGGAAAGAGAGGCGGGGGGGAAAATAGAGGCGGGGGGGAAAATAGAGGCGGGGGGGAAAATAGAGGCGGGGGGGGAAAGAGAGGCGGGGGGGGAAAGAGAGGCGGGGGGGGAAAGAGAGGCGGGGGGGGAAAGAGAGGCGGGGGGGGAAAGAGAGGCGGGGGGGGAAAGAGAGGCGGGGGGGGAAAGAGAGGCGGGGGGGGAAAGAGAGGCGGGGGGGGAAAGAGAGGCGGGGGGGGAAAGAGAGGCGGGGGGGGAAAGAGAGGCGGGGGGGGAAAGAGAGGCGGGGGGGAAAGAGAGGCGGGGGGGGAAAGAGAGGCGGGGGGGAAAGAGAGGCGGGGGGGAAAATAGAGGCGGGGGGGAAAATAGAGGCGGGGGGGAAAATAGAGGCGGGGGGGGAAAGAGAGGCGGGGGGGGAAAGAGAGGCGGGGGGGGAAAGAGAGGCGGGGGGGGAAAGAGAGGCGGGGGGGGAAAGAGAGGCGGGGGGGGAAAGAGAGGCGGGGGGGGAAAGAGAGGCGGGGGGGGAAAGAGAGGCGGGGGGGGAAAGAGAGGCGGGGGGGGAAAGAGAGGCGGGGGGGGAAAGAGAGGCGGGGGGGGAAAGAGAGGCGGGGGGGGGAAAGAGAGGCGGGGGGGGAAAGAGAGGCGGGGGGGGAAAGAGAGGCGGGGGGGGAAAGAGAGGCGGGGGGGAAAGAGAGGCGGGGGGGGAAAGAGAGGCGGGGGGGGAAAGAGAGGCGGGGGGAAAGAGAGGCGGGGGGGAAAGAGAGGCGGGGGGGGAAAGAGAGGCGGGGGGGAAAGAGAGGCGGGGGGGGAAAGAGAGGCGGGGGGGGGAAAGAGAGGCGGGGGGGGAAAGAGAGGCGGGGGGGGAAAGAGAGGCGGGGGGGGAAAGAGAGGCGGGGGGGGAAAGAGAGGCGGGGGGGGAAAGAGAGGCGGGGGGGGAAAGAGAGGCGGGGGGGGAAAGAGAGGCGGGGGGGAAAGAGAGGCGGGGGGAAAGAGAGGCCGGGGGGAAAGAGAGGCGGGGGGGAAGAGAGGCGGGGGGGGAAAGAGAGGCGGGGGGGGAAAGAGAGGCGGGGGGGGAAAGAGAGGCGGGGGGGGAAAGAGAGGCGGGGGGGAAAGAGAGGCGGGGGGGGAAAGAGAGGCGGGGGGGGAAAGAGAGGCGGGGGGGGGAAAGAGAGGCGGGGGGAAAGAGAGGCGGGGGGGGAAAAGAGAGGCGGGGGGGAAAGAGAGGCGGGGGGGGGAAAGAGAGGCGGGGGGGGGAAAGAGAGGCGGGGGGGGAAAGAGAGGCGGGGGGGGAAGAGAGGCGGGGGGGGGAAGAGAGGCGGGGGGGGAAGAGAGGCGGGGGGGGGAAAGAGAGGCGGGGGGGAAAGAGAGGCGGGGGGGGAAAGAGAGGCGGGGGGGAAAGAGAGGCGGGGGGGGAAAGAGAGGCGGGGGGGGAAAGAGAGGCGGGGGGGGGAAAGAGAGGCGGGGGGGGGAAAGAGAGGCGGGGGGGGAAAGAGAGGCGGGGGGGGAAGAGAGGCGGGGGGGGGAAAGAGAGGCGGGGGGGGGAAAGAGAGGCGGGGGGGGGAAAGAGAGGCGGGGGGGGGAAAGAGAGGCGGGGGGGGAAAGAGAGGCGGGGGGGGAAAGAGAGGCGGGGGGGGGAAAGAGAGGCGGGGGGGGAAAGAGAGGCGGGGGGGGAAAGAGAGGCGGGGGGGGAAAGAGAGGCGGGGGGGGGAAAGAGAGGCGGGGGGGGGAAAGAGAGGCGGGGGGGGGAAAGAGAGGCGGGGGGGGAAAGAGAGGCGGGGGGAAAGAGAGGCGGGGGGGGAAAGAGAGGCGGGGGGAAAGAGAGGCGGGGGGGGAAAGAGAGGCGGGGGGGGAAAGAGAGGCGGGGGGGGAAAGAGAGGCGGGGGGGGGAAAGAGAGGCGGGGGGGGGAAAGGAGAGGCGGGGGGGAAGAGAGGCGGGGGGGGGAAAGAGAGGCGGGGGGGGAAAGAGAGGCGGGGGGGGGAAAGAGAGGCGGGGGGGGGGAAAGAGAGGCGGGGGGGGGAAAGAGAGGCGGGGGGGGGAAAGAGAGGCGGGGGGGGGGGAAAGAGAGGCGGGGGGGAAAGAGAGGCGGGGGGGGGAAAGAGAGGCGGGGGGGGGAAAGAGAGGCGGGGGGGGAAAGAGAGGCGGGGGGGGGAAAGAGAGGCGGGGGGGGAAAGAGAGGCGGGGGGGGAAAGAGAGGCGGGGGGGGGAAAGAGAGGCGGGGGGGGAAAGAGAGGCGGGGGGGGAAAGAGAGGCGGGGGGGGAAAGAGAGGCGGGGGGGGGAAAGAGAGGCGGGGGGGGGAAAGAGAGGCGGGGGGGGGAAAGAGAGGCGGGGGGGGGAAAGAGAGGCGGGGGGGGGGAAAGAGAGGAGGGGGGGGAAAGAGAGGAGGGGGGAAAAGAGAGGAGGGGGGGAAAGAGAGGAGGGGGGGAAAGAGAGGAGGGGGGAAAGAGAGGAGGGGGGAAAGAGAGGAGGGGGGGAAAGAGAGGAGGGGGGAAAGAGAGGAGGGGGGAAAGAGAGGAGGGGGGGAAAGAGAGGAGGGGGGGAAAGAGAGGAGGGGGGGAAAAGAGAGGAGGGGTGAAAGAGAGGGAGGGGGGAAAGAGAGGGAGGGGGGAGAAGTGAGGGAGGGGGGAGAAGTGAGGGAGGGGGGAGAAGTGAGGGAGGGGGGAGAAGTGAGGGAGGGGGGAGAAGTGAGGGAGGGGAGAAGGGAGGGGTGTGGGAGAAGCGAGGTTAGGAAGAGAAGGGAGAGGGAGGCTGAACTGGCTGGGCCCAGGCCCCGCACCAGATTTACAGGTGGGTGGCCGGGGGTTGGGTCGGGTCCGGCGGGTGTCGGGTCCGAGGGCAGGGCGGGGGGGCGGGGGGAGGAAAGCGCGGGTCGGGTCGGGGGAGCGCGAGTCGGGTCCGGTCCGGTGGCGGGGGTTGGGGGGAAGAATCAGGTCCGTTCGGGAGGAAGCAGGAGTTGGGCATGGAAAGTGCAGCCTTATCCACACAGCCCCAGTGAGGCCATTCGGCCGAGGCTAGGGGCTGCATGCTTAGAGCCCGTCCCATACAATTTTGGGCGCCTGGAGCTACTGCACATGCGCGCCCAGTGTAGCGCGCATGTGCAGCGGTCCCGGCACTGTTTTCAACGCCGGTACCTGGCCCCACCCCCCACAGCTCGTGCTGCACCACGGCCCACTCCAGAGGACTTGCAGGGAGACGGAGAATCGATAAGTATCTTTTAGCAGCACTTTCTGGCGCGAAAAACGGGCGTCCAGATCGCGGCTATGCCGTTCTAGGCACGACCCAAAACCTGGGCCCTTCGGAAGGGAATTCCAGAGCTTAGGGCCAAGGCAGCTGAAAGCATGGCCACCAATGGTGGAGCGATTAATATTGGGGATGCGCAAGAAGCCAAAATTGGAGATAAATGGAAGCATTTTTCAGTGTGTTTGTGGCTCAAAAGATAATGAAGATCTGGAGATCTTCACCATCTTCTTTTGAGTCATTAACACACTGAACAATGCTTCTATTTAATCATTAGTTAAAAGATGTTTTATGAAATGCAACCAAAAATTTTAATTTAATTGTAATTTCCCAACATACTTAAGCCACCAGAACATAAAGTAATATGGATATCACATGGGAATAAAGTGGAAAGCGTCCATTTTGAAACTGGCATTTCCAGGATAGATGAAGTGACAAAAACAAAGTAGTTCTAGGAACCAGATAGTTGAGGAATGCTTTGCATCAAGCAGATGTCGATCAGATCAAGATTTTTTTTTCAAAATACTACCAAATCTCACATGGCACTGCTCATGCGAGCATGGCTATGGAAAATACTTGCTTCCCATTTTTAAAAAAAATTCTGCATCTGTAACAAAAAGTGTAGCAAAACAGGCCTATGCTAAATTCAAGGCTTTTATATATGCCAGCAGAAGCTCACAATTAAATCAGACAATGTGCTGTTTTATAAGGTCATGGGGATTACAGCATGTATTGCAGACTTTATTATTTGGTTTTTAAGATGAAAATGTGTGCCTTTAAGGCCCATAAAGTCTAATTGCTGTTAAATAATCTCTGGGTGAAATCAAGTGTTTAATTACTGTTCAAAATGCAGGTCACATCCGGATGTGTTTGTTTGAGAAATGGACTGCTACGGTTAATTAAGAAGCTCTGTGTGTCCCACTCCTGTAATACTGGGGTGCTTTTCAGACATTGCAAATGGCTACCTTTGATTATTTATATTTTTCTCTGAAATGTGACCCTTAATGTATGCTGGAGCCATGCAATGGAAAATGTATCATTTTATATCACTAGTAAATCTCGACCGACAGGTATAGTGTAGGTATCTGTCCAGTTAAGGCTACAAAGTCTGACAGCTGTTAAGTAAACACAGGGCAAATTCAGAGAGATGTCACTTAGAGACAGCGGACATTCTCACTCCAGTATTTTGTGTTCTTGAAGAGCTCCTGGTTTCTTTATACATTTAAGGTATGCCATAGAAGTGTAATGGAGATGAAATGAATGCTAGATGTATAATTTTTATAACAAAATAGCTTAGACACTTTTCTTAAAAAAAATACAAATGAGTCAACGGTGGAGAACAAACTGTAAAAACATAATATAGACCAATACAAAACTTCATTACAGCATATTAATGTTCAAATGGAATGTTGTTGGTATTTAGATTTTGAATCCATACATAAAATAGCTTTGGTTTAAATGGTTAAACAATCAAGATGTACATTTGACAGTCATAAATACAACTTTTTTTGTCTAAAATCTGTAGAACACATTAGTGAGCATGACACTGGATTCTTACTGTATCCCATTAACTCTCCTCCAGGTGCCTCAGCAACAATAAAATACTCCGGCCAATGAGCTAGATATTGGAGATAAAAGGGGATCCCATACTATGAATTACTTAAGGAAAATAACAAAAAGATAAACCTAATAAAAGGTCAGAATACAACAGCCTATATGATTTACAAAAAAAATCAACCAAAATAAAACAAACATTTTACAGTAGCTTTACTTTTAGTTGCTTACAGTTCTTGACATGCGATAGGAAGGCTAATTAAGTGCAATCTTTCTGTCCAAACTATTCCCTATAATTTCTGATTTCCAACCTAGCCCATACTATTTTCTCCTGCCTTGGTTCAACACATTTCCCAGCTGTCTCTCAACTTGCCTCTGAATTTACAGCTTTTAAAAAGATGACAAACAGCAATGCCGATTGGTATTTGGGCCCCGGAAGCTAAACGAGTTCACGCCACTTCAAATGACCAGCTAGTAATAATCAATGCTGAATTTAGTGTAAGCTCAGTCCTAACCCAGAACTCCTGAACTCAAGAAATTGGTCAGCCATTGCCTCCAAATGGCTGGATTACAAGGAACCAACTCTGCACCAAGCGAAGAATCGCTATTCTATGCAAGTAATATAACTTGAGAGTTAGGGTTTGATTGAAATATTTTTGCAAACTAGAAATTTGTATGGCTGTTCTAGCAATCATGCGAATGGACATAGCCAAATAAATTAAAACTTGCTTTTGTAGCTCAATTGGAAAGGGACAATAGCAGTCCACTGAGAAGGTGGACATCGCCATCTCAGAAAAGCCCAGGGTAAACCCAATAGTGAGAGCACTGTCTAATAGAACAGCAGAATATTCTTTTCCAAATAACACTACTTTTGAAGATTTTAAACATCAACTAATTCTATTCACCAAGCGTGTTGTTTACAACAAGCAGCCAGGAGTGAACTAAATCTAAATTTATAGTATAGTTTTGTTCATACACATTCCCAATCTGAATCATCATTTATTTAAAAAAAGGGCCAGCATAACTTGGTGAATGTTACTGAATGTTGTATTAGCCAGAGTTTCCCCACAAGAAGCCAATGTGATAATGGATGGTTATGAGGATACAGTTTCTGTAAGTGGATCCAAGTTTCTGCAAAGAAAAGAGAAAAGATGTTCCTATTAGAAACAAATTACAAGAGATTCACAGTCAACTGTTTTAAATATTAGTGGAGCATTATGAACCAGCTTTATTTTTGAAAAACCTCCAAGAGAAGCCACACACCACTTTCAGCACATTTGGTATCAGAGGCAAGCAATGCATTTTGAAGTGATTTATATTACAGCACGAACTTTGCAAAATCTTTTTGCCAACAAACTGCTCAAGACAATTCCCCTTAATAAGATAAACGATGCAAATGTCATACCACAGTGGAACGCCTTCAGTAATTATTAGAGTTGGTTATACCGCGGTCCGGCATTGGACAGGGTTTACAAGCGGCTTTCATCTGGGATTACAGTATCAAGTTCAAATGGGTTTGTTTTGTTGAAGTAGCAACGTTTGAGGAGGCAGCAGGAGAATCCAACACTGCTGGCTGTGAACACTGCTGGCGGTGTGCACGTGAACACTGCTGGCGGTGTGCACGTGAACACTGCTGGCGGTGTGCACGTGAACACTGCTGGCGGTGTGCACGTGAACACTGCTGGCGGTGTGCACGTGAACACTGCTGGCGGTGTGCACGTGAACACTGCTGGCGGTGTGCACGTGAACACTGCTGGCGGTGTGCACGTGAACACTGCTGGCGGTGTGCACGTGAACACTGCTGGCGGTGTGCACGTGAACACTGCTGGCGGTGTGCACGTGAACACTGCTGGCGGTGTGCATGTGAACACTGCTGTCAGTACGCATTAGGCCTTTCCAAACTTGCACTTGGTATTACATTCTACGCTCATCATCCACCCCGAGGAGCGAAAGTGTTCACTGTTTCGTGCAAACTAATATCTCTACTGACTTCTTTCGTGGATACTGCCGAATACTTTTGGTGGTTTCACCTTCCTAGAAAACCAAATGCAAATATCTGAAACAGAGTTCAATTGTATGCTGCACAATAGTGCAAAGGGTACATTTGTGGAATTAGATGCTAATGAGAAGCTATAACAGCAATGTGCAACTAATTAAATTGCCTGGCTGTTCTGTATAGTCACAGTAGCATATTCTAGAAGTCAGCATCTATTGCAATGGAAAGAATATCTGCCGTGAAATCTTCTCACTCCTGATTATCATGTATTAAATGCTCTTGTGTACACAAATGGGTTAAGGACACCTATAGTTAAACATGTAACTTCTGCAGATTCATTTTACTGACAAAGAGGAGTCTCCATCAGAAGGGGTGTAGATCTTCTAAGTCACTCACCAAGATGGAATCATTCATTTTGGTTTATAAATATGTCTATTTTTCCCACGATTGTGCGCTTTTTTTGGCGTCCAAATACTTTATTGGCGTGAAATACTCACTTTCCAACTTTCGCCAAAGTTTGGACACCAGCGGCGAACATGTGCACCACAGACAAGTCAAAACGGGATCGGGCACTGTTTTTATGGACTTAATCGATTTTGGCCGCCCAAGATTTTTTTCAGTGCGGCGCACATTGCCCAAAAGGGAAGGGAAGGGGGGGTTGGGGGTGGGAAGGAAAGGGAAGGGAAGAGGGGGGTGTGGGAAGGGAAGGGGGGGGGTGTGGGAAGGGAAGGGGGGGGTGTGGGAAGGGAAGGGGGGGGTGTGGGAAGGGAATGGGGGGGGGGGGTGTGGGAAGGGAAGGGGGGGGTGTGGGAAGGGAAGGGGGGGGTGTGGGAAGGGAAGGGGGGGGGTGTGGGAAGGGAAGGGGGGGGATGTGGGAAGGGAAGGGGGGGGATGTGGGAAGGGAAGGGGGGGGATGTGGGAAGGGAAGGGGAGGGTGTGGGAAGGGAAGGGGGGGGGTGTGGGAAGGGAAGGGAAGGGGGGGGTGTGGGAAGGGAAGGGAAGGGGGGGGTGTGGGAAGGGAAGGGAAGGGGGGGGTGTGGGAAGGGAAGGGGGGGGTGTGGGAAGGGAAGGGAAGGGGGGGGTGTGGGAAGGGAAGGGAAGGGTGTGGGAAGGGAAGTGAAGGGGGGGGTATGGGAAGGGAAGGGAAGGGGGGGGTGTGGGAAGGGAAGGGAAGGGGGGGGTGTGGGAAGGGAAGGGAAGGGGGGGGTGTGGGAAGGGAAGGGAAGGGGGGGGTGTGGGAAGGGAAGGGAAGGGGGGGGTGTGGGAAGGGAAGGGGTGTGGGGTGTGGGAAGGGAAGGGGGGGTGGGAAGGGAAGGGGGTGGGCTGTGGGAAGGGAAGGGGGTGGGGTGTGGGAAGGGAAGGGGGTGGGGTGTGGGAAGGGAAGGGGGTGGGGTGTGGGAAGGGGGTGGGGTGTGGGAAGGGAAGGGGGTGGGGTGTGGGAAGGGAAGGGGGGTGAAGGGAAGGGAAGGGGGGTGAAGGGAAGGGAAGGAGGGGGAAGGGAAGGGGGAGGGGGGGAAGGGAAGGGGGAGGGGGGGGAAGGGAAGGGGGAGGGGGGGGAAGGGAAGGGGGAGGGGGGGGAAGGGAAGGGGGAGGGGGGGGAAGGGAAGGGGGAGGGGGGGGAAGGGAAGGGGGAGGGGGGGGAAGGGAAGGGGGAGGGGGGGGAAGGGAAGGGGGAGGGGGGGGAAGGGAAGGGGGAGGGGGGGAAGGGAAGGGGGAGGGGGGGAAGGGAAGGGGGAGGGGGGGGAAGGGAAGGGGGAGGGGGGGGGAAGGGAAGGGGGAGGGGGGGGAAGGGAAGGGGGAGGGGGGGGAAGGGAAGGGGGAGGGGGGGGAAGGGAAGGGGGGGAAGGGAAGGGGGAGGGGGGGAAGGGAAGGGGGAGGGGGGGGAAGGGAAGGGGGAGGGGGGGAAGGGAAGGGGGAGGGGGGGGAAGGGAAGGGGGGGGGGAAGGGAAGGGAAGGGAAGGGGGGGGGGGTAAGGAGGGGTGGCAGTGGGTCCAGCCCCGGGGGGGAAGTGAGCGGTGGACGTGGGTCCAGCTGGTAGGAGAGGTTCTTTGTGGCCCTTTCCACAGCAGCGGGTTAGCAGTACTTTCGGGGGAACGGGCTTCAGCTTGCTTCAGTATCTCTGGGGTGTTGGCAACTTCAGCTTTTCGCGTATGCCCAGAGAGTTTGTAGCACAGACTTGAAGTTCTGCATCCCCACCACCAACCTCAGCCTAATGTCGGAGAGTGCTGCGGCAAATTCAAGTATTTCTTTGGCGAAAGCCCTGATTTTTTTTTCTGTCGCAAATGTACACAAAAAAAATCGGATGTTACCATGTGCGGGTGCCAAAAATCCAGCAAGTGGAAAAGAGAGGCCTATGTTTCTGTATATCACTCAAATATAAACTCATGTTGTTGAATCTCTTCATTAGTCTTATCATGCTGTTGTATACATTTCTGTATATTCTATATCTATCTCTCCAGAAACTCCCCGTTTGAATGCCTCCAATTCAGCTATTGCCCACGTCACAACACTGAAACTGCACTGGCCAAAGTCTGTGACTGGCATGCTATCCCCACTTGTCCTGTTTCCACAGCATTTGGCGCGGCTGATCATGCTGTCCTGCTCCATTGCCACTGCTTTGTTGTCCAGCTCTGTGGGACCACCCTTGTGCGGTCCATTTCCTACCGCTCTGGATGCAATCAGCATATTTCCAGCAATGGCTTCTCGCCCCCCTGCCAACTATGTCAGCTCAGAGCCACCCAACAATCCGTCCTTGGCCCCATTAATTTCCTCATGTTGCCCCTTGGTGACATCATCCACATGCATGGGGTCAGGTCAGCTTCCATATGTAGGCTGATCACACCCAGCTCTACCTCTAAATCGCTCTAAATCCCAAGACCATCTCGATGCTTTAGACTGCCTCTGTGAGGTCTTAGTTGAACCATAACTTCCTTCAACTGAACATCAGGAAGATCAAAGCCATTGGTCTCAACACCCTCCACAAACTCTGTTCCCCCCTGGTCTCTCAGTCAGGTCTATATACAGTAGACACCTCAAATCGCTGGAGAAATACCACCAGCGATGCCTGCGCAGGATCCTACAAATCCCCTGGGAGGACAGACACTCCAACGCTAGCGTCCTCGATCAGGCCAACATCCCCAGCATTGAAGCACTGACCAGACTTGATCAGCTCCGCTGGACAGGCCACATTGTTCGCATGCCAGACACGAGACTCCCAAAGCAAGCGCTCTATTCGGAACTCCTTCACGGCAAATGAGCCGAAGGTGGGCAGCGGAAACGTTACAAGGCCACCCTCAAAGCCTCCCTGAAAAGGTGCAACATCCCCACCGACACCTGGGAGTCCCTGGCCAAAGACCGCCCGAGGTGGAAGAAGTGCATTCTGGAGGGCGCTGAGCACCTTGAGTCTCATTGCCGAAAGCATGCAGAAATCAAGCGCAGGCAGCGGAAAGTGCGTGCGGCAAACCTGTCTCACCCACCCCTTCCCTCAACTACTGTCTGTCCCACCTGTGACAGAGACTGCAATTCCCGTATTGGACTGTTCAGCCACCTAAGAACTCATTCTAAGAGTGAAAGTATGTCTTCCTCGATTCCGAGGGACTGCCTGTGAATGAGATCAGTCTATGCTTCTACTATTGCTCGTGTTATTGCTCCCAACCTGCACACTGTTACTCTGCAAACTACTCCCGCCCTATATATCGCGCTCTTTCTCACGCTGCATTTCACTCACATGTTGTTGAAGCGAAAAAGATCATCACAACAGAACGCACGTAACGTTGTCATCTTGAAGCCGAAGTTTTCAGCGGAAGTGAACGTTTCACCTCTGCTGAGGCAAACAGCGGAACTGACGTCATGGATGCGGCGTAGGTTTAAAGTGGGGCGGAGCGCGCGCTGCCAGGGGCCGCCGAGTCCCAGCCCCGCCCACCGCCCCGCTCCAGCCCCGCCCCTCGCTCACCGCCCCAGCTCCGCCCCTCGCTCACCGCCCCAGCCCCGCTCCAGCCCCGCTCACCGCCCCAGCACCGCCCCTCGCCTCGCTCACCGCCCCAGCCCCGCCCCTCGCTCACCGCCCCAGCTCCGCCCCGCCCATCGCCTCGCTCACCGCCCCAGCTCCGCCCCGCTCCAGCCTCGCTCACCGCCCCAGCCCCGCCCCGCTCATCGCCCCAGCCCCGCCTCGCTCATCGCCCCAGCCCCGCCCATCGCCTCGCTCACCGCCCCAGCCCCGTCCCGCTCCAGCCTCGCTCATCGCCCCAGCCCCGCCCATCGCCTCGCTCACCGCCCCAGCCCCGTCCCGCTCCAGCCTCGCTCACCGCCCCAGCCCCGCCCCGCTCCAGCTCCGCCCATCGTCCCGCTCACCGCCCCAGCCCCGCCCCGCTCCAGCCTCGCTCACCGCCCCAGCCCCGCCCATCTCGCCGCTCACCGCCCCAGCTCCGCCCCATCCCCCCTTCTACCGCCCCTGCCCCGCCCTAGCCCCGCCCCTCACTGCCCGCTATTATGTTGCTGACAGAGGGAAGCATTGAAACGACAAATCACAGTGCCACCTGCAGGGGAAAGCGGTACTGCAGGTACTTACAATGAGTTTTCAATCAAGCACATGCCCCACATACTGAATTTATATTGCTATAATTATCTTCCCCGGAGTCGAGGATGACTTACTCCCACTCTGAAATGTCTACAGTATCTGTCACAGGTGGGGCAGATGGTGGTTGAAGGGGCAGGTGGGTGGGGTGCTTGGTTTGTCGTACGCTCTTTCCATGGAAATCGGCGTGGTCCAGGCCTGCAAGACCATCAGCAGGCCGGGGCCATTGGAGGGAGCAGCGTGCGACGATATACCGCTGCAGGGAGCAGCGCGTGCTGCTGCAGGAGGGCGACAGCTGCAAAGCCAGGTCGCTGATTGTAGTGCGGGCAGGCACAGCAGGAGGGGCGAAGGAGCTGCAAGAGTTTGTAGATGGAAGTGACCAAGGCCCAGGAGGGTCGTGAGTTTTGGGGCCCAGAAGAGGTGAGGGCCCAGGGGCAGCACGGGCCAGCCCATACTGCGATATGTGTGCGTGCTAGGTCCGGGCAGTAAAGCTGGTCTCCAGTTAGTCTTGGGTAATCCTTGCCACTGGACCAAGATCAAGCTCTGTCAAGCTCATGTGGTGGCCGGTGTACAACGGTACACGTTACCACACATTAAAAAAATCCACGCACAGGCTTCTTCCACCCTTCAAGATGTAGTTCGGGATCTGGAATAGTAGGTCCTTCATTGAAACACCTGTGAACTCATCCCTTTTTGACATGGAAGCATGTCATCCTCTCTTCGAGGGACTGCCTATGATGATGATGATGTTTGCACTTGGCTTCCGCCTGCTCCCAGCGAACAGACTTGGGGTGTTCGGTGCCTTTCCGGATGCTTCTCTTCCACTTTGAGCAGCCGTGGGCCAGGGATTCCCAAGAGTCGGTGGGGATGTTACATTTTTTCAAGGAGGCTTTGAGGGTGTCCTTGAATCATTTTCTCTGCCCACCTGGAGCTCGGCTGTCGTGACAGAGCTCGGAGTAGAGCGCCTGTTTCGGGAGTCTTGTATCAGGCATGCGAACTACGTGGCCCGTCCATCGGAGCTGATAGAGCATGATCAATGCGTCGATGCTGGGGATGTTGGCCTGAGAGAGAACACTGATGTTGGTACGCCTATCCTGCCAAAGCACTTACAGAATTTTGTGGTGGCAGCGTTGGTGGTACTTCTCCAGTGCTTTGAGGTGCCTACAGTACATTGTCCATGTCTTTGAAGCATAAAGGAGGGTGGGAATCACTACTGCTCTGTAGACCATGAGTTTGGTGCCGGGTTTGAGATCTTGGTTTTCAAACATTCTTTTCTTCAAGCGACCGAAGGCTGCACTGGCACACTGAAGGCGGTGTTGGGTTTCGTCATCGATGTCTGCCCTCGCTGACAGGAGGCTCCCAAAGTATGGAAAATGGTCCACGCTGTCCAAGGTCTTGTCGTGAATCTTGATGATCGGGAGGCAAGTACTGTGAGGCAGGGGCAGGTTGGTAGTGAACCTTTGTCTTATGGAGATTTAATGTAAGGCCCAGACTCTCGTATGCTTCAGTGAAGGTGTCAATGATGGTTTGGAGTTCGGCTTCTGAATGTGCGCAAACATCGTCTGCATACTGTAATTCAATGACACAGTTGGGACAACCTTGGTTCTCGACTGGAGGTGACAGAGGATGATCAATTTCCTGTTCATCCTGTAGATTAGTTGGAGGTTAGATGAAGCATTGCAGCAAGAAAGATGAGAAGAGCATTGGTGCGATGACACAGCCTTGCTTGACCCCGGTCTGCACTTGTATTGGGTCCGTGGTGGATCTGTTGGTAAGGATCATGGCTTGCAAGTCATCGTGAAGATAGATTCCCCAGCGCACTACCTTTTGAACAAGTTCCCAACATGGCTGTACCCCCAGCCATAACAAGCACACTCACATCACACCTGTACCCCAACGTTGAGTCCTGAGACACCCATTGCCATCCAAAACGTCGGATTGTCAGCCATTGCTGAGAACTGGCTTAAAGTCTTTAGGCATGTTTTAAATGCTTTTGTTTTATTATTCAGAAATACTAAGGGCCAGGTGCCAGATATGTAATTTTAAAATTGATAACTTCAAGTAACTGAGGGAAGACCTCATGCAGACCTTACATTAATATATTATTTATTCTGTACTTTTTGGTTTTGTATTACTGAGAAGCGCGAGGGTCTATGCAGCATCTTCCTCCATTTCGGATGCCCCCAAAAGTACGTGACTGTCCTCCGCCTTCACCACGACGACATGCAGGACGTGATCCTTACCAACGGATCCATCACAGGCCCCATCCACATCAGGACCGGGGTCAAGCAGGGCTGCGTCATCGCCCCAACCCTCTTCTCAATCTTCCTCGCTGCCATGCTCCACCTCACAGTCGACAAGCTTCCCACTGGAGTGGAACTAAACTACAGAACAATTGGGAACCTGTTCAACCTTCGCCATCTCCAGGCCAGATCCAAGACACCCCAATGTCTGTCGTCAAACTCTAGTAAGTGGACGCGCCTGTGTCTGCGCACACACAGAGGCTGAACTCCAGGACATAGTTGACGTATTTACTGAGGCGTACGAAAGCATGGGCCTTACGCTAAACACCAGTAAGACAAAGGTCCTCCACCAGCCTGTCCTCACTGCACAGCACTGCCCCCAATCATCAAGATCCACGGCACGGCCCTGGACAACTTCCCTTATCTCGGGAGCCTCCTATCAACAAGAGCAGGCATTGATGACAAGATCCAACACCGCCTCCAGTGCGCCAGTGCAGCCTTCGGCCGCCTGAGGAAAAGAGTGTTTGAAAAGAGGCCCTCAAAACTGTCACCAAGCTCACGGTCTACAGGGCTGTAGTAATACCCGCCCTCCTGTATGGCTCAGAGACATGGACCATGTACAGTAGACACTTCAAGTCGCAGGAGAAATACCACCAACGATGTCTCCGCAAGATCCTACAAATCCCCTGGGAGGACAGACGCACCAACATTAGCATCCTCGACCAGGCCAACATCCCCAGCATTGAAGCACTGACCACACTTGATCAGCTCCGCTGGGCAGGCCACATAGTTCGCATGCTTGACACGAGACTCCCAAAGCAAGCGCTCTACTCGGAACTCCTTCACGGCAAATGAGCCAAAGGTGGGCAGAGGAAGCGTTACAAGGACACCCTCAAAGCCTCCCTGATAAAGTGCAACATCCCCACCGACACCTGGGAGTCCCTGGCCAAAGACCGTCCTAAGTGGAGGAAGCGCATCCAGGAGGGCGCTGAGCACCTCGAGTCTCGTCATCGAGAGCGTGCAGAAATCAAGCGCAGGCAGCGGAAAAAGCATGCAGCAAACCAGTCCCATCCACCCCTCCCCTCAACGACTATTTGTCCCACCTGTGACAGAGACTGTGGTTCTTGTATTGGACTGTACAGCACCTAAGAACTCAAGTTAAGAGTGGAAGCAAGTCTTCCTCGATTTGAAGGACTGCCTATGATGATATTATTTATTCTGTACTTTTTGGTTTTGTATTACTGAGAACTTTCAAAAATATTACTAAACATTTTAAAAGGTTGAACAAAGGGATAAAGAGTGAAAAAAGTATAGTTCCCAGGTCCCTGGATATTTCTGAATCGCAGATCATGTTGAACTTGATCATTCTATGGTCACTGTTGTGGAAAAATATTTCCGAGACTGTATAATATATGTAAAGAGAGGTTTATTAAATCGGAGACAAAGCTTTGGGAGAAGTGTTAAAGACCCCTGTCTTTGAACCATCTTCTCAAATTGGTATCTGCAGTGAAGTCCTTTTATCTTACAAATTACGTCACTTTACAACACATGCTTTAGCACTACAAAGCTTTGACTTATCGAAGGCTAAGTTTTTGATATATAACCCATCCTGCATTGTGACAGGGCAGTATAAACAAGTGCAGGCTTTTGACACCGGTATAAACAAACATACCTAGCACTTAACTCTCCGGTGTTCATTACCTCATTGTCCCTTACAAAATTCATTTAAAGGGGAAAATAAAACAAATGTTTGGTCCCGTATACAATCAAATATATGTCCAAAAATCCACTCCAACAATATTCCCCCTTTTGGTCCTGGAGGATGTTTACGAAATCCAGATGACCACAATGATAGTAGCATATATTCGTCCTTTGGGGTATGTTACTTCCCTGATGTTCCGTATGTCCACCTTGCCTGTAGCTCTAGGCTACCCTTCAAAGATAGTGGTCGGTGTCATTGTCGTCTGTTTCTTCATCCTTGGTGTCTTCAGGTATTTCCATCAGGTGTGCTTCTTCTTCGGCGATTACACTGGCTACTGGCATCAGTCGAGCCATCATAACTTTACAGCAGATATTAAAACACCCGATAATCAGACAGCAAGTAATTATTATTACAACCAGAATAATTACTCCATGCATAAGATAGGACCCCCAGGAACCCCCCGAACAGCCAGTCAAATCAGCCAGATCCTCCTGCTGTCGTGGATAACTTCTTTACCTCCCTTCTTATGTGATCAGCGAGGTTGGTTATGTTTTCTGAATTATCGGGAATGTAAGTGCAACATTCAGCTCCAATTAAGGCACATTGTGCGTATGGCTACCATTTCAGCCGTTATGCCCTCCATTGCTTCAGCAGTGTCGTTAACTATCTGTTCCAGTACCCTCTCTAGGTTACGTAATTCATCAATGGTGTGTCCTATCCCGAATGGGAGCATCATGACCCCAAATCGCCTCTCTACTGGGGTAAGATCTCGTCTTAGTCGACCTGGTGTCTGTACTTCTGCTAAAGTACATACCCGTCTGACAAAAGGGATCACATATCCCAAATAACAGGACCCCCCTCCAGTTCTGAGGCAACCAGGGGTAGGCCTTGTGCCCGCACACAAAATAAGTGCCATTGTATGCTGTTAGATTCGATCCCAATCTCTCTCTCAGCCCCCGTCGCCACCTAATCTTAGGGTCCCAGTCCTGGCTACTTGTCTGTTTCGCTGGCTATTATGTTCCACCTGGCGAGGTTAAAGTATCCTGTTGCAAAACCTGTTTCCTCACCGGTCAGGTTTCTAGTGAAACAAATGTCAGCGGTGGGCCTTCCAACTTCTGAGGTGTTGGTCAAAACCAGGAACGGGGGTCGTACCGACCTATTGTATTCCGGCTGGTACCATCCGTCAATGCATCCATTGTCCGTTCCCTTTAACATCGATGCAGGCACAAGTGTCCTTGCTGATTATAACCTCATACGGTCCTTTTTGGGGCAAACCCCGGTTTTCCCGGGAGGACCCTTACCATAACGCGACTTCCCGCCAACGGGACTTCAGGGAACTTTGTAAGCTCTGCTTCCGCGTCTCTTTCTTCCTGATTGTCCCTAATTAATTTACGCATCCCTTTTAATTGAGTACTTAGTTCCAAAACATACCGTTTTATTTTGTCTTTTAATGGGCCTACATCGGCCCCCCCTGTTATGATGTTCTCTGGTAATTAGTTCATAAGGGGTTAATCCGGTTGTCCGGTTTGTCGTGGCTCTTAACTTCATCAGTATAATGGGTAATACTTCTGTCCACGTTTTTCTTGACGTTTGCATGGCCTTTGCCAGGGCATTCTTAAGGGTACGGTTCATGCGCTCTACGATCCCAGAACTCTGCAGGTAGTAGGGGATGTGGAATTTTTGTTTTATGCCCATCAACTGGCATATTGTTTTTACAATTTTTTTCCGTGAAGTGGGTGCCTTGGTCGGAATCTATTTGAAGAGGCACTCCCCATCGGGGAATCACCTGCTCAGTCAATATCCTTGCCACTGTTGAGGCAGTGCAATCACGTGTGGGGAAAGCTTCCACTCACCGAGTAAATTGATCTATAATCACTAGGCAATATATTTTTCCATGGGATGGGGGCAAAGGACCTGTGAAATCAATTTGTACGTGTTCCCATGGCCCCCGTGGACGGGGCTGGTGTCTCATTTTAATTTTAATGGGCCTGCCTGGATTATATCTCTCCCCATCCCTTTCCACCACCAATCTCTCCCAAGACTCCCGGTCATGGCCTCTCATCCTGAATAAGGCAGGCCATGATGCAACTCCAATAATGTATTCTGTATGCATTCAGGCGCCATTACCTTGTCGTTTCGTCTCCAAACGTTAACCTTCCCTTGCGTTACGCCCTGCTTTGTCCACATACCTATTTCCTCCTCAGAAGTGTCCTGGTGTAGTTTCTCGATACTTATCTGTTCGTCTCGGGCCCCAGCGACACTGACTTAATTTTAATAATTTAAAATCATTATCAATGGAGAGTGTTTTTTACCTCTTCAAATTCTTTTTTTTTTTCAATCGCAAACACCCCTTCTCCCCCATGCTGTCATATAATCGTGTACTATCCCGAATGCATATCTACTGTCCGTATAGATATTAACAATCATATTTTCCGATAATTCCAGTGCCCGGGTGAGGGCTACCAGTTCTGCCACTTGAGCTGACGACCCCCCATTAATTCGCCCTGATTCAACTGTCTCTAGATCCTGGTTAACTACGGCCCATCCGGTACGAGGTAGTCCCTCTACGTATTTTCGTGAGCCGTCCACAAACAAGGTTTGTTCTGCGGTTTGAAGGGGGGCGTCTTTTATTCTATCCTCTTCCATATCCTCACATACCTCTTCGCAAAAGTGGGGTTCCCCCTCACCCATCATACCTTCTGCGGGGTTGTTTCCTACATCCCTAATTATGGTTACCGTTTTGTTGGGTGTTAAGAGGACTGCTTCCCACTTTGCCCGTCTCATATTAGATACGGTTCTCAGTTTTCCTGTGTTTAACATTTCTACCAATGTGTGTTTAGTGTGGAGAATGATGTTTCCAGTCATCACCACAGACTCGCTTAATTTTTACCGCCCAAGCTGCGCAATCTAGCGCGGCTATACATCTGGATAACCCAGTCACCACCGGGCTTTCGGTGATAGAGTAATAGGCTATAGGTCTCCTTTTATCCCCGTGATCTTGGGTGACCACGGCCATATAGAACCCACCTTCATTGTTACAGTGGATGTGGAAATCCTTACTCATGTCAGGCAGTCCCAATCCAGGTGCAGAAACTGGTTCTGACTTGAGTTTACTATACGCCTGTTCTTGTTCAGGGCCCCACTCTATGAGGTCTAGGGCCGGTTTCCCCCCTTTCACTAATCTTTGTATTGGCTCAGCAATTTTTGCAAAATCAGGGATAAAGTTCCGGCTGTAATTAAAGAGGCCCAGTACTTTCCTCACCCCCTAACCGTTACTGGTCTAGGCATGTCCTTGACAGCCTTTTTCCTATCCGAGGGCATTTCTTTCAGCCCCTTGAGAGGCAGTACCCTAGGTACAGGACCTGGGATTTCCTTACCTGGGCATTTTTGGGGAGTTAGTGGTGCTAACTGTTTCTTTTAAGATACCCTTTTCCACTAGCCCTTTTACTATTTCTACAACCGCTGTTCTAGCTTCAGGTCTTATAGGGTATTGTGGCAAGTGCCCCTTTTCTGCCCTCCTCCTGTTCCCGTGGCAGAGACTTTTCCTGCTTTATCTTTTTCTTTTCTAAACTGCTAAAGCTTACTGTTTTAGCCTTTTTCAAAAGTCCCTTTTACACCTTCACAGATAGCTCACCACTCGCCCATGAGTTTGACCTAATCCCTGAAGGTATTTCTAAATTTAAAACTTTTTTTTTAAACTGAACTAGAAGCTTTCGTGTCAAGGTTTTACACAAAGGAAAATGGGAGCGTTTTAAAAGGCATTCTTTATCTCATTCCTGGACTAAATTTATGTCTTTCAACCCAATTGCATGTTTTCTTTCGACAAGTAAGTGAGCGTGTCAGATTCTTTTTTTTTTACTACCGGGACCATATATTTTTATCTTTTACTCAACAAACCTATCCTTTGTGCATTTCCTAGCTCCGTAACTTATATCCACACCTTCGTTTCTAACTTAAAATGTAATACCATAAGGTTCACAGTTTCTTAAACTTCCCACATACAGGACAACACTACGAAGGGTTAAAAAAAAACATTTCACTCTGTTTGGAAAGAGTGGATGGAGCTAAAACAGGCAGGCAACTCCACACCTTCCCAAGCAGGCTTTCATTCATTCCACAATCAAAATCACTCGAGTACTCTCTTCATTCAAAATAGACACTCACAAAAGTCTCTCTTCATTCAACAAAGCTTATGCCTGGATCCATATGTCACTTAAGATAGTCACTATCAGCTTTTTTATGGCATTACGTAATTACGCAAGTTACAATTAATGATAGGAATTAATTAATGACCCGGGCAGCCCGCGTTTTACATTCCCTTCCTTACCTTCCATGTTCGCCAGTCTTGGACGTTTCCCTTTGTTTCTGTAATACTCACGGCCATGACTACTCTGTGGAGACCCTTTGTCTTCGCAACAAAGCAAGCGTGTTTCCTTATCACCGGAGTTTTCGGCTCTAGGTTAGATCGATCAGTTCCCTTCCGCACCGACCTTATTTACTAAAGGGACAACTCAAACTGGTTAGTCAGCCTCTTCCCGCTATCTGTTTACTCTATCTTATACACTATCCCGTTGTGCCCGTACACCTCTCTTTTCAGTCTCTAACACCAGATTCCAGATACTGTCTTAAGTGATCACGTCTGATCAGACAGTATCCTGTCGTGACGCCATTTTGTTGTGGAAAAATATTTCCGAGACTGTATAATATATGTAAAGAAAGGTTTATTAAATCGGAGACAAAGCTTTGGGAGAAGTGTTAAAGACCCCTGTCTTTGAACCATCTTCTCAAATTGGTATCTGCAGTGAAGTCCTTGTATCTTACAAATTACGTCACTTTACAACACATGCTTTAGCACTACAAAGCTTTGACTTATCGAAGGCTAAGCTTTTGCTATATAACCCATCCTGCATTGTGACAAGGCAGTATAAACAAGTGCAGGCTTTTGACACCGGTATAAACAAACATACCTAGCACTTAACTCTCCAGTGTTCATTATCTCATTGTCCCTTACAAAATTCATTTAAAGGGGAAAATAAAACAAATGTTTGGTCCCGTATACAATCAAATATATGTCCAAAACTCCGCTCCAACAGTCACTATGTCCGAAGGGAGTCACAACTTCCATTTCCTGCGTGGTACCTGGATCACTTTGCATTACCAAGTCAAGGGCCGTGAAATTGGACCTATTTGCGCCGGCCATTAAGGCCAGTTTGATAGAAAAATGGCGGCCGCCTTGCTTCCCGCCCACTTCCAGCGTGGAAAGCGGCGGCCGCCATTTTGGGCAGGTTGGCAGCGATGCTGTTGCCTGCGCACGCGCTGCAAATATTTAGATGAGCCAGATGGTGATGTCAATTGGTGTGCAATGCTGAATTGACACATGATCTATAATTTTGGACTAAATAAAAACAGAAAATGCTGGAAATATTCAGCAGGTCAGGCAGCATCTATGGAGAGAGAAACAGTTACCGTTTTAGGTCGATGATCCTTCGTCAGAACTAGAAAAAGTTAGAGATATAACAGGTTTTTAAGCAAGTGTAGGGGCAGGGAAAAGGGGGAGGGGAGGAAAGAACAAAAGGAAAGATCCCTTTGGAATGCTGAGAGGGGAGGGGAAGATGTGATTGGCGGTGGGATCACGCTGGAGGTGGTGGAATTGGTGGAGGATGATCCGCTGAACGTGGAGGCTGGTGGGGTGAAAGATGAGGACAGGGGGAACCCTGTCATGGTTCTGAGAGAGAGGGGAAGGGGTGAGCATGGAGGTGAGGGAAATAGAATGGACACGGTCGAGGGCCATGTTAACCATGGCGGAGGGGAATCCTCTGTTGAGGAAAAAGGAAGACATGTCAGAGGCATTAGTGTGAAAGATGGCATCATCATAGCAGATGCGATGGAGATGGAGAAACTGGGAGAATGGAATGGAGTCCTTACAGGATGCGGGGTTGGAGGAAGTGTAGTCCAGGTAACTGTGGGAGTCAGTGGGCTTCTCATGGACACTGGTCGAAAGCCATTGACTTTAATGATAGTAAAATTGAATAATCTGTAAAATGGGAGGCTGGTCTGATCCCGTCAGTTAATTTCCTGCACCACCCCCACTCTGACCTCTCCATTCTCGGCCTCCTACACTGTTCCAGTGAAACTCAACGCAAGCCCGAGGAACAGCACCTCATCTTTTGTTTAGGCACTTTAAAGCCTTCTGGACTCAACATTGAGTTCAACAATTTCAGCTGATAACCTCTGCCCATATTTTGCTCCCTTTCCTCCTTTTTTTAAACACACCTCCCCCCCCCCTCCATTCTTATGTAATTTCTCTCTGTTTCCCATGGCAGCTGGTAATTATTCCACCATTCACACCCTATCTAGACTAACCTTTTTCTAACTTCTGCCATTACTAGCTCAAGTCGGCCCATCACCTCTTTTGTCTCTCTAATCTCTCCTGTCTTCCACCCTATCACAGACCTTCCCTTTTGTTCTTTCCTCCCCTCCCCCTTTCAGTGCTCCTTAAGAATCTGTTCATTTCGAACATTCGGCATTTCTGACGAAGGGTCATCGACCTGAAACGTTAACTCGGTTTCTCTCTCCGCAGATGCTGCCTGACCCTCTGAGATTTCCAGCATTTTATGTTTTTATTTCAGATTCCAGCATCCGCAATATTTTGCTTTTGTTTCCGTCAGTTTCCTGACAGACGACTTAGGTTAATATCATCCCCACTGTGTTCATACACATCTTCCACCACTCGTCGATCTATAGTCTAATTTAGGAAGCAATTTCCTTCCTGTGATCTCCTCGCGTATCCAGTTTAAATGATTCTCAGTAGCTGCCTAAATGTTGCTCACATGTCTCTCTGTTCCTTCTTTGTTAAAAATGGGAAACCTGACTCCAACCTGCCGCGAACGTGCCAATTCCGGTTTAACCAGGGGGTGTTTGGGGTTGGCCGAGTAACCCACATTTGAGAAGCGGATCGGTAATTGTAATATTTAAATGAGGCTCCGGGCTTCAGCTTTTGTCAGTGATTCAGATTTAACACCTCCAGCACAGATTCCCTGGGGCATGGAAAACCCAGCAGCTGAAAGGAGGCTGAAGCTGTCAGATTCCAGCACTGCTTGTGGGCCAGGAGAGCAGAAGCTCTTCCCCCCCAGGCCCTCAAGTAAACCTGCCATAATCTCTCCCTCCCCGCAATCCAACCTCTCCTCCCTATCATCTCTATGATTCCATTTACAGGATGCACTGTGGCAAGTGGCCAAGGCTTCCATGACAGCAACCCTACCTCCACCTCCACCTAGAAACACAAGGTTAGTAGGTGCATAGGAATCATTATGTCCTGAATGGCGCTATATGTCCTGCCTTGGAAATATATCACCGTTCCTTCATTGTTGCTGGGTCTAAATTCTGGATCTCCCTCTCTATTAGCATTGTGAGAGCACTTTTACCACACGGACTGCAGCGGTTCAAGAAGAAGGTCCACGACCATTTTGTCAGGGCAGTTAGTGATGGGCATAAATGCTGGCCTTGCCAGTGACGCCCACATCCTGAGAATGAATTAAAAAACACCAGTCAACGGAGCAACCTCCTTGATTTCCTTGAAGAAATGATAATCCAGGTGGACTGTGGAAAACTCGACCATCATGTAGTTAACCTGGACTTCCAAAGAGACATTTGACAAAGCTCCACACCAAAGGCTATTGGTTAAATTCCAAGCTATGGGATTCAAGGTAAATCTTGGAAATGGATAAGAAATTGGCGAAATTGAAGATTAAAAAGCAATGTGTACTTGCTAGAAAAGTTATGTTCTTATGTTCTTATGGAGAGGAAGTACTGAACTGGGTGCCCCAGGGCTTAGAAAAAAAAAGAAAAGGCTTGCATTTATATAGTGCCTTTCATGACCACCCGACATCTCAAAGCACTTTATATCCAATGAAATACAGCCAATGGAATCACTACTGTTTCTAATTGTTATCAATCACTAGGATTCAGGTATTCAATACAAAATAGCCAAATTTGCAAATTATATCAAATTAGGAGGGGCATGAGAATCAAATATGACAGAACAAGTTGGACAAAATATGTTATCAGATGAAATTTAATGTGGACAAGTGCAAAGTGCTACACATAGGGTGGAAAAATAAATATCACGCAAAATCCATGAACGATGTCGAAATTTCTAAGGATGATGTTGAAAGAGATCTTAGTCGACTCAACATTCAACATGTCCAACCAGCAATTAACAAAGCCAATAGATCTGCACAGCTAAAGCAGTAGGATATAAATTAAAGGAATTTGAAAGTATTCTGATTAGACTGTATCTTCAGTACTGTGCCCATTTCTGGTCACCAAGAAACAAGAGAGACATTCAAGCACTGGAGGCAGTGTAGAGAGGAGCTACAAGGCGGATCCCTATTGTTAGAGGTCTGAGCAAAGAGGAGAGAATGGAGAAACTTGGATTTTTCAACCTAGAAAGGAGGCGTCTGAGAGATGATCTTTATAAAGGTATTTAACTACAACAGCAACTTGTATTTATATAGCACCATTAACATAGTAAAACATCCCAAGGCAATTCACAGGAGTATTATAAGACAAAAGAAATTTGACGCCGAGCCACAGAAGGAGAAACTAGGGCAAATGACCAAAAGGTTGGTCAAAGAGGTAGGTGTTAAGGAGCGACTTAAAGGATGAAAGAGAGGTGGAGAGGAGGTTTAGGGATGGATTTCCAGAACTTAGGGCCTATGCAGCTGAAGGCACGGCCATCAATGGTTGAGCGATTAAAATCAGGGATGCTCAAGTGGGCAGAATTAGAGAAGCGCAACTATCTCGGGGGGGTGGGGGGGTGGGGGGGGGGGATGGTGGGCTGGAAGAGATTGCAGAGATAGAGGGATTTGAAAACAGGATAATAATTTTTAAATTGAGGCATTGTTTAACCAGGAGCCAATGTAGGTCAGTGAGCACAGGGGTGATGGGTGAGCGGGCTTGGTACGAGTTAGGACATGGGCAGCCAAGTTTTAGATGACCTCAAGATTATGTAGGGTAGAACGTGGGAGGCCAGCCAGGAGTGCATTGGAATAGTGAAGTCTAGAGGTAACAAAGGCATGGATGAGGTTTTCAGCAGTGAATGAGCTGAGGCAAGGGCGGAGACAGGCAACGTTATGTATGTGGAAGTAGGCGGTCTTAGTTATGCTGCGGATATGTGGCCGGAAGCTCACTTCAAGTTCAAGTATGATACCAAGGTTGTGAACAGTCTGGTTCAACCTCAGACAGATGCTGGGGAGAGGGATGGAGTCGGTGTCTAGGGAATGCAGTTTGTGACGGGGACCAAGGCCAATGGCTTCGGTCTTCCCAATATTTAATTGGAGAAAATTTCTGCTCTGGATGTCGGACAAGCAATCTGACAATTAAGAGACCGTGGAGGGGTCAAGAGAAATGGTAGTGAGGTGAAGCTGGGTGTTGTCAGTGTACCTGTGGAAACTGACACTGTGTTTTCGGATGATGTCGCCGAGGGGGAGCATGTAGATGAAAAATAGGAGTGGGGCAGGGGATAAATCCTTGGGGGCCATCAGAGATAACAATGCGGGAACAGGAAGAGAAGCCGGTGTAGGTGATTTTCTGGCTATAATTTGATAGATAAGAATGGAACCAGGCAAGTGCAGACTTATCCAGCTGGACGACAGAGAGAGATATTAGAGGGTGATGGAGTGGTCAACCATGTCAAAGGTTGCAGACAGGTCGAGAAGGATGAGGACGGATAGTTTATCTTCGTTACAATCACAAAGGATATAATTTATGACTTGGATGAGAGCCGTTTCAGCACTGTAGCAGGAACGAAAACCTGATTGGAGAGATTCAAACATGGAGTTCTGGGAAATATGGGCATGGATTTGGGAGGCAACAACATGTTCAAGGACTTTGGAGAGAAAAGAGAGGTTGGAGATGGGGAGGTAGTTTGCAAGGACGGAGGGGGTCAAGAGTTGTTTTTTGAGGAGAGGGGTGATGACGGCAGATTTGAAGGAGAGGGGGACAGTACCTGAGGTGAGAGAACCGTTAACTATGTCGGCTAACATGGGAGTCATAAAAGGAAGTTGGGCAGTCAGCAGTTTAGTGGGACTAGGTCCAAGGGAGCAGGAAGTGGTTCTCATGGACAAGATGAGCGTGGAGAGGTCAAGAGGGGAGATCAGAGAAAAACTGGAGAAAGATGCGCGTTCAGGGATAGGGCAGAGTAAGTTTGGCCCAGTGGGCTAGGGGAAGGGAGGGAAGTGACAGAGGCAGCTAATTGGAAGATCTCAATCTTAGAGACAAAGATGCCCATGAGCTCCTTGCACATGTTGTTGGAGGTGAGTGTGGTGGAGAAAGGAAAGAGGGGTTTAAGAAGACTGTTAGCAGTAGAGGATAGTAGCTGGGGATGGTCATGGCATTCCAGAGTGATCTTGGAGTAGTGAGCAGTTTTGGCAGACGAGAGCAGGACATGATAATGCTTTATGTGGTCCAGCCATATCTGGCGGTGAATGGCTAAACCAGTTGTCCACCATATCGATTCAAGTCTGCGTCCTTGGATTTAAGGGAGCAAAGATGAAGGTTGTACCAGGGGGAATGGCCAGGGTGAGAGTAATTATTTTAATAGGGAGTAGGGTATCAAAGGTGATGGTGAGGGTATGGTTGAGCAGATCGGTAACTGCAGAAATCTCATGGTGACTGGAGGGCCAAAGGCTGGACTGTTGGGATTTTGTAAGTGCAGTTGTAAGTGAGTTAAGAGAGACTTTTTTCCAGGGGTGGACACAGAAGGAAGTAGGGTTGTTTGGAGGAAGGGTTGATGTGGGTAGAGAGCAATACAAGGAAGTGGTCAGAGATGGCCTTATCTGCGATTGACACGATGGGAGCAGCGAGGCCACGAGAGATGGTAAGGTCAGGGGTAGCCATGAATATCTGTTGGAGAGTTTAAATGGAGGGAGAAATTAATGGAAGATAGGAGGCTAATGAACTCAGAGGAGAGAGAGCATGATGAGTTCAGAAGAGAATTGAAATCACTGAGGATGAGAAGTCACTCGGTGCAGAGGCGGAGGGAGGAAAGCAGTGAAGATATCTCAGCAATAAAATTGTTAAGGGAATGGAAAAGGCAAATCCAGAATAAGACTTGAAATTCAACAGTGAGAGTAGGACAAGGGAGCAAGTGGTCAACTATTAAAAGATAAATTTAAGACTGATTCTGTATCAGGAAATTTTTCTTCACACATAGAATGAACACAAACAATAGACTTCTAGATAGAGGGGTTGAAATTGGTCTCCGCCAGTAACATGATACGAGCTCATTGCAAATTGGCATTCCGTTTTATACCACACCTGATTTTCTTTTCGATGGACTCTCTTTCCCCAGTCTCTCCCCCATCTCTCTCCGGTCCCTCTCTCCAATCTCCCCCCTCTCTCTCTCCCTCCAATCTCTCTCCTCTCCCTCGCCAATCTCTCCCTCCAATCTCTCTCCTCTCTCTCCCTCTCCAATCTCTCCCTCCAATCTCTCCCCTCCCTTTCCGATCTCTCCCCATCTCGCTCCCTCTGATCTCTCCCCCTACTCTCTCCCTCCGATCTCTCCACATCTCGCTCCCTCCGATCTCTCCCCCAACTCTCTACCTACGATCTCTCCCCCCCCCCCTTTTCCCTCCAATCTCTCCCTTCTCACCCTCTATAATGTATTTGCTTTATGGGTTCATTGCTTAAGAATTCATAGCACCACATTGCTATTAAGAACTAATTGGTTTATTAGCAAAGGTTTAACAGTCACACTACACATTACCAGTTCATCCACCAGGCTCACAACCACCTGCCTCATCATGGCTCCCCTGAACCCAACTGGCTGGGGTTTTATTGAGTCTTGTGAACATCACGTGACTGGTTAAGCCACTCCCAACTCAATAGCTCAACAAACCTGTGAGCATTCTCACAGGTACATACATTATACCCTCCAATCTCTTCCCTCGCTGATCTCCGGTCCTCTTCCCTCTCTCTTCCCCTCTCTCTCCCCTCTCTACCCGTCTCTATCCCCCTCTCTCTCCCCTCTCTGATCTCTCCCTCCAATCTCTCTCTTCCTCCAACCTCTCCTCTCTCTCTCCTCTCTTCCTCTGATCTCTCCCTCTCTCTCCCATATCTCTCTACCTGTCTCTCTCTCCCTCTGATTTCTCCCCTTTCTGATCTCTCCCTCCAATCTCTCTCTCCCTCCGATCTCTCCCCCTCTCTCTCTCTGATCCCCTCTCTTTCTCCCTGTTATATATGTAAACCTGTATATACCTTGTGTAGCCACCAGAGGGCTCATCCCCTGGAGTCTCAAGGGATCCCACAATCCCTTGGGAACACCTGTACTTAAGGAGGCCTCACAGGCTGGAGAGTCTGGAGACCTGAAATAAAGGACTACGGTCACACTTTACTTTGAGCTCACCGTATCCAGTCAGACTCTTTATTCATACATAACAACTGGCGATGAGATACAGATGATGAACTCAGCGATGCAGAGAACAGTGGGCATCCTGGAGAAATTTTCGGACGGAGATGATTGGGAAACATTTGTGGAGCGACTCAACCAATACTTCGTGGCCAACGAGCTGGAAGGAGAAGCGAATGCTGCCAAATGAAGGGCGATTATCCTCACCATCTGCGGGGCACCAACGTATGGCCTCATGAAAAATCTGCTTGCTCCAGCGACACCCACAGAGAAATCATACGATGATTTATGCACACTGGTCCAGGAGCATCTGAACCCGAAGGAAAGCGTTCTGATGGCGAGGTACCGGTTCTACACCTACAAAAGGTCTGAGGGCCAGGAAGTGGCGAGTTATGTCGCGAGCTGAGACACCTTGCAGGACATTACGAATTTGAAGGACATTTGGAGCACATGCTCAGAGATTTCTTCATACTTGGCATTGGCCATGAAGTGATACTTCGCAAACTTTTGACTGTAGAGACCCCAACCTTGAGTAAAGCCATAGCGATAGCCCAGGCGTTCACTGCCACCAGTGACAATACTAAGCAAATCTCTCAGCACACGAGTGCTGCTACAAGTACTGTGCACAAAGTGATGTTGTTTTCAAATCGCAACGTACAGGGCAGCCCCCACATGCCTGCAGCTGCACGTCCGCAGATGTCTCAGAGTCCACCATCAAGGGTGATGAATGCAAGGCCATTAACACCTTGGCACTGTGGGGATGATCATCGTTTCCATTCATGTCGATTTAAAGGGTATGTTTGCAAGGGCTGTGGAACAATGGTACACCTCCAACGTATGTGCAGACGAGCTTCAAACCGTGCTACTCCTGCAAACCACCATGTTGCAGAAGAGGACAGATCCATGGAAGATCACGACGATCCAGAGCCTCAGACCAAGGAGGTAGAGGTATATGAGGTGCACACATTTACCACAAAGTGTCCCTGATAATGCTGAAGGTTGAATTAAATGGACTCCCGGTGTCAATTGAGCTGGACACGGGCTCGAGCCAGTCCATTATGAGCAAAAAGACTTTCTATAAATTGTGGTGCAGAAAGGCCTCAAGGCCAGTCCTGACTCCCATTCACACAAAGGAACTGATTCCAATAATCGGCAGTGCTACTGTAAAGGTCTCTTACGATGGAGCGGTGCACAAGCTACCACTCTGGGTGGTACCGGGTGATGGTCCCACACTGCTTGGCAGGAGCTGGCTAGGAAAGATATGCTGGAACTGGGATGACATCCGAGCACTCTTGTTCGCTGTCGAAACTTCGTGTGCCCAGGTCTTAAACAAATTCCCCTCGCTGTTCGAACCAGGCATCGGGAAGTTCCAAGGAGCAAAGGTGCAGATCCACCTAATTCCGGGGGCATGACCCATCCATTTCGCCGATCAAATTCAATGAGTGCGCCAGTCCAATTGTTCCAGTCCTCAAGGGAGATGGCACCTCAGAATCTGTGGTGATTACAAAGTAACTATCAATCGTTTCTCCCTGCAGGATCAATACCCACTACCAAAGGCTGACAACCTTTTTGCGACACTGGCGGGAGGAAAGACGTTCACGAAGCTGGACTTGACTTCTGCCTACATGACGCAAGAGCTGGAGGAATCATCGAAGGGCCTCACCTGCATCAACACGCACAAAGGTCTCTTCATTTACAATAGATACCCCGTTTGGGATTCGATCAGCCGCGGCAATATTCCAGAGAAACATGGAAAGCTTACTGAAGTCGGTCCCACGCAGTTACAGGTCGGGACACAGTCGAGCATCTGCAGAACCCGGAGGAGGTTCTTAGTCGACTTAACTGCATGGGGCTCAGGTTAAAATGCTCGGCGGACGGCATCAGGCCCACCGATTCGAAGACGGAGGCAATCGAGAATGCACCGAGGCCACAGAACGTGACGGAGCTGCAGTCGCTTCTAGGACTCCTGATCTACTTTGGTAACTTCTTACCAGGTCTCAGCACACTGTTAGAACCACTGTACGCCTTACTGCATAAAGGGTATGGGGTAAAAGCCAAGAAAATGCCTTTGTAAAAGCTAGAAAATTGTTATACTCAAACAAATTGCTTGTGTTGTATGATCCATGTAAGCGTTTGGTACTAGCATGTGATGCGTCATCGTATGGGGTCGGGTATGTATTGCAACAAGCTAATGAATCTGGGAAATTGCAACCGGTTGCTTATGCATCCAGAAGTTTGTCTAAGGCTGAGAGAGCCTACAGCATGATTGAAAAAGAAGCGTTAGCGTGTGTTTATGGGGTAAAGAAAATGCATCAATATCTGTTTGGGCTCAAATTTGAATTGGAAACTGACCATAAGCCACTGATATCCCTTTTTTCTGAAAGTAAGGGGATAAATACGAATGCATCGGCCCGCATCCAGAGATGGACGCTCACGTTGGCCGCATACAACTACGCCATCCGCCACAGGCCAGGCACAGAAAACTGTGCCGATGCTCTCAGAAGACTGCCATTGCCCACCACGGGGGTGGAAATGGCACAGCCCGCAGATTTAGTCATGGTAATGGAAGCATTCGAGAGTGAGCAATCACCGGTCACGGCCCGACAGATTAGAAACTGGATGAGCCAGGACCCCTTACTGACCCTAGTAAAAAATTGCATGCTTCACGGGAGCTGGTCCAGTGTCCCAGTGGAAATGCAGGAAGAGATAAAGCCATACCAGCGGCGCAAAGATGAAATGTCTATACAGGCAGACTGCCTTCTGTGGGGTAATCGGGTAGTGGTCCCCAAGAAGGGCAGGGACACTTTCATCAGTGACCTCCACAGTACTCATCCAGGCATCGTAATGATGAAAGCGATAGCCAGATCCCACGTGTGGTGGCCCGGTATCGATGCGGACTTAGAGTCCTGCGTGCTCGGATGTAACACATGCTCGCAGTTAAGCAATGCACCCAGGGAGGCGCCACTAAGTTTATGGTCTTGGCCCTCCAAACCGTGGTCCAGGGTCCATGTCGACTATGCAGGCCCGTTTTTGGGTAAAATGTTCCTTGTGGTTGTAGATGCGTACTCCAAATGGATTGAATGTGAGATAATGTCGGCAAACACGTCCACTGCCACCACTGAAAGCCTGCGGGCCATGTTTGCCACGCACGGCCTGCCTGATGTCCTTGTAAGCGACAACGGGCCATGCTTCACCTGTGTGGAGTTCAAAGAGTTCATAACTCATAATGAAATCAAACATGTTACATCTGCCTGTTCAAACCAGCATCCAATGGTCAGGCAGAGAGAGCAGTGCAAACCATCAAGCAGAGCTTGAAGAGGGTAACTGAAGGCTCACTGCAGACTCGCCTATCCCGAGTTCTGCTTAGCTATCACACAAGACTCCACTCGCTCACTGGGATTCCGCCCGCTGAACTGCTCATGAAAAGGGCATTTAAGACAAGGCTCTTGTTAGTCCATCCTGATCTACATGAACAGGTAGAGAGCAGGTGGCTTCAACAAAGTACATATCATGATAGTGAAAATGTGTCACGCGAAATTGAAATCAATGATCCTGTATTTGTGTTGAACTATGGACAAGGTCTCAAGTGGCTTCCCGTCACTATTGTGGCCAAAGAGGGGAGCAGCGTGTTTCGAGTCAAACTTTCAAATGGACTCATTCACCGGAAACACTTGGACCAAATCACGGACTATCCAGAGCAACCCACATTGGACCCTACATTCTTTGACCCCGCCAACAGACACACCAGTGGTAACTGACACCGCGGTTGGCTACGAAGCGGAACCCATAACCCGCAGCAGCCCAGCAGGACTCACCACACCAGGCAGCCCAGCAAGGCCAGCTGCACAGCAGCCCAGCGATGGCCCAACAAACGATTCACCAAAACCAGCATTTGCACCGAGACGATCAACCAAGGAAAGGAAGGCCCCAGATTGACTCACCTTGTAAAAAGTTACACTACTGACTTTGGCAGGGGGGGGGAGTGTTGTTATATATGTAAACCTGTATCTACCTTGTGTAGCCACCAGAGGGCTCATTGCCTGGGGTTCCAAGGGATCCCACAATCCCTTGGGAGCACCTGTACTTAAGGAAGCCTCACAGGCTGGAGAGGCACTCTGGAGACCTGAAATAAAAGACTAAGGTCACACTTTATTTTGAGCTCACAGTATCTAGTCAGACTCTTTATTCATACATAACACTCCCCATTCGATCCAATCTTCTCCTAGACCTTCTCAGACCCAGTGAGGGGCTTTGTTCCATAGAGCTGAACAAAGACCGGCCCCACGTGGCACTGCATTGCACTGTGGGGTACTGCGCATGCGCGGCCGGACCTTGGTGCCAGTGTGCATGCGCAGAAGGTCACTAAAATGTTCGTGCAGATAATCACATCGACTTAAAGGTGCCAGAATCGGTTTACTTTTAGTCAGCCAATAATGCTTCCTTGTTAGTTTCCCATAGGCAGACAGGCCTTTTGACTGATTTGAGCAATTTGTAGTTGAAGGAGTTCTCATGTATTCAACTGTCATTGTAATCCATGCATAAACTGACCTAAGTTGTACACCGTGAGAACACTGACCACTAGGTGGTGAACTTGTGGGAGACACTCCTAATCTGCACTTTCAGGTATAAAAGGGGAAGCTCCACCGACCTTCATCACTTCAGTGCTGGCAAATAAAGGTTATTGGTCACAGAGTGACCTTCTCTCTAGTATGGGCCTTGTGTGCATTTATACTGTATAGTAAGGACATATTTATGGCTCATAAAGATTTGTGAGCATCATTGGCTGTAAAGCGCTTTGAGATGTCCGGTGGTTGTGAAAGGCACTATATAAATGCAAGTCTTTGTTTCTTTCTTTCATCAGACCAGGGTGATCACAGCTCTCCCAGTGGCAGTCAAGGTCACTATCGCGCTCAATTTCTACGCCAGTGGATCCTTCCTGTGTGCAAGGGGAGACATCTCCAACATCTCCCAGTTTGCCATCCATTACTGCATCTGTGAGGTCACAGATGATCTTTACAAAAGAAGAAGGGACTAAATTTCTGTTGTGTATCTGTAAAGCATGCACTCCCATGTTCCGCCACCAGGGAACGCATCCCCTGAAGTCCCAAGGGATCCCAGCATACCTTGGGAGCACTGTATATAAGCCGGCCCCTAAGGCCTGTTCCTCACTCTGGAGTGTCTTAATAAAGACTGAGGTCACTGTTACTTTAACCTCCCTGTGTGCAGTCTTATCTGTGTTAGGAACACAATAACTGGCGACGAGTATACAAATCCAACGCAAAGATGCAGCAAACTGTGGGCATCCTGGAGAAGTTCTCGGAGGGTGAGGACTGCGAAGCCTATGTCGAACGGCTAGACCAGAACTTTGTAGCCAACGAGCTGGATGGAGAAGGAAGCGCTGCAAAAAGGAGAGCGGTCCTCCTCACGATCTGCGGGGCACCGACCTACAGCCTCATGAAGAATCTTCTGGCTCTGGTGAAACCCACAGATAAGTCGTATGAGGAGCTGTGTACACTGATTCGTGAGAATCTTAACCCGAGGGAGAGCATGCTGATGGCAAGGTATTGGTTCTACATGTGTCAGCGATCGGAAGGTCAGGAAGTGGCGAGCTACATCGCCGAGCTAAGGCGACTTGCAGGACAATGTGAGTTTGATGGCTACCTGGAGCAAATGCTCAGAGACTTTTTTGTACTGGGCATTGGCCACATGACCATCCTACGAAAACTTTTGACTGTAGAGACACCGACCCTCAGTAAGGCCATTGCGATAGCACAGGCGTTTATGTCCACTAGTGATAACACCAAACAAATCTCTCAGCACACAACTGCTAGCAATGTTCATAAATTAACTAGAACTGTGTTTGCGAGCAGAAATGTACAGGGCAGAAACCACGAGTCTGTAACTGCCAGCAGGCCTCAGGTGACCCAGGTGACTGAGAGTCTGCAACAAAGGATGAATGCAAGGCAATTCACACCTTGTTGGCGTTGTGGAGGCTTCCATTCAGCCTATTTATGCCGCTTCAAAGGGTATGTTTGCAAGAGCTGCGGAACAATGGGGCACCTCTAACGAGCTTGCAGATGAGCTGCATGCTCTTCAAAACCTGCTAACCATCACGTGGCAGAGGAAGATCGCTCCATGGTGGATCAAAGCAATTTTGAGCCTCAGAGAGAGGAGGCAGATGCTGAAGTACATGGGGTGCACACATTTTCGACGAAATGTCCACCTATAATGCTAAATGTAAAATTGAATGGCTTACTCGTAGCCATGGAACTGGACACTGGTGCTAGCCAATCCATCATGATGTTTGAGAGACTGTGGTGCAACAAGGCACTCAGACCAGCCCTGAGCCCCATCCATATAAAACTGAGAACGTACACCAAAGAGCTTATCACTGTCCTGGGCAGCGCCATGGTCAAGGTCACCTACGAGGACATGGTACACAAACTGCCACTCTGGATTGTCCCGGGCGATGGCCCCACACTGCTTGGAACGAGCTGGCTGGGCAAAATCCACTGGAACTGGGATGACATCAGAGAGCTATCACATGTCGATGATGCCTCATGTACCCAGGTTCTTAACAAATTTCCTTCCCTTTTTGAGCCAGGCATTGGAAACTTTTCCGGGGTGAAGGTGCAGATCCACTTGGTCCCAAAGGCATGATCCATTCACCAGAAGGCGCGAGCGGTACCTCACATGATGAGGGAGAGCGTGGAAATTGAGCTGGACAGGCTGCAATGCGAGGGCATCATCTCTCCAGTGGAATTCAGCAAGTGGGCCAGCCCGATTGTCCCAGTACTCAAAAGTGATGGCACGGTCAGGATTTGCGGCGCTTATAAAGTAACTATTAATCGTTTCTCGCTACAGGACCAATACCCGCTACTTAAGGCAGACGACCTATTTGCGACGCGGGCAGGAGGCAAGACGTTCACCAAGCTCGACCTGACTTCGGCCTACATGACGCAGGAGCTGGAGGAGTCTTCAAAGGGCCTCACCTGCATCAACATGCACAAGGGACTGTTCATCTACAACAGATGCCCATTTGGAATTCGGTCGGCTGCAGCAATCTTCCAGAGAAACATGGAGAGCCAACTCAAGTCGGTATCATGCACGGTGGTTTTTCAGGACGACATATTGATCATGGGTCGGGACACCGTCGAGCACCTACAAAACATGGAGGAGGTCCTCCAGCGACTGCATCGAGTAGGACTGCAGCTGAAGAGGTCGAAATGCGTCTTCATGGCAACAGAAGTGGAGTTTTTGGGGAGAAAGATTGCGGCGGATGGCATTCGGCTCACAGACGCCAAGACAGAGGCCATCAGGAACGCGCCCAGGCCACAGAACGTCACGGAGCTGCAGTCATTCCTGGGACTCCTCAACTATTTTGGTATCTTCCTACCGGGGTTAAGCACCCTCTTAGAGCCCCTACATATGTTATTGCGCAAAGGTGAGAGCAGGATATGGGGGAAAAAAACAAGTAATTGCTTTTGAGAAAGCCAGAAACATTTTATGCTCCAACAAGCTGCTTGTATTGTATAACCCGTGTAAAAGATTTGTGCTAGCATGTGATGCATCACCGTACGGAGTCGGGTGTGTATTACAACAAGCTAACATTGCGTGGAAGTTGCAACCTGTCGCCTATGCCTCCAGGAGCTTGCCTAAGGCCGAGAGAGCCTACAGCATGATTGAGAAAGAGGCATTAGAGTGTGTGTTCATGGTAAAGAAAATGCATCAGTACCTGTTTGGCCTCAAATTTGAGCTGGAAACGGATCACAAGCCCTTCACATCCCTGTTCGCTGAAAACAAGGGAATAAATACTAATGCCTCAGCCTGTATACAAAGGTGGGCACTCGCACTATAAGCGTATAACTCTACCATCCGCCACAGGCCAGGCACCGAGAACTGTGCGGATGCTCTCAGTCGGCTACCATTGCCCACCACGGGGGTGGAAATGGCGCAGCCTGCAAACTTGTTGATGGTGGCGCAGCCTGCAGACTTGTTGATGGTCATGGAAGCGTTTGAAAATGATAAAGCACCTGTCACGGCCCGCCAGATTAGGACTTGGACCTGCCAAGATCCTTTGCTGTCCCAAGTAAAAAACTGTGTACTGCATGGGAGCTGGGCCAGCATCCCTGTTGAAATGCAAGAGCCAATCAAGCCGTTCCAGCGGCGAAAGGACAAGCTGTCCATTCAGGCAGACTGCCTGTTGTGGGGTAACCGTGCAGCGCTACCCAAAAAGGGCAGGGAGACGTTCATCTCGGATCTCCACAGCACACACCCGGGTAGGGTAATGATGAAAGCGATAGCCAGATCCCACGTGTGGTGGCCCGGTATCGACTCTGACTTAGAGTCCTGTGTACGGCAATGCAGCGTGTGTGCTCAGTTGAGCAATGCGCCCAGAGAGCCACCACTAAGTTTGTGGTCCTGACCCTCCAGACCATGGTCGAGGATGCATGTCGACCATGTGGGCCCGTCTCTCGGTAAAATGTTCCTGGTGGTGGTGGATGCTTTTTCAAAATGGATTGAATGTGAAATAATGTCGGGAAGCACCGCCACCGCCACCATTGAAAGCCTGAGTGCCATGTTTTCCACCCACGGTCTGCCTGACATACTGGTCAGTGACAACGGGCCATGTTTCACCAGTGCCGAATTTAAAGAATTCATGACCCACAATGGGATCAAACATGTCACCTCAGCCCCGTTTAAACCAGCCTCCAATGGGCAGGCAGAATGGGCAGTACACACAATCAAACAGAGCCTCAAACGAGTCACAGAAGGCTCACTCCAAACCCGCCTGTCCCGAGTACTGCTCAGCTACCGCACGAGACCCCACTCACTCTCACTCATAGGGGTGCCCCCGGCTGAGCTACTCATGAAAAAGACACTTAAAACCGGACTCTCGCTGGTTCACCCAAACCTGCATGATCAGGTAGAGAGCAGGCGGCAGCAACAAAATGTAAACGATGGTCGCGCCACTGTGTCACGGGAAATTGATCTGAATGACCCTGTGTATGTGCTAAACTATGGACATGGTCCCAAGTGGATCGCGGGCGCGGTGATAGCTAAAGAAGGGAATAGGGTGTTTGTAGTCAAACTAGACAATGGACAAATTTGCAGAAAGCACCTGGACCAAACAAGGCTGCGGTTCACAGACTGCCCTGAACAACCCACAGCAGACACCACTTTTTTCGAGCCCACAACACACACCCAAAGGATCAACGACACCATCCTGGACCAGGAAATCGAACCCATCATGCCCAACAGCCCAGCAAGGCTAGGCTCACCTAGCAGCCCTGCAGGGCCAACAACACGCCAGCCCAGCAAGGGCACAGCCAACACACCAGAACAGACATTTGTACCGAGGCGGTCCACCAGGGAAAGAAAGGCTCCCGACCGCCTCACTTTGTAAATAGTTTTCACTTTGACTTTGGCGGGGAGTGATGTTGTATATCTGTAAAGCATGCACTCCCATGTTCCGCCACCAGGGAACGCATCCCCTGAAGTCCCAAGGGATCCCAGCATACCTTGGGACCACTGTGTATAAGCTGGCCCCTAAGGCCTGTTCCTCACTCTGGAGTGTCTTAATGAAGACTGAGGTCACTGTTACTTTAACCTCCCTGTGTGCAGTCTCACCTGTGTTAGGAACACAATAATTTCCTTCCCCATCACCAGAACGAAGCAGCACGAGTGTGCATGTGACTTTGCCAGGATAACGAGCTTTCTTATGGTGCAGGGCCCAATTAACTGCACACGTCGCTTTACAGGCATAACAATCATGAGGTATTGCATAATCGCAAAAACTAGAGGGCATGATCTTAGAATAAGGGGCCGCCCATTTAAAACAGAGATGAGGAGAAATTTCTTCTCTGAGGGTTGTAAATCTGTGGAATTCGCTGCCTCAGAGAGCTGTGGAAGCTGGGACATTGAATAAATTTAAGACAGAAATAGACAGTTTTTTAAACAATAAGGGAATAAGGGGTTATGGGGAGTGGGCAGGGAAGTGGACCTGAGTCCATGATCGGATCAGCCATGATCGTATTAAATGGCGGAGCAGGCTCGAGGGGTCGTATGGCCTTCTCCTCCTCCTATTTCTTATGTTCTTATGTTCTTATGTTGAACCCTTACTTCCTTTCTTAACACTGCCTTTTCTTATTCTACTGCTCCTATGTAATGTCTTTCCAGTGGCTGCAGCAGGGCTGGTGGAAGGCTGCTGAGTGTCGGTGCCAGAAACTACAGATGGCCTTGCAGGATGCCCTCGACCAGCTCTGGGCCTGGAAGGCCCAGCTGTAGGCTGCACCACCTCAGGCTGGGCGCCGGCAATCTGGGCTGGCTGGATGATAGGCAGCGACAAGTGCAATGGCAGAGTGACAGTGCTGGGATCAGGAATGCTCTCATCCTGAGATGATAGCAGGATCCTATTCCACTGACCCAGTGCCACTCTCCCGCAGCAGCACCTCAGCACCCCCACCAATCTGCTGGCACACAGATTGGTGGCCGGTTGCTACACCGTGAGATTCCCGGTGGACTGCAGTGCAACCAGCGATGGGGGCAGCAGTCAGAGCTTGGGTGGTATCCAGCTTAGACTGCACGAGTGAGCCTGAGCTTCGATGCCAGCAACCATTGCCTGCATTACAGCACTAAGATGTTGCATTGCTTCCACCTGTGCTGCAATGGAAGCTGCCATATCACCCATGACACGCGTGAGGAGGTCTGGGTCCCCAAGGTCTCTCTGAGAGTCCACCATTGTCTGCAGATTGGAAATGTTGGGCTCCATGGTGTGCACAGAGCTCTGTGCAATGTTGGAGGTGGACTCCCCCATGCTCCGTACCATTGCTGAGAGGCTCTCGGGCACCCTTGCCATTGCACCTATCATCTCAGATTGCGTGGCCATCACCCTTCTTGTGTATACCTCCCCATTGAGGCCCTCATCTGAGTCCTGTGCAGCAGAACTCATGCATGAACTTGCCTCCAGGGAGATGGCCCCCGAGCTATCCTTTCCCTCTGGCCTTGCTGCAGCCCGCTCGTCCCTGGTGCATCACCCAGTGCAGACCCCTCGACTAAGTTTCCCTCTAATGATTGCATAGTGCCAGTATCAGAGGTGAAGCCTGCGGGTGAGAGATGCTGTGATGCGATGCTTTGTTCCTCCTCCTCTTCTCCTTCTTCACTCTCAGTGGGAGTCTCAGGGGCCTCCGAAACTTAAACTGTTGTGTATTCTACTGTCATTGTAATCCATGTATAAGCTGACCTAAGCTGTACACCTTGAGAACACTAACTACTAGGTGGTGAACTTATGGGAGACACTCCTAACCTGGACTTTCAGGTATAAAAGGGGAAGCTCCACCCATCTTCACCACTTCAGTGCTGGAGCAAAGGTAACTGGTCACAGAGTGACCTTTTCTCAAGTTTGGGCCTCGTGTGCATTTATACTGTATAGCAAGGACATATTATTGGCGACGAGAAACTGGGATTTAAACCACGCGAACATGGCCACGAGCAGCACAGACAAGAGGTACTGTGTTGGTGATGATTGGGATGATTTTATTGAGAGACTACAGCAAAATTTCGTCACGAAGGAATGGCTGGGTCAGGATTCAGCCGACAAACACAGGGCTCATCTCCTGACGGTTTGTGGATCCAGGACGTACTCCCTGATGAAGGGCCTTCTAGCGCCAGAGAAGCCGGCAGACAAGACTTTTGAAAAGCTCAGTAAGTTGATCGGGGAACACTTTAAACCGGGGAGCAGCATGCACATGGCAAGACACCGGCTTTACATGCACCGGCGGCAAGAAGGGCAAAGCGTTCCAGACTTCGTGGCAGACCTCCGGCGACTGGCGAGCCTATGTAAGTTCCCAGATGTGTGCAGAGCGGAGATACTGCGAGACTTTTTTATTGAGGGCATCAGGCACGCTGGGGTTTTCAGGAAACTGATTGAGACCAAAGACTTGACCATGGAAACGGCAGCTTTGATGGCCCAGACATTTATCTCAGGGGAGGAAGAGACCAGAATGATGTTTGACAAAAATCTTGGTTTAAATGCAGCAAATGGACAGGAAGTCAACATTGTTAACGTAGCACACAGTTCTCCAGGCAGACAGGGTCAATCGGACATGCCCCAGCATGTAGTCGAACCCAAAGGGGGAATTCAACAGAGACAATGGCTAGCTGAACGACGATTCATGCCATCGCAAGGGACAATGCGGCCAGTAATGGGGCCATCAACACCTGTTAATGGTGCGCTTGAGGACAGTCACAGAGACAGTCAGAGACGATCGACTGGTAATGGACCTTTTGTTTCCAACAACGACTCATGTTGGAGGTGTGGAGGCAAACATCCAGCCAGAGCTGCAGGTATCAGCAAAATACCTGCATAAATTGCAACGTCAGCGTTCACTTGGCACGTATGTGCAGGAAGCCTGCAGTAAGTTTGATGTACGAGGAGGATGGGCCCGATGTAAGCCCTACGAGGCCAAATGAACACTGGGGGAAATCGCTGGAAGCTGAAGTTCAGCGAGTTCATGTGGAGCACATATACAGTTCATACACCAAGACGCCACCGATAATGATGAAAGTGCTCCTCAATGGCATCCCAGTATTAATGGAGCTAGACACAG
This sequence comes from Pristiophorus japonicus, assembly GCF_044704955.1. Lineage (NCBI taxonomy): Eukaryota > Metazoa > Chordata > Chondrichthyes > Pristiophoridae > Pristiophorus > Pristiophorus japonicus. The sequence continues at coordinate 143,946,604 of NC_091985.1, forward strand.
GGGGCCAGCCAGTCCCTGATGAGTATCAAACAATTCGAAAGGTTGTGGGTGTCCAAGGCCAGGAGGCCAAAATTATTGCCGATTGACGCACAGCTACGGACATATACAAAGGAGATCATTCTGGTGCTAGGCAGCGCCACAGTAGTCGTGACCCACAAAGATTCGGAGAACAGGTTGCCACTCTGGATTGTCCTGGGGAATGGTCCCGCACTGCTGGGGAGGAGTTGGTTTGCTGTCATGAACTGGAAATGGGGTGATGTCAATGCAATTTCCTCTGTGGAGTGAATATCATGCTCATAGGTCCTGGACAAATTTGACTCACTATTTCAACCCAGCATTGGCACTTTCATGGGGACCAAGGTAGTGATTCACATAAACCCGGACGCCAGGCCAGTACACCACAAGGCCAGAGCGGTGCCGTACGTGATGCGGGAAAAGATAGAAGGCGAATTGGACCGCCTGCTGAGGGAAGGCATCATCTCGCCAGTCGAATTCAGTGACTGGGCAAGCCCGATTGTGCCGGTGCTCAAGGCGGATGGGTCGGTCAGGATATGTGGTGATTACACGGCCACCATCAATCGGGTGTCACTCCAAGACCAGTACCCGCTACCGAGAGCAGAGGAACTCTTTGCGACGCTATTTGGTGGCAAACTTTTTTCAAAATTGGACCTGATCTCAGCTTACGTGACCCAGGAGCTGGCAAGTGAGTCGAAGAAGCTCACCACCATCACGACACACAAGGGGTTGTTTGAGGACAACATATGTCCGTTTGGGATTTGCTCTGCCGCCGCGATCTTTCAACGAAACATGGAAAGTCTCCTCAAGTCGATTCCAAGGACGGTGGTTTTTCAAGACGACATCCTCATCACGGGTTGCAATACCGAAGAACACCTCCACAACCTGGAGGAGGTGCTACGCAGACTGGACCGGGTAGGGCTGCGACTGAAAAAGGCGAAGTGCGTCTTCCTAACTCCAGAGGTAGAATTCCTGGGGATGAGGGTAGCAGCAGACGGGATCAGCCCTACTGCGTCCAAGACGGAAGCGATCCAGAGAGCACCCAGACCCCATAACAGACGGAGCTGCGTTCGCTCCTGGGGTTCCTGAACTATTTTGATAACTTTCTTCCCAAATTGAGCACGCTGCTAGAGCCGCTACACGTGCTCCTACACAAAGGTCGCAAATGGGTCTGGGGGAACAGCCAGAAAAGGACTTTTGATAGAGCACGCAATTTGTTATGCTCCAACAATCTGTTAACGCTATATGACCCATGTAAGAAACTTGTTTTAACGTGCAATGCGTCGTCCTATGGGGTCGGGTGTGTGTTGCAGCATGTTAATGCCAAGGGTCAGTTTCAGCCGGTAGCTTATGCCTCCAGAAGTCTGTCCCAGACAGAAAGGGGCTACGGGATGGTAGAAAAGGAAGCGCTTGCATGTGTATATGCAGTAATAAAATTGCACCAGTACCTGTTTGGCAGGAAATTTGAGCTGGAGACAGATCACAAACCCCTAACGTCCCTTTTGGCCGAAAACAAGGCCATACATGCAAATGCGTCGGCCCGCATACAGAGGTGGGCACTCATGTTAGCCGCCTATGACTATACAATTCGGCACAGACCGGGCACTGAAAACTGCGCCGATGCACTCAGCAGGCTCCCACTAGCCACCACCGAGGGGACAACCGAGCATGCTGCTGAGATGGTCATGGCTGTTGAAGCTTTCGAAAGCAAAGGCTCACCCGTGTCAGCCCGTCAGATCAAAGTCGGACAAATAGAGACCCGCTACTATCTTTAGTCAAGAAATGTGTCCTGAATGGGGACTGGGCAGCCACGTACGGGGCATGCCCTGAGGAATTTAAACCATTTCACAGGTGCAAGGATGAACTCTCGATTCAGGCCGATTGCCTACTATGGGGAAACCGAGTAGTCATGCCCCAGATGGGCAGAGAGGCGTTCATCCGAGAACTCCACAATGAGCACCCGGGCATTGTCATGATGAAGGCAATTGCCAGGTCACATGTTTGGTAGCCAGGGATAGATGCAGACCTGGAACTTTGTGTTTGCAGGTGCAACACGTATGCCCAGCTTGGCAATGCGCCCAGGAAAGCCCCCCTTAGTCCCTGGTCCTGGCCCGCCAAGCCATGGTCACGCATCCATGTGGACTACGCAGGTCCTTTCATGGGAAAAATGTTTTTGGTTGTAGTAAACGCCTACTCCAAATGGATCGAGTGTGACATTCTCAATTCAAGCACATCCTTTGCCACAGTAGAAAGTCTACGGGCAATGTTCGCCGCCCATGGTCTACCGGACGTCTTGGTCAGTGACAATGGTCCATGCTTTACAAGCATTGAATTCCAGGACTTCATGGCAGGAAATGGTATCAACCATGTCAGAACGGCACCGTTCAAGCCGGCCTCAAACAGCCAAGCGGAACCAGCAGTGCAGATAATCAAACAGGGGATGTTCAGAATCCAAGGGGGTTCCCTACAAAGCCGCTTATCACGCCTCCTGTTGGCCAATAGATGCCAACCACACTCGCTCACAGGGGTTCCACCCGCAGAGCTGCTAATGAAAAGGACGCTCAAAACCAGGTTATCCCTTATACACCCCACCATGAAAGAAATTGTTGAGAGCAGGCGCCGGTCACAATGTGACTACCATGACGGGAATGCGAGGGCGCGATGTATTGATGTCAATGACCCTGTCTTTGTCCTCAACTACGCTGCAAAGCCCAAATGGCTCGCAGGCACTGTGATTGCCAAAGAGGGGAATAGAATTCTAGTAGTTAAACTTACCAATGGGCAAATCTGCCGCAAACACGTGGATCAAACAAAAAGGAGGTTCAGCAACCCCATAGAAGAAACAGAGGAAGAACACGATATAGAGTTCACTCCACCACAGGTGACCGAACACCAGAACCAAGTGGAGGAGAGCCCAGTCACTGTGGGCAGTCCGGGCAGGCCTGAGGCACCGCAAACAGCAGACACTCAGGCCAGCGCCCAACAACCGGAGCTCCAACTCAGGCGCTCTACAAGGGAGCGTAAACCACCAGAGACTTAACCTGTGATCCCAATAAGACTTTGGGAGGGAGGTGATGTCATGTAAGCCATGTATAAGCTGACCTAAGTTTTACACCTTGAGAACACTGACCACTAGCTGGTGAACTTGTGGGAGACACTCCTAACCTGGACTTTCAGGTATAAAAGGGGAAGCTCCACCCATCTTCTCCACTTCAGTGCTGGAATAAAGGTAACTGGTCACAGAGTGACCTTCTCTCAAGTATGGGCCTCGTGTGCATTTATACTGTATAGCAAGGACATATTATAAACCAAGGCTGTCTACTCTCTCAGGTGGACGTAAAAGATCCCATGGTACTATTTCAGCAGGGGAGTTATCCCTGGTGTCCTGGGCAATAATTATCTCTCAATCAACATCACTAGATAAATAGATTATATGGTCACGTTGCTGTTTTTGGGAACTTGCTGTGTGCAAATTGGTGCCGCGTTTCCTACATTACAACAGTGACTACAGTTCAAAAAGTACTGAATTGGCTGTAAAGTACTTTGAGACGTCCTGAGGTTGTGAAAGGTGAGATAGAAATGCAAGTCTTTCTTCGTCTTTCATTAGAGGTCACCGGACAGTGATTAGAAGCATCGATTATTTTTCTCTTATTGATCTTGTGCCATTGATGTAAAATGTAGTACACCCCACTGCTAACCTGGCTCAGATCAGATAACTCAACACAGATCAGGGGTCAATCCTGGTCTAGAGGACTCAGTTCCATGCCACATGGTGCATTTACACACCAACCATTGGGAGGGAATAATCACTGTCAGGCACCTCATCAAACAGGAACTTGGCACTAGAGTGCGCCATTATCATGGATTATGAAGCTTTTGAAAAATTGCACATCACAGCTGAGGAAAGTAACCTGCATTTCAGACCGTTTATAGCTACTGCCATTCTCAGCTGAGGTTAAGTGAAAGAAAGCAACTTCTATAACTTTACAATATATTATTACATTCATTCTATATTTCTACAGGTGAATATTTTACCAATATTGCAAGTAGTATTTCTTTGGAAGTTATCATTTTTTATGGCTGTTCTATTTGCTTTGCTCGAAGTGTATGCTGAATAGTGATCCCTGGCATAAACTGAAAGCATTTCTTCTCATCAAGCAGAGGTCCATGGTTTATATTCCCACGATGTCCTGGCATGTCCTTCTGGTCCCCGTGGGCAGTGGCTAATACTGGCAGTCTCCATTCAGTGACTCAATGTACAGACTGCTGTGGTTTAGGAACATAAGAACAGGATTAGGTCATTTAGTCCCTCGAGCCTGCTTCAACATTCAATGAGATCATGGCTGATCTGCGATCTAACTCCACCTTTGCCCCATATCCCTTAATACCTTGGTTAACAAAAATCTATCAATCTCAGATTTAACATTAACAATTGAGCTAGCATCAATTGCCATTGGAAGAGAGTTCCAAACTTCTACCACCCTTTGTGTGTAGAAGTATTTCCTCATTTCACTCCTGAAAGGCCTGGCTCTAATTTTTAGACTATGCCCCCTAGTCCTAGACTCCCAAATCAGCAAAAATAGTTTCTCTCCATCTACCCTATCAGTTCCGTTTCATAACTTGAGCACTTCGATCCAGTCACCCTTTAACCTTCTTAATTCCAGAGAATACAACCCTATTTTGTGTAATTTCTCCTCGTAATTTAATCCTTGGAGTCCAGGTCATTATCATAGGCAGTCCCTCGGAATCGAGGAGGACTTGCTTCCACTCTTACCTTGAGTTCTTAGGTGTCTGAACAGTCCAAAATGAGAACCACAGACTCTGTCACAGATGGGACAGACAGTCGTTGAGGGAAAGGGTGGGTGGGACTGGTTTGCCGCACGCTCTTTCCGCTGCCTGCGCTTGTTTTCTGCATGCTCTCGGTGATGAGACTCGTGCTCAGTGCCCTCCCGGATGCACTTCCTCCACTTATGGCAGTCTCTGGCCAGGGACTCCCAGGTGTCAGTGGGGATGTTGCACTTTATTGGGGAGGCTTCGAGGGTGTTCTTGTAACGTTTCCGCTGCCCGCCTTTGGCTCGTTTACCATGAAGGAGTTCCGAGTAGAGCGCTTGCTTTGGGAGTCCCGTGTCTGGCATGTGAACAATGTGGCCTGCCCAGCGGAGCTGATCAAGTGTGGTCAGTGCTTCAATGCTGGGGATGTTGGCCTGGCCGAGGACGCTGATGTTGGTGCGTCTGTCCTCCCAGGGGATTTGTAGGATCTTGCGGAGACATCATTGGTGGTATCTCTCCAGTGACTTGAGATGTCTGCTGGTCCATGTCTCTGAGCCATACAGGAGGGTGGGTATTACTACAGCCCTATAGACCATGAGCTTGATGGCAGTTTTGAGGGTCTGGTCTTCAAACACTCTTTTCCTCAGGTGGCTGAAGGAATTTTTAAAAAGCTAGTAATCGTGACCATGAAACTATGGTCAGAAAAATCCATCTGGTCTGGCCTATATGTGACTCTAGACCCACAGCAATGTGGTTGACTCTTAACTACTCTCTGCAGTTCAAGGCGGTGGCTCACCACCACCTTCTCAAGGGCATTTAGGGATGGTCAATAAATGCTGGCCTTGCCAGCGACGCCCACATCCTATGAATGAATAATTTTTTTTAAATCCCTTGCTCACTTCTTCACCTCTTCAAAAAATTCAATTCGGTTTGTCAGACATGATCTACCTTTCACAAATCCATGCTGGCTCTCTCTGAAAGTTTTCAAGATGTTCAGACACTCTATCCTTAATAATAGACTCCCAGACAACAGATGTTATGCTAACTGGTCTATAATTCCCTGGTTTCCTTCTCTCACCTTTCTTAACTAGCGGAGTGACATGTGCAATTTTCCAATCTAAAGGAACGGTTCGCGAATCGAGAGAACTTTCCAAGATTGGGCATCTGCATCTGCAGTGGTCTCTCCTACTTCCTTTAAAACCCTGGGATGGAAACCATCTGGTCCTGGGGACTTGCCACTCTTTAGTGCCATCATTTTCTTCATTAATGTTATTTTGCTTATGTTAATTTTGTTGAGTCCCCCATCCCTGATTCAACGTTAGTTGAGAGCATGCTATCCTCTCCCTCTACTGTAATATTTAAGGGATATTTTCTGGATTTCATGTTACCAATGGAGACTCCACAATCACAGTGTGCTCAGGTTGCCGAGAGGGTGAAAAATTGTTGCCCTCATTTTCCGATCTGTGATCCGTAGGAACCCTAGTGCCCAGTTGGGAGGGGGGACAGAAGTGCAGAATCAGCCTTTAATGCTAAGTAATTTGAATCACAAGTGGGAGCCAGGTTTTGGGTGAATATATAACAAGGTGAGAAGCTTAGGCTCCTACCACTAGATGAGTTTTTAACAACAATCCAGTAGTTTCATGGTCATCATTACTGATACTAGCTTTTTTCCCAGATTTATTCAATTAGTTGAATTTAAATTCCCCAGCTGTTGTGGTCAGATTTGAACTCATGTCTTCAGATCATTAATCCAGGCCTTTTCATTACTAGTCCAGTGATATAACTACTATGCTACCATACTCAAATGGCATAAAAGTGGTGAATCCTATGACTAGCACCCCCATTGCACCAAGCGTAGTTGGCAATGAGATTAAAGAGGTGTAACTGTTTCCAGCATCAGATGACACCATCTGTGTTTCTGGGTAAAGAGGTCAACCTAATCCAACTAGTCTTTGATTTTGACTGGCCTTCTTCCGAAACATTGCCAATTTATGACATTTTGCCAGGGTTCCCTTCCCGTCGATCTGGTGAGGGAATCTAGAACAAGAGGGCACAATCTTATAATTAGAGCTAGGGCATTCAGGAGTAAAATCAAGCAGCATTTTTTCACACAAAAGGAAGTGGAAATCTGGAATTCTCTCCCCCAAAAGACTGTGGATGCTGGATCAATTGGACTTTTTAAGACTGAGATCGACAGGTTTTTTTTGGTAAGGGTATCAAGGGATATGGAGCTAAGTTGGGTAAATGGAGTTGAGGTCTGATTGATAGTTGGAACAGACTCAAGCGGCTGAATGGCCTACTCCTGTTCTTAAGCTTCTAAGCACTTCATAAAATCTACGTGGCCTGCAAACCCTTGTGGGAGGTAATATCTTGTAGGCGCATCCTCTTCAAATGCTGCCTCATCCTCCTTTCCTCCACCCTGTAATGCTTCCTCCTCCATTAAAATAGCTAACAAGGGAATGATTGTGAATCCTATAATTATAACTCAGAACCTGCAACCAGAAATATTACAGTGCTTTCACAATCCCTTGGGCTGTCAGACACGGGATCAGCTCTGTATCCATGTACAAAGCAAAATAATCTGCTCCGAAAGCTCTCTTGTAAATCTAGCAATCACTTTCTAAAGCTTCCCCAGGCTGTACATCCGAGCCAGGGTGTCCCTGGAGATGGAGCACACGGTGTCCACCGGTACGCTCACAGCCTTCTGTGAGAGGTGGGCACCGGAGGGACTGGAATGCATCATCACCCCCGGCAACCAAATTTTAATTTGATCCCATAATGTAAAAAGTTTAATTGGTTTAGTTTGTCGGTTTTCGGGTCCCTTTTAAGGGGGAGGGCACTTGATTTATAATTTTAACAAAAATAGTTGTAGACTCCAAAGTAAAGCACTTCTGTTGGTGCCATCTGATGCTGGAAACAGTTACACCTCTTTAACCTCATTGACAACTACCCTTGATGCAATGGGGGCACTAATCATAGGATTTGCCACTTTTATGCCGTTTGGGTACGGTAGCATAGTAGTTACGTCACTGGATTAGAAAAGAAGAGGCCTGGACCAATGATCCGGAGACATGAGTTCAAATCTCACCATGGCAGCTGGGGAATTTAAATTCAACTAATTGAATAAATCTGGGGAAAAAAGCTAGTATCAGTAATGGTGACCATGAAACTACCGGATTGTTGTAAAAACTCATCTGGTTCACTAATGTCCTTTAGGGAAGGAAACCTGCTGTCCTGACCTGGTCTGGCCTAAATGTGACCCACAGCAAAGTGATTGACTCTTAACTGCCCTCTGAAACAGCCTAGGTGGCTCACCATCACCTAGGGATGGGCAATAAATGCTGGCCTTGCCGGTGATGCCCACATCCCATGAACGAATAAATAACAAAAAAATTATTCCAGGTCATGTTAATATAGGATAATAAGCTCCGAGCATAGGCGCATCTACTTGGTATCAGGTACTGGTGGGTAGTTCCAGTACATATGATCAAGTGCTCAAGATTCAGCACCTATATTGAGAATAGTCTCCAGACCAGACGGAAGACAGGTGAAGCATTCCTAGATCTTGACACAATTTGACATATAGGCCTACTGTACCAACTTTCATTGGTCTTACTGCAGTGGGTTGCCATGGCTGTGGAACCTCTGCTGAGAGGCCACCAGCTCCCCCGCAAGAAAACACTCCTGGAGCACCCAAAACAACTGTCTACCTCCGGGCTCAGTTCGAGCACTGACACTTTCCACCTCTTCACAAATGCCAGGAGCTTTATTTATATAGACCACATCTGTCTGGCAGCAGGGGACCAGGATTTCAGTTATCTAGAAGAAGCCTTGATTGAATACTGACTTGCGATTGAATACTCACTATTGTAAAAGATGGAAACTGAAACCAAGTGCCAGTTTCCATTTAGCTACACATCCCCATCTCACTAGCTGCCCCTCACACTTACCCTCATCCTCGTCCAATCATACCAGCTAACAACATACAAGGGTAGACACTTGGGTGTTTTAGCCAATGTTCAAGTAGAGTTTCTGCTAATATGTTGTCAAACATTGAAATCTTTATTTTCAACACTTTGTGTTCTTGGACAGATTCATGGGCACCTTTGGAAGTGGCTTAGTGAGTTGTAGTGAATGGTCAGACATAAGAGTAGCCTGCACAATGGTGATGAGTGTGAAAGGAATGGGTTGGACATTGTAGGGATATTTTGTCGAGCTGGTGTGGGGTGGTGCCAACCTGGCAAATCATGTGGCAGCCAGGGTGTGCAGCATCAAGTGAAGTAAATGTGGCCATGATGAGGTCACCCCTAGCCTCCCAGGCAGCAATGTGGTCGGGTGCTGATGCCCCGTGTCCTGTGCAGCATCAAGTGATTGCGGAGAAGGTTGGTGTTGTTGTTGGTGTTGCTTGGTGTGTTTAGTGATGTTGGCGTTGGGGCTGATTGTGGTGGGATTCTAAGGACCAAGGTGAGATTTTTTTTCAAGGACACCGATGCTGCTGGAATAGATGGCAGGTGAGGTTGAGATGACAGAAGCGATCTGTCAATGCTGAGAGAGGTTGTTCCAATGAGAAGACACTGGATAGAGAGTTCACGGCAAACACTTCCAAACTGCATACAGATCAAATGTTTCTTCCAAATCCTAAAGGCTTCAGCTTCTGACATTGGAAAGTGAACAGCTGTGATATGGTAGCTTTTATACCATTTCTACAGCCGTCAACTGGCCAAAGCAATGGAGATTCACTAAAAGCTGCGCTCCCGGTTGGTAACATCTTATGCTCCCATTAATGCCCCCTTTGGCTGCTAACTGAGGCATTAGATAACTGAAAATCCAGCCCTTGGACTCTGAAATGAATGTGCAATGAAGAGCTGCAGATGCCCACACTGAAGTCTCACTCATCTATGTTAACAATACCCTCAATCTCTCTCCCACCATCACCACCGCAAAGGTAAAGATAGTAGCAAAGCAACCAATGAAACATGGCCCAGTAAATACAATTAAAGTGCCTCACTTCTGGCACTCGTTTCACTGCTCATCCCAGAATAAAGGGAAACCCTACTGCTTTCTCCCAGTGTATAACAATAAATGAATCACAAAAACAATTATGACTATTTAAATATTTTAAGATTAGCACATCATAATTCACAACTAAATTTCAACAATTAACAGTATCCAGTCGGTTGTAACACAACGATTCAGATTTTTTTTTAAACTGGACCATGCTGGCAAGGTCACATATTTATTGTCCAAGTGGCAATTGTTTGTACAACTGAGCAGTTTGTTGGACCACTTCAGAGGGCATTAAGAATTAACCACATAATGTGGATTAGAATTGAATGTAAGGTTCCCTTCCCCAAAGGACCTATTGGAATTTTACAAAAATCTATCAGTTTGCATGGTCATTATTTCTGGTGTCTGCCCACAAATGACCAGATTTATGGAATTCAATTTCACAATATTCCGTAATGGGATTTGAACTCACTACCTCTGTCAGTATTCTAACCTGTAGGAACGAAAACCTTAATCGGGGAAAAGTAATTTGGTAAAATTAAAACATAAAACAAGAAAGGCTGAGAGAAAGGTTTAATGTGTTCATGGTAGAATAGCTGAATCCAACATTCCAGCAATTAGGCTGAAACACAGAACAACGGGCATCACAAGGGCTAGGACTAAGGTCAGAGAAATTCTCTGAGGAGATAACACTTCTATGAGCACCCACAAGATTTATGTAGACAGCTCGCAGAAATAATGAGCTTGAGGCCGCCATGTTCCAGTCACACGAGATAACAGAAACGAGTCCCATTTGAATTAGAATAGCCAGATGGATCTGTCAAGGACATAGTCTGAGAGCTAGCTTGGGAACATGTTCACAGAAATGTAACACATAACCTATAGGGGGCTTTTCTCTAGCAACAGTGGCCATAACTGAATGTACCAATGAAATCATTAGAAATTACTGTAACCAATGAAATTAATGTAACTGCATGAACCAATGTATTAGTAGCAAGTGGGCGGGGACTGGTGGCAAATAACCAATGGAACACTTCCCCGTGTAGTTTCACCATTTTGACTGTATTTTGACTGTATAAAATGTAACTTCGCAGCCTGTCCCACGAGACTGGCGATTAGGAGCATTCAGTAGAAGTACTGATGCAATCGGTTCTCCCTTGATTAATCAGGTTTTAATAAACAATTATTTTCTCTATATACGGACCTTGTGTCGAGTGTTATATTTTTAATACTCCACAACATTTTGCGCTGCGAGCAGGGTACAACGGGTGGCCTACAGACGAGCGTATACGGATTCATCATGAGTGAGTATATTTAACTACCACTCATAATCCGATGTGAGCTGTTACGAGATGTGTCGGTTGCCCAGGGTACCAGAATCTGTGAAAGGTCTGTTATGATGTAAAAGACTTGGAGAAATTAGGAAGTCACGATAGACACTATCATAAGGTATCGATGTGGAATTGCCTCTAAGTTCAAGGGGAACTGGGTAGAGGGACAATTAGTATCTTCGAATACAGATTAATCGATAAAGGTGTCGATGGGATTGCAGGCTCTAGGGGGTAGGGGAAACCGATTAGAGGGACAATCAGTATCTAAGAATGCAGTTTAAATCGATAAAAAGTCAGTGAGACCATAGACGAAGGGAAACAAAGTAGGGGGACGGTCAGTATCTGAGAATACAGTGAAACCGATATCGGGGTAGACGTACCAAAACTGAGTATGGCGTGTAAAGATATGCTGGGCACTGCTCCCTTATGGGGAGCCGGGTAGATATTTTTTGGACGACCATAAGAAACTGATAGTGACTATGTTAAGTGACGGATGGATCCAAAAATAGAGCCAGCCAAACAATAAAATTAATAAGCTTTGTTGAATGAAAAAAATCTGGTGTGAATGTCTGTCTTTAAATGAAAAGTGCTTGTGTGGTGTTATTTCTCTGGAAGCCTGTTTGAAAAATGATGGAGCTGTCTGTGTGTTTTAGCTCCACCCACTTTTTCAGACAGAGTGGAACTTTTTTTTAACCCTTTGTAGTGTTGTCCTAGATGTGGAAGTTTCAAGAAAGTCTGAACCTAGAATTGAATTACATTTTAAGTTAGAAATGCAGGTGCGGATTTATTTTGATGATAAGTTATGGAGCTAGGAAATGCACAAAGGATAGGTTTGTTTAACAAAAGATAAAAAATGCATGGTCCCGTTTGTTTTTTTTTAAATTTCCGACACGCTCACTTACTTGTCAAAAGAAAACACGTAATCATTGATTACATTGGGTTGAACAACAATAAATTTAGTCAAGGAATGAGATAAAGAATGGAGAAGGGAAATTGGAATGCCTTTAAAAAAGCCTGCGAGGTTGCGGGCGGGGAAGTTACACTCCCATTTTCCTTTGTGTAAAATCTTACGTTAAATGACGTGAAAGCTTCGAGCTCAGTAAAAAGAGTTTTAACTAAAAGATTGGCAGTACAACATTTGAATTGGGATTTTGAGATCAGGTGATTCTTCTTGATAAACATTTTGGTTGTATTGGAAAATCTTGGGTTTGGAAGCCTTTTTAATAAAAGTACACATCTGTGTAACTCTACCTCAACTACTGCGTCAGAAGCTGTAGCTTAAAAAGATGTAATTTATGAGGTACTGTATCACAAAATGTATCTTGAAGTTACAGAGCAAAAGATTTTACTACTTATGCTATTCCTACTTGGATTGGAGTTTTTAATGTTCAACTTCTAAAACAGAGGTTAGGCACATAATTATAAAACAAGTAATTTGTATTCTGTCATCTGTGAATCACTTAGAAACTATAAGCATAAATGAGAATTCCAATAGTTAAAAAAAAACTATATTATTTCTCCTGTCGTTATGACAGGCTCACTAATTTTGACTGCCCAAGTGGCATAATCCAGTGCGGCCACGCATCTGGACTGACCGGCAGCTACTGGTGATTGCTCTGTCGAGTAGTAAGCTACAGGTCACCCTATATAAATACTACAAAAGGGGAACAGAAATTAGGATGGGAACAGTGAAGAATTAATTTTGTTGTGAAGGTTTCAAGTACCACTGGTTAAAAAAAGGCACAACAAAATACAGAGATACATTCAAAATAAAATGTTAAATCTGAACTCTTTAACAAAAAAGAAAGAAAACTAAAAGATTTGGAAACAATCTAGAAATACCATCGGGGAACAGAATAATTTTGACGGGCATGCTAATGTGGGAAGTGCCCAACTTCTTGAAAGGGACTGGGGGACACTGGGCAAGTGGGGAGCTATCTGCGAAAGTATAAAAGGAGTTTGAGCTACCTCAAAACAGGACTGCGGGCTGGTAAAATGCGAGCCTGTGGTGATTCCAGGATCCGAACATACTTCCCACCGGCAGTACCCGATAAAACCAGAAGCCACACAGGCTGTGAGATAGATAGTGGGGGATTTACTGGAAAGCGGTATACTCTGAGAGGTACTGGGGCTCTTTAACTATTGCAGGAATTTTGTACCTAACTGCGCGGCAATTGCAGAACCAATACAGCAGCTAGTGAAAGGGGAAAAACCATCCTTAGCAACTATAGAGTGGGGCGCCGAACAAGAAGCAGCATACGTTAATCTCAAGGAAGCCCCAATGTCAGCTCCAGGGCTGGGACTCCCAAACATGGTCTCCCGTTCCATATATATTGTGAGAACCAGGGAGGCTTCAATGGAGCCGTGGTGACACAATGCGTGGCCACACTGGATTATGCCACTTGGGCAGTCAAAATTAGTGAGCCTGTCATAACGACAGGAGAAATAATACTGCACACAAAACACATACTGGTGGAAATGCTAAATACAGGGAAGCTCCGGGCCATCTCTGTTGTGTATCTGTAAAGCATGCACTCCCATGTTCCGCCACCAGGGAGCGCATCCCCGGAAGTCTCAAGAGATTCCAGTATCCCTTGGGAGCACTGTATATAAGCCGGCCCAAAGGCCTGTTCCTCACTCTGGAGTGTCTTAATAAAGACTGAGGTCACTGTTACTTTAACCTCCCTGTGTGCAGTCTCATCTGTGTTAGGAACACAATAACTGGCGATGAGAATACGAATCCAAGGTAAAGATGCAGCAAACTGTGGGCATCCTGGAGAAGTTCTCGGAGGGTGAGGACTGGGAAGCCTATGTCGAATGGCTAGACCAGTACTTTGTAGCCAACGAGCTGGATGGAGAAGGAAGCGCTGCAAAAAGGAGAGCGGTCCTCCTCACGGTCTGCGGGGAACCGACCTACAGCCTCATGAAGAATCTTCTGGCTCCGGTGAAACCCACAAATAAGTCGTAGGAGGAGCTGTGTACACTGGTTCAGGAGCATCTTAACCCGAGGGAGAGCATGCTGATGGCGAGGTATCCGTTCTACACGTCTGACGGTCAGGAAGTGGTGAGCTACGTCGCCGAGTTAAGGCGACTTGCAGGACAATGTGAGTTTGATGGCTACCTGGAGCAGATGCTCAGAGACTTTTTTGTACTGGGCATTGGCCACGAGACCATCCTACGAAAACCTTTGACTGTAGAGACACCGACCCTCAGTAAGGCCATTGCAATAGCACAGGCGTTTATGTCCACCAGTGATAACACCAAAGAAATCTCTCAGCACACAAGTGCTAGCAATGTTCATAAATTAACTGGAACTGTGTTTGCGAGCAGAAATGTACAAGGCAGAAACCACGAGTCTGCAACTGCCATCGGCCTCAGGTGACCCAGATGACTGAGAGTCCGCAACAAAGGATGAATGCAAGGCAATTCACACCTTGTTGGCGTTGTGGAGGCTTCCATTCAGCCTATTCATGCCGCTTCAAAGGGTATGTTTTCAAGAGCTGTGGAACAATGGGGCACCTCCAACGAGCTTGCAGATGAGCTGCAAGCTCTGCAAAACCTGCTAACCACCACATGGCAGAGGAAGATCAGTTCATGGTGGATCAAAGCAATTTCGAACCTCAGAGAGAGGAGGCAGATGCTGAAGTACATGGGGTGCACACATTTTCGACGGAATGCCCACCTATAATGCTAAATGTAAAACTGAATGGCTTAGCCATGAAACTGGTCACTGGCGCTAGCCAACCCATCATGAGTAAAAAGATGTTTGAGAGACTGTGGTGCAACAAGGCACTCAGACCAGCCCTGAATCCCATCCACACGAAACTGAGAACGTACACCAAAGAGCTCATCACTGTCCTGAGCAGCGCCATGTTCAAGGTCACCTACGAGGGTATGGGTGCATGAACTGCCACTCTGGATTGCCCTGGGCGAAGGCCCCACATTGCTTGGAAGGAGCTGGCTGAGCAAAATCCGCTGGAACTGGGATGATATCCAAGCGCTATCACATGTCGATGAGGCCTCATGTACCCAGGTTCTTAACAAATTTCCTTCCCTTTTTGAGCCAGGCATTGGAAACTTTTCCGGGGTGAAGGTGCAATCCACTTGGTCCCAGAGGCATGACTCATTCACCACAAGGCACGAGCGGTACCTCACATGATGATGGAAAGAGTGGAAATCGAGCTGGACAGGCTGCAACGCGAGGGCATCATCTCCCCAGTGGAATTCAGTGAGTGGGCCAGCCCGATTGTTCCAGTACTCAAAAGTGATGGCACGGTCAGGATTTGCAGCGATTATAAAGTAACTATTAATCGTTTCCCGCTACAGGACCAATAGCCGCTACCTAAGGCAGACGACCTATTTGCGATGCTGGCAGGAGGCAAGATGGTCACCAAGCTCGACCTGACTTCGGCCTACATGACGCAGGAGCTGGAGGAGTCTTCGAAGGGCCTCACCTACATCAACACGCAAAAGGGACTGTTCATCTACAACAGATGCTCGTTTGGAATCCGGTCGGCTGCAGCGATCTTCCAGAGAAATATGGAGAGCCTACTCAAGTCGGTACCATGCACGGTGGTTTTTCAGGACAACATATTGGTCACGGGTCGGGACACCGTCGAGCACCTACAAAACATGGAGGAGGTCCTCCAGCGACTGGATCGCGTAGGGCTGCGGCTGAAGAGGTCAAAATGCGTCTTCATGGCAACAGAAGTGGAGTTTTTGGGGAGAAATATCACGGCGGACGGCATTCGGCCCACAGGCGCCAAGACAGAGGCTATCAGGAACGCGCCCAGGCCACAGAACGTCACGGAGCTGCGGTCGTTCCTGGGACTCCTCAACTATTTTGGTAACTTTCTACCGGGGTTAAGCACCCTCTTAGAGCCCCTACATGTGTTATTGTGTAAAGGTGAGAACTGGGTATGGGGAAAAAAACAAATAATTGCTTTTGAGAAAGCCAGAAACATTTTATGCTCCAACGAGCTGCTTGTATTGTGTAACCCGTGTAAAAGATTTGTGTTAGCATGTGATGCGTCATCGTACGGAATCGGGTGTGTATTACAACAAGCTAGCGTTGCGGGAAAATTGCAACCTGTCGCCTATGCCTCCAGGAGCTTGTCTAAGGCCGAGAGGCCCTACAGCATGATTGAGAAAGAGGCATTAGCGTGTGTGTTCGGGGTAAAGAAAATGCATCAGTACCTGTTTGGCCTCAAATTTGAGCTGGAAACCGATCACAAGTCCCTCATATCCCTGTTCGCTGAAAACAAGGGGATAAATACTAATGCCACAGCCCGCATACAAAGGTGGCCACTCACTCTATCAGCATATAACTATACCATCCGCCACAGGCCAGGCACCGGGAACTGTGCGGATGCTCTCAGTCAGCTATCATTGCCCACCACGGAGGTGGAAATGGCACAGCTTGCAAACTTGTTGATGGTGGTGTAGCCCGCAGACTTGTTGATGGTCATGGAAGCGTTTGAAAATGATAAATCACCTGTCACAGCCCGCCAGATTAGGACTTAGACAAGCCAAGATACTCTGCTGTCCCTAGTAAAAAATTGTGTACTGCATGGGAGCTGGGCCAGCATCCCCGTTGAAATGGAAGAGCTAATCAAGCCGTTCCAGCGGCGAAAGGACAAGCTGTCCATTCAGGCAGACTGCCTGTTGTGGGGTAACCGCGTAGTGCTACCCAAAAAGGGCAGGGAGACGTTCATCTCGGATCTCCACAGCACACACCCGGGTATAGTAGTGATGAAAGCGATAGCCAGATCCCACGTGTGGTGGCCCGGTATCGACTCTGACTTAGAGTCCTGTGTACGGCAATGCTGTGTGTGTGCTCAGTTGAGCAACGCGCCCAGAGAGCCACCACTAAGTTTGTGGTCCTGGTCCTCCAGACCATGGTCGAGGATCCATGTCGACTATGCGGGCCCGTTGCTCAGTAAAATGTTCCTGGTGGTGGTGGATGCTTTTTCAAAATGGATTGAATGTGAAATAATGTTGGGAAGCACCGCCACCACCACCATTGAAAGCCTGAGGGCCATGTTTGCCACCCACGGTCTGCCTGACATACTGGTCAGTGACAACGGGCCATGTTTCACCAGTGCCGAATTTAAAGAATTCATGACACGCAATGGGATCAAACATGTCACCTCGGCCCCATTTAAACCAGCCTCCAATGGGCAGGCAAAATGGGCAGTACAAACAATCAAACAGAGCCTTAAACAAGTCACAAAAGGCTCACTCCAAACCCGCCTGTCCCGAGTACTGCTCAGCCACTGCACGAGACCCCAGTCGCTCACAGGGGTACCCCTGGCTGAGCTACTCATGAAAAGGACACTTAAAATCAGACTCTCGCTGGTTCATCCCAACCTGCATGATCAGGTAGAGAGCAGACGGCAGCAACAAAATGTAAACGATGGTCGCGCCACTGTGTCACGGGAAATTGATCTGAATGACCCTGTGTATGTGCTAAACTATGGACATGGTCCCAAGTGAATCACGGGCGCGGTGATAGCTAAAGAAGGGAATAGGGTGTTTGTAGTCAAACTAGACAATGGACAAATTTGCAGAAAGCACCTGGACCAAACGAGGCTGCGGTTCACAGACTGCCCTGAACAACCCACAGCAGACACCACCTTTTTCGAGCCCACAACACACACCCAAAGGATGAACGACACCACGACGGACCAGGAAATTGAACCCATCATGCCCAACAGCCCAGAAGGCCAGGCTCACACAACTGTCCTGCAGGGCCAACAACACGCCAGCCCAGCGAGGGCACAGCCAACACACCCGAACAGACATTTGTACTGAGGTGGTCCATCAGGGAAAGAAAAGCTCCTGACCTCCTCATCTTGTAAATAGTTTTCACTTTGACGTTGGTGGAGGGGGAGTGATGTTGTGTATTTGTAAAGCATGCACTCCCATGTTCCGCCATCAGGGAGCTCATCTCCTGAAGTCCCAAGGAATCCCAGCATACCTTGGGAGCATTGTATATAAGCCAGCCCCTAAGGCCTGTTCCTCACACTGGAGTATCTTAATAAAGACTGAGGTCACTGTTACTTTAACCTCCCTGTGTGCAGGCTCATCTGTGTTAGGAACACAATGGTCTCCAACGTCCGCCGGGCAAAATGGGAGGCAGTCCTATTACCACATGATTGACTTGGATCAAGGGACTCATTTCACAGGTCAAGTAATGAAAGAAACCTGTTGAATATTCGGTATTGAGCAGAAATTTCACATCCCATACCACCCCCAGAATTCAGAGATGGTAGAGAGAATGAATTGGACCCTTAAAACCGCCTTGAGCAAGGCAATACAGAAAACAGGGCAGGCATGGACTGAACTCCTATCGACAATGTTAATGAGGCTGCGGGCCACACCAAACAGAACCATGGGATTAACCCCGTATGAATTAATGAGCAGACGCGCAATGAGGTTACCAGAAGGAATAGTGACAGTAGGAATCGACTTAGGCCCCCTATGAGACAGAATCAGAAAGTATGTGAGGGAATTGAGTGAGCAGTTGAAAAGAAGTCTGGGAAAGGCAGGAGGAGGAAGACGAAGGTGGTGAGACAACCGCTATATTCCCCGAGGTGCGAGCGAAGGTAATGGTGAAGGAAATGGCAGAGAAACCATCTAGGTGGAGAGGACTATATGAGGTATTAATTAGTGGAGATACGTGCGCTTTCGTGAATATGAAAGGTCGGGGCCGGTGGAAGCACTGGTCCCAGCTGAAATTATGGGGTCAAGTTTCGGGCCGTGCCTAGAACGGCGCAGCCCCGCGAGCCACGCCTGATTTCCGCGCTAAAAGCCGCGCCTAAAACTTACCTCGTTTTTTTCCATGCTGCTGGAACGTTCCAGGCCCTCGGTGCAGCGCAGCACAAGCTGTGGGTGGTGGAGCCAGGTCCCAGATCTGAAAACAGTGCCGGGACCTCTGCACATGCGCGCTAGAGTCGGCGCGCATGTGCAGTAGCTCCAGGCACCCGAGGTTGTGTGGGAGGGGCCCAAAGCTCACCGCCCCGAACCCTGGCCGAATGGGCTCACTGGGACAGTGAAGATCGGACTGGACTTTCCTCTTCTTCAGCTCCTGCTCCGGCTCCCAACCCCCACCGCCCCCCCCCGCCCCCATTCAGCTCCCGCTCCCAGTCCGGCTGTCTCCCGCCCACCCAGCTCCTGCTCCCGGTCTGGCTCTCTCCCCGCACCCGACCCACCACAGCTCCCGCTCCCGGTCCGATCCGCTCCCGCCCCCAGCCGCCCCCCCCCGCCCCCCCAACCGTTCAGCTCCCGCTCCCTCCACGTCTTCGGCAGGGCCTGCCCGCCCGAAGTCTTCGGCCCAGCTTCCTCTCGTCGGCCGGGCCCGTTCAGCCTCCCCCCCCCTCCCTCCCTCTCCTCTCCGTCCCCTCCATCCCCCCTCCTCTCCGTCCCCTCCATCCCCCCTTCCTCCCCCTCCCTCCCGCTCCGCCCCCTCCCTCCCCCTCCCCCCTCTCCCTCTCTCTCCCTCTCCCCCTCCCTCTCTCTCCCCTCCCCCCTCCCTCCCTCTGCCCTCCCTCCCTCCCTCTCCCCTCCCCCCTCCCTCCCTCTCCCATCCCCCCCCCCCTCCCTCCTCCCCTCCCCCCCCCCTCCCTCCCTCTCCCCTCCCCCCTCCCTCCCTCTCCCCTCCCCCCTCCCTCCCTCTCCTCTCCCCCTCCCTCCCTCTCCTCTCCCCCTCCCTCCCTCTCCTCTCCCCCCTCCCTCCCTCCCTCTCCTCTCCCCCCTCCCTCCCTCTCCTCTCCCCCCTCCCTCCCTCTCCTCTCCCCCCTCCCTCCCTCTCCTCTCCCCCCTCCCTCCCTCTCCTCTCCCCCCTCCCTCCCTCTCCTCTCCCCCCTCCCTCCCTCTCCTCTCCCCCCTCCCTGCCTCTCCCCACTCCCTCCCCACTCCCTCCCTCTCCCCCCCCTCCCTCTCCCCCCCCCTCCCTCTCCCCCCCCTCCCTCTCCCCCTCCCTCCCTCTCCTCTCCCCCTCCCTCCCTCTCCTCTCCCCTCCCTCCCTCTCCTCTCCCCCTCCCTCCCTCTCCTCTCCCCCTCCCTCCCTCTCCTCTCCCCCTCCCTCCCTCTCCTCTCCCCCTCCCTCCCTCTCCTCTCCCCCTCCCTCCCTCTCCCCC